>NC_090194.1:11870322-12223656 GCF_024679245.1 Pseudorasbora parva | reverse complement strand
ATGATCTCAGTGATCTAATATTCAGTATGATGCTCTTTCCAATGTAATGCGGATTATATTGTGAATGTAGATGTTCTGTGTTGAGTCGTGTTACTTAGTAATTGGTTTTGTGATGGACAATGTAAACAGTTCCATTCTATAAGAGAACCTAACTGCTGTTGTACTGTATATCTAGGGAGCATACATGAAGGTCAGCCAGTGAGTACCATAGCAACCACTATGGACACGTCCTAGCAACCACTCCCCGCCTAATTAGTTATCCATGTGTTATCCTTCAAACCATTTAAACAGTATTTCTGAAGTGCTGGTGTGCTTTTTTTCATAAAACGACAATTTAAAACCCATCTATCCTTAAGCTCTTGCACAATCCTATTGCATATTATAGTAATGATCATAAATCTGTAGTGAGTCCTGTGGGTGTATGCTAAAACATTCACAGCAGAAGCCTTCTGGCTGTTTCATCATCATGTCAATAGTGTGTGCACTTTGTTTTAGCGATCTTCTCATAAAACATTCCCACTGTACACTGAAAAGATTAATATCTGTGGGTGTATCTAATAAAGGTCGGTTGTACATTTGGTTTTCAAATTGAGACAATTTTTGTGCTCTTCAGTGAAAATTCCAGTTAGTTATGCTGTAGGCACTCGTTGAGGCATTGATGTTTTTTTTGTGTTTTTGTTAATTATAAATATATAATACAAATCAATGACAGAAAGTCAGAATATGCCCAACCCTTGAATAACACTTCATCATGGCACATGTTAGTGGGTGGGATATATTAGGCAGCAAGTGAACATTTTGTCCTCAAAGTTGATGTGTTAGAAGCAGAAAAAGTGGCCAAATGGAAAGCAGATTTAAGCGATTTTGACAAGGGCCAAATTACGATGGTTGGACAACAGAGAGCATCTCCAAAATTGCAGTTCTTCTGGGGTGTTCCCGGTCTGCAGTGGTCAGCATCCAATATCTAAAAATGGTCCAAGGAAGGAACAGTGGTGAACTGGCGATAGGGTCATGGGCGGCCAAAGCTCATTGATGCACGTGGGGAGAGAAGGCTGGCCGCGTGGTCCGATCAAATAGACAAGCTATTGTAGCTCAAATTTATCAACAAGTTAATGCTGGTTCTGAGAGAGAGGTGTCACTGTACGTTCACACCGCTGGCGGTGAGAGCGGCAAGCTGACCGGAAGTCATTCATTTTCAATGGGAGCCGGGCGGCGAGCTCCGGCGAGAGTGGCGCGGCGCGTCTTGGACGATTTGGGGCGTCGAGGAGAGTTGAAATCAGCTCAACTTTATGGTAATGATATATGACGCGGTTCGGCGGCAACAGGCGGCAACCAGTCAGAATGTAGAAGTGCTCCGCTTGAGAGAAATCCAGATAACGCAGGCCTGTAAACTTTGGTTCCGACCACATTAGTTCCCAAGCAAATTGTAGGAGCGGTTGATCATTGCTGTGAGGGTTTCCCTATCATTTATGACAAGATCATTCATAGTGATGTGTAATTTGTTAAGAAGTCGCGCAACACTATTTTACAGGCGCTAGAACGCTCGTTGTTCAGCGGGTATGCAATTATTTCTTACTTTCACATTTAAACGATTTCATGAAGTTAATTTATACCCTACTTGTGGTTAGTATATCCATCAACATGCTTGTTTGATTTGCAGCCTCTTTAAATACATTTAAAAAAAGAAAAAACATTCGATCTACGTCAGAGCGGCAGCACGTCCACGGAGCTTTCTACAGCGTCGTTGTCAGGGCGGCAAGAGCGAATTTTGACGCTTTCACCGGCGGGGGTGTGAACGCACGGTCAGAATACACAGTGAATCGCAGTTGTATATGGGGCTGCATAGCCGCAGACCAGTCAGGATGCACATGCTGACCCCGGTGAAAGTGCCAACAGTGGACACGTGAGCATCAGAGCTGGACTACGGAGCAATGGAAAAAGGGGGCCTGGTCTGATGAATCACACTTTCTTACATCACATGGATGGCCGGGTGCATGTATATTTAGTAATTGATTGGTTATTCTTCCTTAAAGATGCTGCTGAACTGCTGAAACTGCTGAAATCACGTGTCATTGGCGACCCGAATCTTTGATCGATTCACTGATTCATTAACCGTATGATTCTTTTTGGAGGCACATGGAGGAGAAGACAATGCTGAATAAAATCGTAGTTTTTGATATTTTTGGACCTAAATGTATTGTCGATGCTTCAAGAGATTCTAATCAACCAACTGATGTCACATATGGACTACTTTGATGATGTTTTTATTAGCTTTCTGGACATGGACAGTGAAGTGGGCATTGACTGGATTATGCTCTGGGACAAAAATATAAAATATCTTAAACTGTGTTCCGATGATGAACGAAGGTCTTACGGGTGTGGAACGACATTGGGCTGAGTCATTAATGACATCAATTTCATTTTTGGGTGAACTAACCCTTTAATAGTATTAAGTTTGGTGTGTTTATGTAGAACTACCAATTACTTCTTGCATAACTATACTTATTACCAACAGACCACTATTCTAAAGTGTTAACAGTATATTTAATACCTTTTTGTATTGCACATTTCTTCAGATTAAAACTTCTACTAATTAGTCAGTGTGTGTGCTAATTATTTCAGTAAGAACATTTTATTAATGTTGTATGAACAAATTACTTAATAATCATTTGCTTTTTTCCCCTACGGCATATTGAATCCGAATGTAATGTGAGATTATCTTTACATTGCTTCTTTTTTGATGGTAGAAGATGGAAGTATGATGAATGAATAATAAATAGCACATTATTTTGTCGGCTGTGCATCATAACCCTCAGGTAATGGATATTTTAAATGTGGTGTGTGTGTGTGTGTGGCTGGGGATCACATGGCACCAGGATGCACAATAGGAAGAAGGCAAGCCGGCAGAGACAGTGTGATGCTTTAGGCAATGTTCTGTTGGGAAAACTTGGGTCCTGCCATTCATGTGGATGTTACTTTGACACATAACATTGTTGCAGTCCATCAAATGGTATTCCCTGGTGGCTGTGGCCTCTTTCAGCAGGATAATGCACCCTGCCACAAAGCAAAAATGGTCCAGGAAGAAATTGAGGAGCACAACAACAAGTTTGAGGTGTTCACTTGGCTAAGTTCCTCAAATCTCAATCCAATCAAGCATCTGTGGGATGTGCTGAACAAAAAAGTCTGATCCATGGAGACCCCACTTCGCAACTTACAGGACTTAAAGGATCTGCTGCTAACAGCTTGGTGCCAGATACCACATACTATCATGCCTGATCGGTGTATATTAGAATGATTTCTGAAGGATCATGTGACAATGAAGACTGGCGTAATGATGGTGAAAAACCAGCTTTGTCACCAGATGGATAAATTACATTAAAAATAATGTTAAAATAGAAAATTATTTTTATAAAATAAAAATATGTAATAATATTTCACAGTATTTCTGTTTTTACTGTATTTTTGATCAAATAAAACCGCTTTGGTGAACATAAGAGACAAAAACATTAATACATTTCACAGACCCCAAAACTTTTGAGCAGTTGTGTATATATATGAAATTATATGGTATTTTAATACTACTATAACTCAATCAGACTCACTATGTTTTGGAGGAAGGAAGACATTTAAAATATCCATTACCTGAGGGTTATGAGGCACAGCGGACAAAATAATGTGCTTTTTATTATTCATTCATTATAGTATTCACTATGGTAGTCCCATCTACTACCATCACAAAAGAAGCAATGTAAAGATAAACTCACATTACATTCTGATCCAATATGTCAAACGAAAAAAAAAGCATATGATTACTTGAAAGAATGCAGTTATTTAGCCATACAACACTAATGGCATTTTATTACTGAATTAATAACCACATACAAAATAATTAACAGATATTTTATTCTGAAGTGACTTACAAAAGAGTAATACAAATATATATATATATATATATATATATATATATATATATATATATATATATATATAATCCCTTTTTGTATCTTGCAAACACTATATATATATAGTAATATATATATTAAATAATGTAAAAAGTGTGTTCCCTGAACAGTCACTGTCTTTGCACAAATTGTCAGATAGATAGTCTTTGTTCTATAAGGGAAATTGCATGATTTATTGCTCTTGTATGTGTAAACCTAGTTTGCTGCAGCTTCTAATGTGAACAATTTATTATCATAAACTATACAATGACTCTTTTTTTTACCCACTGAGATACAGTAACAAATGAAGCAAGCTCATAAAAGTTTTTTTTTCAGCAATACTTATAAAATATAAATGATTCAAGTGCAACAAAGTAAAAGCATGTGCTGAATGTCACTGCATGCCTATAATGTATTCCCATTGGACCTCCGTCCACCTGTGAGGGCACTGGGGACAAACACTGTCACGTAACAGCAGTTATGCCATTTATTAGCCATTATTTTTGGACCTGCTGCCTGTGAATGTAAGCAGCACTGTACATGGAAATATCGAATGGCCTGTCGAGGCCCTCTTCAGCGATTGTAAGATTGTGCACAAAGTGGCTTTCAAGCGAAGAGGTCGGGATCTCTGAGAAAGATGCCTCTAGGGGTGTCTCCGATGGCAAACACTGTCTGTTCCATAGTCATTAAAGTATAAAGGAGCGCCGCTATGGGTAATGTTAAGCACAGAACCAGGCCTGTAGGAGAATAGTCTTACATTCTGGTTTGCTTTCGCGCTGTCAAGACACCCTCTGATAACCTCCAGCATGTTATCTATAAACAGTGTTTATCCAAGTGTCAGCAAGGCGAGGAATCAAGAAGCAGCCATCATTTCCCCTGTCATCCATTATCTGGCTGCCAGGCATTGTCAAAAGCAGAGAAATCAATTAGTGCTGAGCATCTTGACAGCAGACTCCACTGGCCCTCATGATCGCCCTGCTGATAGAAGGAGACAAAGTGTAAGTAATGAAGACGGCCACCCACGACCCTTCCCTGCCTGGAAATATCCCTGTTTGCGGTCGGCCACAGCTCCAGGAGGCTGGATCACGGACAGGATTAACTTCATTTGAATTCAATGCTGTTTGTTCCTGTTTTTCAACAAGTTACATAATGTTTTATTAGATGTATTTTGTGTGCATTTGTTGGTTTAGTTAAATATTAGCTTAATATAATTGAATATAATCAATATTAAATTCAACAATCCCCAATTGAGAATACAGCAATGATCATGTCATTTTTTTTTTTTCTAAAATATGCATCAGTTTTTAATTAATCAAATGCGCATTAGGTTGAATCAAATATGCACTATGTAGTAAAATATCCAAAAGCCACTAGGCCAGTGTTATATATTTTGTTCAGTTGAGTTCTTACAATATCCCAAATGTTTCCAACTATTTGTATATTCTGAGAAAATTGCTATTTTAACCAAGGAGCCGGGACGTCTGAGGGAGTCGCCTGTCAATTGTGACATATCTGCGTTATCCTCGGTTTCCGGTTTTATTCTGCAGAACCGCTTTACTCTTAGCAGTGTGAACACGTGTCACAGCAGCCGCTGAGTGAACGCACAGAGTAACGCCATAACATAATTTTAAACACACTTGAATGTATCAAATATGATAAACAGAGCTGTTACCTCATACTCATGGCACCGACGACTATGTCGTATCATAATAAAAGTCCCGCTGCTCGCGAGCCGTGTATTTGCGTAACAATCGCTCGAGCGGCCTTGCTCAGCTCCACAACACTCAGTCATGCTCTGCTTCTACAGTAATGTTAATAACCGCATCCATAAACATGATTCGTGCTCGATTCCTATCCTAATTCTTTTCCACTGGCTGTGAGGTGAAATGTCCCAAGATTCTGAGCTCAAACTTGGCAAAACTAAGCCTTTGTTTTGAATAGACGCCCTCTAGCGGACGGAAAAATGACAGTGCAGCTTTAAATTGGTGATGACGATATTTATAATGCAATGAAAGACTTTTTTTTTTCTTTTGACATTTCTATTAATCAAAGAATGCTGAAATAAAATTAATATTTCACAGAAATATTAAACAGCACTTGTTTTCAACATTGATAATAAATGTTTAATAGCCAATTAGAATGCTTTCTGAAGGTCCGTCATGTGATAATGAAGATTGGTAGCCTGACGTGGTCATACTCAATTCTAGTTAGAATTTGAGTCTGATATAGCCTAGAAATCTAGACGCACCCCAGTAGTAGCAAATCTAATCTGCCGCGAGTGTCATCTAGCAACTCTCAATACCCTTCTGAGCTGTAAATGCCAAACTCTGGTCGGGCCAATCACATCATGTATAGAGTCGGTGGGCGGGGCTTAACATAATAACGGCAGATTTGCGTTTGCGTGCTACTAGTAAACACAGAGGCTGGCGAACGCCGGTCTTTCAAATCGGCTTTGACCGCAACTCTGAACGACTTGGAGTTAAGCTTTTCTCTGAGAAAAGAACGGTACTGAAGTCATTCTTAAGAAGGAGAGATGTGTTCAGAGTTTTGCCAACCGGATACAGCGAACGTTTAATCTGTCAACGAGCTCTGCTTCATCTTCGTTGCTCTCACCCAAAAAAAATGATACGCTGGATTTTCTTAATTTTTTATGTCAACAGGTTTCACGTAATTGGGTTGTGTTGAATTTAATTAACATTGTTTGTTTCGGTAAATGTAATTTATTTACGTAAAGTTAATTAAATGCCATTTAATTAAATCAGGTTAACATTCTTAATTTTGTCCAAAACTATTAAGTTTAATTACTCTGAAATGAATATAAAAAAACTAAACAAGTAATCCAGTTTAATTGATTATTTTTATTTAGTCAAATGCTATTTTTCCCAACATTTTCAAAACCTTTTACATTACAAGATTGTATTGGCCAGATGGTTTTGTTTCATCCATGGCATGCTCAAAGTAGTTGTTTCTTATTAATAAAACAACTTTAATTGTTATTAGCAGATCCTTACCCCAAGCACATGCTCTATACTTCACCACAGGAACGTCAAAAAACACTAACATAACACACACTTTTAAATACCAACATAACAAAACATTAAACATGAAAAAGTTTCTCCATTTTCTCATCTCGTTAGAAATGCATAAAATAGCACTTTATTTAAAATTTACTCTCCAAATTCAGCCCGTTTGCAAAGCATGATGGGAAGTGAAAGTCCTGTTTGATTGGGTTACTTGATTGAAACATTCAAAATAAAACCATCAAGTTATGTCAAAGAATAATGGTTTTAAGTCAGTTTAACATTAATCAATTACATTTGAACCAGAAACCTATAATGGTGTTAAATCAAGATGAGTTACTTAAATAAAGTAAAAAGAATCATAAGTTCATTTTTTTGAGTGCTGGTTGGTTGTAGCTTTATCCTATATGTGCAGATGGAGTTTGAAAGACAACCCTTTATCCCGCCCCTCGAGGATTGAGCCCTGTCAATGGCGAGTTTCCAGACCAAACATCTTGATTTGGGTCTGGCTTGTCAGGCTAAAGCCCTATTCGGACTGGATTAGATTAACATGGGGACGTGGGAATAAAGTAATTATTACCAGAGGATCTCAGTGATTTTAGTCCCGTCCGAATGTGCCATCTCTGTAATCATTACGGACAATGTCAGTAAAGATTACCGAGACTTTTACCTTCTGTAAAAAGGTTCGGAAAAATGCCCTCGGGTAATACTAATCCCGTTCGAATAGACCTGCTGTAAAAATGTATGGTAAAATTCCATCATTTCCTGTTTAAAATAAAAAAAAAGTGCATTTTGCGAGCTTAGAGGCCCTTGAAGCATTCGGTTGCGTTGTAGGTGGGGGGACAAATCTGTGGCAAACGTCCAGTATTTTCCGCATATCATTTAAAGCAAAAATAAGATCAAAAGCACTTATTAGAGGAACTACACTTATTTTAACTCTAGGAAAGTGTAACACAATCCAATCAGAATCGTTAGACTGGACCTAACTGTTTATTAAAACACACAGACAGAGTTCTGACTGACGCTCATGTTGTGTGTTTGCTCACGTGATAACAGCAACGTTATACGCACATGACGTCAAGGAGGTTACCGTGGTGCGTAAAGCGAGTTACTCCTCCCACTTCTGCTAGTTTTACTGAGATATCTCATTCCGTGCGAACTGGCCATTAATATTACAGACGTCCTGAGGTAATATGACTTTACCCCCACATCCCCATGTTAATCTAATCCCGTCCGAACAGGGCTTATGTCTCATACTGCTCCATTGGGCTGTGATTATGGGGCGTGTTTCAACCGAACCAGGAAAGACATCAATTGGATAGACCTACAACCAATCAGAGCAACGGAGCGACGCATAATGTTAGGTGTCAAATGTCAACAAGAACTCAACTGCACTGTGTTGCTATGTCTGCGTTTTTCCCACGGGTTGTTTTCCATGTCCGTGGGTTAAAGGGACTATTATGTGATATATAGATTGTGACCCATGATTGTGAATTTTAGCAGGCAACCTTCCTAAAATAACCAAACACATTTTACCCGCCAAATACCATTTTAAAAGGGTGAGCATAAGAGACTTTCAAAAACATTAAAATCACTATGAAATCTAAATGGAGAATTCTTTATATTATTATAAATGATTTATCAGTACACACACCATTATTTATTTAAATTCATTGCCCTCATAATCTTTCATCATAATAACTTCCCATCTCTTACATCAACATCTCTTCTCTGATGACGCATTAACTGCCGTAAGGGTGAAAAACCTGTCAATCACATCTAATAGCAAACTATACACATCCAGTCAATTCCACATGGAAAAAATCAAGTCTTGCCCTACATTTTTTATAGTTTGAGAAGCCATTTCACTCAGCTAACAGGGAAGAAAATACTATTGCATCCTCCATTTCATGAATTTCATTTTATCCCACAAAATAAACAGCATTGTAAATAGATACTGCAAAATGGTTGGAGGGACTGATATTCCACAAAAAAAAAAAAAAAATTACAAAGACAAAACATTTTGCCCTGAAACATTGTGCCCTGATGAATTATGCAGAATAAGACCAGAAACGTGCATTAAGGAAGTAAAGTTCGATGTCATGTTGACAATCAGAGATGCTGCTTGAATCTCATGGGGAGTACAGGTAGAGTTTAGAGACACATGAAGAGCGGCTCCTTAAGAGTTAATGTCTTTATTGTACTCACTGCCTGGTTAGATCCATATCTATAATTAAGTCCTTTTACCAGATAAAGGGCCGAGCCACTGTGCTGTTGTTCTTTGTGCACCTGCACTGACTTTAGAGAGTGACGATGGCTATGAAGTCACGTGTGTACAGTAGATCACTGCAGCCGTTCCCTGGGGTATTAATGTAATAGCGGAGAGTGCAGACAGTGTGTGTTGCTCAGTCTTTTGAAGACACAATCTCAGCTTGATGCGCTTTTTTAAATTCCTCCTACAGCTTCATGCCTACCTTTGCTGTTGCCTTTTAATAAGCTGTCTTTTGCAAACTCAAGGACAAGTGATATACATTATGTTGTGGCCACAGAACAAAAACGGGGTTACTGTATTTTCAATTCATCTCTTGAAATAGTTGACCATAGTGATAAATTTGTGTAAGTTTTTGTGTGAAAACCTGTCCTTTTAGGATATGGTATGATTTTCTAAACATGCTGCATGCTATCCTTTCTAACAGTTGAGTTACAGGTACTGTGAAATATGTATGTGGATGACCTTGAGTCTGTCTCAATCTCCATTGATAATTGTACAATTGCCAAGAATCATATACACCGATCAGGCATAACATTATGACAGGTGAAGTGAATAACAGATTATCTCTTCATCACGCCACCTGTTAGTGGGTGGGATATATTTTAGGCAGCAAATTAACATTTTGTCCTCAAAAGGTGATATGAGAGGAAAAATGGGCAAGTGTAAGGATTTGAGGGAGTTTGACAAAGGCCAAATTGTGATTGCTAGACAACTGGGTCAGAGCATCTCCAAAACTGCAGCTCTTGTGGGGTGTTCCTGGTCTGCAGTGGTCAGTATCTATCAAAAGTGGTCCAAGGAAGGAACAGATGTGAAAAGGCAACAGGGTCATGGACGGCCAAGGCTCATTGATGCACGTGGGGAGCGTGGCTGGCGCCCTGCACTAAGCAAAAATGGTTCAGAAATGGTTTGAGGAGCTCAGCAACAAGTTTGAGGTGTTGACTTGGCCACTAAATTCCCAAGATCGCAATCCAAACAATCATTTGTGGGATGTGCTGAACAAACAAGTCCGATCCATGGAGGCCCCACCTCACAATGTACAGGACTTAAAGGATCTGCTGCTAAATCTTGGTGCCAGATACCACAGCACACCTTCAGGGGTCTAGTAGATCCATCCCTAGACAGGCCAGGGATGTTTTAGCATCAAAAGTGGGACCAACACAACATAAGGATAATGTTATTATAAATTCATTCCTGATCGGTGTAATAGCAAGGATAAAAATGTATTTAGTTTTAAACTGTTTAGGGGAATATCTTAATATATGGAATTCTATACTCTATTATGATGGTTTCTACAAAATTATTAAACAGCAAACTGATTTCTGAAGGATCATGTAACACTGAAGCCTGGAGTAATGGCTGATTTTCCATCACAGGAATTAATAAGATGAGTTACACAGAGCCAGAGCCTGCAGCCCTATTCATCATGGATACAGTCATTATGTCTGAACAGGTGTGAGAGACGGCACCCATGGCTGCCCCAAAGGGGATTTTAGTGGAATTTGAATGTGTGGAGTTGGGTTCCATCCATATCCCCTTCTCTGGTGTGCCTACAAGCCCGATCAACATAATGGACTCCCTAGTTCCCTCCTATTCCGAAACCAAGGCTGTGTTCAAATCGCCCCCTATACCCTCATTCAATATTCCCTATACTCCGCCAATATATTCCACTTGAAGGAGGGAGTGAATTGGGACACTTAATGTGCCAAAAGAGCTGACAAAGTATTAATGAAAAGATATATCTTGAACTCGCATATATAAACCTTAATTCAACAATTTGATAATCATTTAAAGGAATTTGTACCTGTACGATATTGCACTGTGCCCACATTGGTCCAGCAGTATGGATGATTCAGCTGCGGGCTCCATCTTCTGGAAAGATGCAGGAATTCATTCAGCATGACTCTCACAGTGCATTATCGGTATTCTCTAGCTGGTGAACATCTGTTGAACACTCATTATTGCGGTGCATTGTGGAAATGAATTAAGCTAGAAATCTAGATGCACCTTAGCGGCAGCAAATCTAATCTGACGCGAGTGTCGTCTAGCAACTCTCAATACACTTCTGAGCTGTAATCGCCAAACTCTGGTCAGGCCAATCACATCGTGTATAGAGTCGGTGGGCGGGGCTTAACATAATGACGACAGAGTTGTGCTTGCGTGCTACTAGTAAACACAGAGGCTGGGGAACGGCAGCCTTTCAAATCGGCTTTGACCGTGAATCTGGAAGATTTGGAGTTAAGCTTTTCTCTGAGAAAAGAACAAAGAACAGCACTGAAGTCATTCTTAAAAAGGGAAGATGTGTTCAGAGTTTTGCCGACCGGATACGACGAAAGTTTAATCTGTCAACTAGCTCTGCTTCACCTTCGTTGCTCTGGTTGGTTGTAGAGCTATCCTATTGTGTGCATGCCGTGCAGAGGGAATTTGAAAGACAACCGTTTATCCCGCCTCTCGGATTGAGCCCTGTCAATGGTGAGTTTCCAGACCAAACATCTTTATGTGGGTCTGGCTTGTCAGGCTAGGATTGAATGAGTGCACTCAATAATGTCCACAATGGTTTCGATCACCATTATAAATGGCTGTCCCATTAAAAAGTGCCTATAGGCACAGGGAGAGAAGGGTCCAGCTGAAGCTTCGAAGTTCCCATCATGAAACAAGAACGCCTATGGGGAGTTCCTGGTAGCGTCTCATCGACCAATCATTGACCAATTGACTCAAGGCACACTGGGTATGATGTCATTTCCCTTTCCATATCCGGAGTTTGTTGACAGCTAGCAGTTCAGCAGAAGAGGCGAAAAAGAAGTTCCAGTCTGTGAAAACAGTAACCCTCACCAGCACGATAATGCGCATTTGTGGTCGCAGTTGGATGATATTGGATAGGGGGCGATTTCAGAAACAGACCATGGCCCTGTTCACATGGAGACGCGTTTAGCTGTATACGTATACAGGGAGTGCAGAATTATTAGGCAAATGAGTATTTTGACCACATCATCCTCGTTATGCATGTTGTCTTACTCCAAGCTGTATAGGCTGGAAAGCCTACTACCAATTAAGCATATTAGGTGATGTGCATCTCTGTAATGAGAAGGGGTGTGGTCTAATGACATCAACACCCTAAATCAGGTGTGCATAATTATTAGCCAACTTCCTTTCCTTTGGCAAAATGGGTCAAAAGAAGGACTTGACAGGCTCAGAGAAGTCAAAAATAGTGAGATATATTGCAGAGGGATGCAGCAGTCTTAAAATAGCCAAGCTTCTGAAGCGTGATCATCGAACAATCAAGCGTTTCATTTAAAATAGTCAACAGGGTCGCAAGAAGCGTGTGGAAAAACCAAGGCGCAAAATAACTGCCCGTGAACTGAGAAAAGTCAAGCGTGCAGCTGCCAAGATGCCACTTCCCACCAGTTTGGCCATATTTCAGAGCTGCAACATCACTGGAGTGCCCAAAAGCACAAGGTGTGCAATATTCAGAGACATGGCCAAGGTAAGAAAGGCAGAAAGTCGACCACCACTGAACAAGACACACAAGCTGAAACGTCAAGACTGGGCCAAGAAATATCTCAAGACTGATTTTTCTAAGGTTTTATGGACTGATGAAATGAGAGTGAGTCTTGATGGGCCAGATGGATGGGCCCGTGGCTGGATTGGTAAAGGGCAGAGAGCTCCAGTCCGACTCAGACGCCAGCAAGGTGGAGGTGGAGTACTGGTTTGGGCTGGTATCATCAAAGATGAGCTTGTGGGGCCTTTTCGGGTTGAGGATGGAGTCAAGCTCAACTCCCAGTCCTACTGCCAGTTTCTGAAAGACACCTTCTTCAAGCAGAGGTACAGGAAGAAGTCTGCATCCTTCAAGAAAAACATGATTTTCATGCAGGACAATGCTCCATCACACGTGTCCAAGTACTCCACAGCGTGGCTGGCAAGAAAAGGTATAAAAGAAGAAAATCTAATGATATGGCCTCCTTGTTCACCTGATCTGAACCCCATTGAGAACCTGTGGTCCATCATCAAATGTGCGATTTACAAGGAGGTAAAACAGTACCAGAGGTGGGTAGAGTAGCCAAAATCTTTACTCAAGTAAAAGTACAAGTACTTACGGAAATATTTACTCAAGTAAAAGTAAAAGTAACAATCGTAATAGTTACTTGAGTAAGAGTAAAAAAGTATTAGATGAAAAAACTACTCAAGTACTTAGTTACTAGTTACTTTCGATCTGATTGATAAGATCCAAAAACCCTGAATTTCAGACTACTTAGAGAGCTTTCACACACCTCCATATATATATATATATATATATATATATATATATATATATATATATATATATATATATATATATATATATATATATATATATATATATATATATATATATATATATGTGTGTGTGTGTGTGTGTGTGTTTAATGGTTAAACCGTGTAAATTAAT
Source organism: Pseudorasbora parva (assembly GCF_024679245.1). Taxonomy (NCBI): domain Eukaryota; kingdom Metazoa; phylum Chordata; class Actinopteri; order Cypriniformes; family Gobionidae; genus Pseudorasbora; species Pseudorasbora parva. The sequence goes on along the minus strand of NC_090194.1, from coordinate 12,210,000 downwards.
GGTGTGCTGGGCTAACCACAGCTCTTTTTAAAACATACTTTGTTCTTATATTTTTATAAGTATATGCATTCTTAAAAATACAGTCCCATTTTTAAATGTATGTATATACTGCAGACTGTTGTCTGTCCGGATATGTGTATAAATGCAAGATGTCACATTAGGCTATTCAATTTGTTTCGTTTTTAGTCTGATCTCATCAGTACCTATGGCAACGTTTATGCAAACCACAAAGTATGTACCAATATGTACATATTGCGACAGTTTCAAAGTGAAATGTCCACTGGGTGGCGCTAAAAGCTTATTTTTTTCCAGAACAGATTTGCGTGAATCTGACATGTTTTGTTACGTTGTGTTTTTAACGTACACCCACACTAAACCTACCCGAAAGTGTTAACAACAGCAAATGTGACAAAAATAAAATTGTGTCCATGTATTTTTAGCTTGTGTTTAGAACTTGTCTTTGAGCTCTTTTATCATGACTCGTTCTTCATGGGGTTCGTTCTCAAGCTTTTCGCATTGTAAATACAAATCTGTATCAGCTGAGCTATCGAGCAAATCTGGTGAATCAGAAAAGCAGAACATGGAGCTGTGACGCAAAATTCAAAATGTTTTAGTTTACAAACCAGACTAAAAAAATGCAGTTTTTCTGCCTATAGTGTTCATTTCTGTTGGAATTCCTGCAGTGTGTATTGGTGCGTATTTTGTGGTTTGCAAAAACATTGCCACAGGTACATTTTGCCAATGAGGTTGCTCGTTTTGTGAGAAAAAAAAAGATATGTAAATGTGCAGATGTGAACGTTTGTTTGTGGACGTGTGTTCGGAGGATTCAAACGATTTGTCAATGCTTGCACAAGGGCGCATATGAGGAAAACACTCGGACAGTGTGTGAAATAGTATTACAATAAAGGAAAAGTGCCCATAGTTACCAAATACCATTAATAGTGTTCAAATATAGGCATCATTGTTACACTTACCGCTGTTTTTTCAGGTTGGAGCTGGAATTATTGTATGCTGAGATGTCAGTTCGTTTTGGTGAACACAGCATGCATTAAATTATGAAACTGTTCTTTTTGACATCTTGGACTGAAAACAGGCTGAACTTGAGGCCACGTACGGGTGATCTGCCGTAGCTCACACATCTCCCTCTGCTTCGGCCATCATCTTCTGACTAAACGCGCGCTTATTTTATGCGGGTGACAATCCACCTCTCGCGAAGCAGACTCTCCAACGTTTCGCGAGACTTGCGAACAAGTCATAACTTATTTTAAAATATATAATTAATTATCACCATTGACAGTAGCGGAGGAACGCCACCGAATGTAACGAAGTAAAAGTACAGTTTTTTCACAAGAAATGTACTTGAGTAAAAGTAAAAGTACCCATTTTTAAATATACTCTAAAAGTACAAGTTACCCAAAAAATTTACTCAAGTAAATGTAACGAAGTAAATGTAATTCGTTACTACCCACCTCTGAACAGTACACCTCTCTGAACAGTGTCTGGGAGGCTGTGGTTGTGGCTGAACGCAATGTTGATGGTGAACAGATCAAAACACTGACAGAATCCATGGATGGCAGGCTTTTGAGTGTCCTTGCAAAGAAAGGTGGCTATATTGGTCACTGATTTGTTTTTGTTTGGTTTTTGAATGTCAGAAAAGTATATTTGTGAATGTTGAGATGTTATATTGGTTTATTCAATAATAAAATTAATCCTCAAAAATACAACTTGCCTAATAATTCTGCACTCCCTGTACATTATGTACTGTATCAGCGTTTCGTCCACACGGATCCGGCGTTTTGAAGCATGAATCCGATATTTTCTGAAACCAGGTCCTAGAGTGGATAAATGAAAATGAAATTTTTTCATTTTTGTGTTTACAGCCAATCTGTATATTTTGCGAAACGGTGATGTCATCACACCACGTCCGGCACGGTGAAATTTGAAAAAATACAGAAACTATGAGCACTGGGCATGCGCACATCAATATTGCATTTAATTACCATATTTGCAATATTGTAAGAGTAGGTATAGGGTTGGGGTAGGTGTAGGTGTAATAAAAAATGCCTACACCTAACAGAATAAAACACATCTGTTAAGTAGCGAATGTATTTATTGTTATTTTGTTGTGAGATTTTTTTCCTACCACTGCTATACCCCTTCTAGCCACAACTCTTTTTCTGTGGCAGAATTACAGCGCCGCACAATGGCCAGGCATGTATACTACATAATTTTGAGTGGGTTTCAGTGTTCTCGTGTGTATGCAGATATTTCTTGAAACGAGGAGAAAAAAAGATTGGATTGGGAAGCTCTGGCTTTGTGTGGATGGGGCCCAAGTCTTCCGTGTCTCCGCTGGTCCCGCCCACCTTCATCACCCAAACCTGTTCCTCATCAGCATGCCAATCAAGATTCAATTCCTCCGTCCTCGCGTCCTTCCCTCACATCCTGAAGGGGCGGAGCTAAGGAGCGAGGAAAGGAAGCTAGGAAAGGAAACGAGGATGCACAAATAAGAATTGGGAAGCACCCATGGTCTAGTCTCCAATGGATTCAATGACTGAATTCTTATTTTTTTGCTTGCTATTTACTCATGCATTAAAACAGAGAATACAACACTATCTTCACCTGACAAGACTGCAGCGATCTCCTAAGACTCCTGATATCTACATGTGATACTGCAGCGATCGCCTGTCCTGTCAGTCCCACTTACCTGTATACTTAGTGTGAATTCAGGTTGATTGGGACACTTTTTGCCATTGAGATGACTAGGAAAAAGTGTCCCATTCAACCTGAATTCACCCTACCTGGCAACTGTCATCGAAGAGGTGTGTGCTCTCCCATCCATCACGCTCCAGTCACAGTCAAGATATTTGAAGCCTGTTAAAGAAACAAGACTATACTATATTCATCACATACTTTTCCATTACTCACCTGCTTGCAGTTATCATGTTTAAATAAATACCTGTTTGGGTTGAACTAATAATGCCTCTAAAGACTGGTATTCCCTGAAAGTGAGCAATATAATAGAAAGATGTTTGAGTTATGGTAGTATATGATTAAAGAATAAATGCATTATTGGCCATATAAATGTATGTGTTGAAATAGAACATTATTAGTAAAGTGATTAAATAATTAAGCAAGCTCTACAAAATAGTCCCCACTATAGATCTTTTTTTTTTTTTAAAGAAAGAAAGAATGGGGGGAAAATGTTACACAGGCATAAAATATTTATCATGAACAAGAAGCTAAACAATTTCTGTGATGCCCATGAACGTCTTCATGTTTAATAATGATACTTTAATAATGAAAGTTGTTTTAAATTATTTACTTTTTATCTTGGTAGATCACTCATGCGCAGTGTTTGTGTTTAACAGCTCAGTTTGCTTGTAATAGGCCAAACCAGTTCCAAACTGTTGACAATAAAGACTAAGGGCCCTATTTTAATGATCTGAGCACATGGACTGAAGCGGAAGGGTGTGTCCCAATCAACTTTTGCAAACTTAACGACAGAAAAAACGGTCGCCGTTCCAGGCGCATGGTCAAAAGGGTTGTACCAAGTTAATGAGTCATGGGTGTGTTTTGGGCGTAATGTGCAATAAACCAATCAGAGTCTCATCTCCCATTCCCTTTAAAAGCCAGTTGAGCTTACCATGGTGGAATCTGCAAGTGGAAAGACTGAGCTTTTTTAAATGTTTGTGTGCTGCTGCGCATCCCTGTGCGTGTAGCTGGGTGTACGCATGTTGTGCACCTGCCTATAGGCGCATATTACTAATGCACCTTTGAATAACACAAAAATACTGCAAAATTGATTTTAGACCATGTTTTGTTGGTTAACGGCGAAGTCATTTTCAGTTGTCTTAAAATAGCAACACGCCAACAATGTGCCTCAACACTTCTCTTTTTCAGACCATCACGCCCATTGGCGAACAAATGGGCTTGAGCGCACTTGCTATTTAAACAACGTCGTGCTGGACATGAAAATGATAACTGCGTCGGGCTGAAACGAACAAAAAAACACTTGCAGCCAGGTACCAGTTTCCAGAGATCTGGAATCAACCAGTCTCTAAACTTCCAAAAAAAAGCACATATTAACAATCCAAGCTCTCTTATTCAAAAGCACATAAAGACATCTGAATGAGAAAGCATGTGCTTGACACCACCACAGAACAACTGTTAAGTGGATTTCAATGTTTGTTGGTAGTCAGGTTTTCTTTTGATGTAAATGGTTCGGACTTGTGTTCTTTGGAAGGTCACATGTTGGCATCTCTTCCTTTCCATATTAATGCATTTACCTTTAATCACACAGACCCATAAGTACAACTCACCCCAGGGAAAGGCCTGCAGGAAGACAGCATTAGTGATTAAGCCTTTGACAGGTGACTATTAGACCATGTATGGGTGCTGTCTCTTTGCTCTCTGCAGATTTGTTTTCCATGCTTATATCTCTTCTTCTATTATTTGATTAGCATCAGAGTTATTGTGCTCACAGTGTGGTGTAGTGGGTGTTATGTTTGGTTGATCAATACATACAGTACAAGACATTGACAGTGCAATGCAATTAATGTCTTCCCTGCTTTTTCAGCAAGCTGTTGAGAGCTGTAAATATCCTCCTTTTCCCGCTGCCAAGTTTAGTTACCCCTCACTGCCTGTGATAATTTGTGCGTGAGCTTGTGGCATGCATGTTTGTGGGTCTAGGTGTTTGCGCTTGAATATATGATCTTTTCAACTGTATAGTGCTATATGTAGTGTATATATTGATATGCTTTATTTTCTAGAACAGCCAGTTCTGGTCCTTGAATTTAATTGGCTGAGTGACGATCCAAGAGTGCTCATATAAATAACAGTCTAACAGCCATGGGACTGTATCACTAAATACATTGTTTTTTCCACAGTCTGTGCATTTGTGTTGGTGATAACCATTGAAGTAATTGAATTATTCACTCAACATTAGTTCACTATAACATGGGTTCCCTTACTAGGGAACAAGATTCTATGGCCCTGTCCCAACTGGCACACTTCATTTGCACTTTCGGTCTTGGGGACTTAAAATGGCCACTGTGTGCGTGTGTCCGTTAAGTCCACGAGACCGCAGGGTGTCCTATGTGTCATTTTAGGTCTCAGAAGGGTGCTTGCGAGTTCCCCCCTTTCCGCATTGGTGCGGTTCCGCAGCGGACTTCTTCCCGGCAGTCAAAGCGGCATTACATCATGAAATTGCAGACTCGGAGGAAGCCAATGAGGGTTAGGGTGCCATTTGGTGCATGGCCTATGTCAGAATGTTATGGGAACGCTTTCGCATGACCAGCCTCTGAATCACGCGTCTATTGGTCGACGGCAGTCATATGAAATGAAATGGTGTGTCATTATGACTATTAAATGGCCCCTGCATTAGACGCCATTAGCTTCTGATTGGCTGAAGGAAGACACTCAGGGGTTATTGTCATATAGTCATAACCTGAGACATCGTCAGAATGTTGACGCTATGGGAACATCAATACCCTATATGGCATACTGAAAGGATTCCTGGAAATAAATGCTGAGATTCGAACAGAGTAGAGTTTAGATTCCCTGCCTGAGCCCGAGCCCGAGCCCGAGCCCGAGCCCGAGCCCGAGCCCGAGCCCGAGTCTAAACTTGACCCAAACCAAGATTTCCTGGAACTATCCTCGGGCCGGTCCCTTGATCAAGCGTTTATGTTTTTTTAATCATTACTTTATTAGTCTAATTGGGTGGACAGAAAGCTATGCCATAATCAGAAATAATATATATTTTTAGCAAAGTAAGAACTAATACTACTACTAAGAAACAAATGTATAGGCTACAAAGTTGCACAAGTCAGGATTAGTGTAAAAATGCCCGTTAAACTTACAGCACATGCAGTGATCGAGCACATCATTCTGAACAGAAACGCTCTGAGTCATGAGCTGCTCGCGTGAACACTGCACTTTAACGAAATCTTATAGTTTTTAATCGTTTTGTTCAAAAGTGGACATTTTAAGCTTTCTATACACATATCTCATGTCTGTGAGGTAAGTAGCCTGCTGAGTTTCGGTTTATTTATGAGACACGTTCATGAGCGATGAAAGCGATTGCTCTTCATGTCATGATTATAGTCTGCTGTTTGCTTCTTATTTATTAAATCCAGGCAAACTGAAGAAACCTTAAAATTAAGATACAATGTATACAAAACGAAATAAATGCTTTCTACAAAACTAAACTCAATATTAAACTAAATATAACCTAATTTCTGACACATTCGCACCTTTATCATAATCAGATATATAAAAACAAAATATTGTTTAATGGCTACAACAGATACAGATTAATATCATGTCTGAGCTGGATTTGAACGATCATCATTTTACCGGTGAGCGGTATTTTACTTTTTGAGCCTGATCTAAGCTCTAGAATAGAGTATAAAAGTATAATCCTCTCCTGTTCCACATATTGAAAAAGGTAGGAATGCCTGAAGAACCCCAGTGCGTGGCACTGAGGAAGGCACCTTTTTTTAAGATAAAAAAGTTGATAAAGTCTAATGCAGAAACCATTTTATAGTTTTAATGGCATTTTTGTCACACAAAAGCATTCCCATAGCGTCAACATGCTGATGCAGCTTTGATTTCCCTCGGAAGGGAAATACTGATTCATTTATCTACGCCACTGGGTTGCTCAGAGACGTACAACGTTCATTCTCCTGTGGCTTTGTTGGGAACTAGTTTCAATGGCACATGCGCTGGCGTATTAGGTAATAAAAATAGGCATCGATAGAGATTTCCCAATTCAATTGGAGTTACAGTCTCACGATTCAGTTCCACACAATTGTGATTTATTTGGGTCCATTCCCTAAAGTTGCAATGAAAAACAAGTAGACACAGTGGCCAGTTGCAAAAATAGCTTAGACTTCCGCAAGAACAGAAAACAAAAAAGGGCATAATTTTGTTCTTGTAGCCCTGGTTTGGGAGTTCTCGCAGATTGTTCTCGGCACATCATCTGAGCAAACTTTTTTTCTTGTTGGTGTCCGAGAATTATTGTGTGATTGGGCAGAATTTCAGAAGCTCTGCAACTTCTTTTCTCGTGAAGTATGGAATGTCCTGGCCAGAACAAACTTTGTTCTTGTTCTTGCCACCTCAAGAAAACGAACAAATGTCTTCTTGCGGAGTATGCACCAAGCTTTAGTCTTACAAGACTGATCATTATTTTAAGCAAGTTATTTAAACAGTATTCGATCTAATCTGAATCTGAAAAGTAAGACTGATTAACCCTTGGCTAACATTAGTGCTTAAAGGGTTACTTCAGCGATTTAGCATATGGCTTTGTATCAGTAGAAACCTGGGAATATTTGAATGACCGTGCATCCAAATTCATTCAAATGAATTCCTATGAAAGTTTAGCTTCCAAGGCATGAACTTAAAACGCGCCAGACTGAACTCGCGCTGTGAATGTATGCTACGGACGCGCATACCCCAGCTCTCGTGATCCTAATCTGACTCCTGCTGCGTTTGTGAAGCGACTCTCGATTGGCTCACTTGCATTATATTAAACAAACACGTTCAGTTTCTAATTGTAGTGTCTGTTCTCTAACTGAACTGATTAAATGAAAATGAATGCACCGGGAAAGCAATCCAGTAATCCCGTAAAAAGTATAACATGCTTTTAGAAAATAGATTGGGAAAATATTAAATTCATGCCAACTTTAAAGGGGTCATCAGATACAAAATGTATAATATATTAATAAATATATTAACAAATGGTTAACTCATTAATTGTGATTAACTAATGGTTAGTTCATGTTAACTAATGAACCTTATTGTAAAGTGTTACCATTTTTTAACCCTCAAAAAGCCTAAACACTCTCAATAATCATATTCAATAGTTGTGTTGCTCATGCTTCACCCACGACCGCTGATGGACTGTCTTATATTAGCATCACTCAGCCAGTTGTAGACTCTTCACCAAAGCAGCACTTTTACACAATTGTTTGTTTTACACAAACACTGAGCAATTTTAACCAAAGAATATTACCAAAGTTACATGAAGGAGAATCACACCAACTTGTCGAAAATGGGCATCCGATGACCCCTTTAAAAGAACCACTGGTTTAGGAATAAACCAGTTTGTTTTTGGATCATGATGTATGTTTTGGATTCTGTAAATAACTGGATTGTAGCCTACCATATTTATAGCATTGACTTTTTAAATTATTTTATTCACTAAATAGAACCATTAATAATGAGTTGTTTTGGAAATCGGGCTACACTGTTGTGCTTAATCTTTTAGAGTTCAATAAAACTCAAAGTCAAGATTAAGGGACCCATTTTAACAATCTCAGTGCATGTTCTGAAGCGCATGGAAGCCTATGTCAGCCGCATGGCCCAAAAGGGTTGTTCCTAGTTTCTTAATGAGTCATGGGTGTGTTTGGGGTGTAACATTCAATACAGGATCTCAGCTCTCATTCACTTTAAAAGCAAGTTGCGCTTAGAAATAAACAAAACAATGCAGCCTTTGTAATTTTAAGGGTCAGAAAGGAAGTTGAAACACACACACACACACACACACACACACACACACACACACACACACACACACACACACACACACACACACACACACGTGTCTGGTTCACTATCTTTGTGGGGACTCTCCATAGATGTAATGGTTTTTATATCGTACAAACTGTACACTCTACCCCTGCCCCTAAACCTACCCATCACAGGAAACATTCTGCATTTTTACATTTTCAAAAACATCATCCTGTATGATTTATAAGCCTTTTGAAAAGTGGGGACCACTGGCTGGTCCCCACAATGTAGGTGATCTCAGGTTTTACCCTTATGGGGTCCTGACAATGTAATATAAACAAGGACACACACATACACACACAAAAGCATGATATGATCACTTGAAACGTTTTGCTTGCAATGAGTTGTTGCACCTGGCAAAACAGCAGATTTCCTCCAGAGGACTCTTAAAGGCAATCAATAGAAAGACAACTCAAGCTAACCCATGTTAAAGTTCTGAATCCCTCAAATGGAGCATACAGAACTGGCCAGTTACGCGACATTTCCTTTATTACCTTTAAAATGTCACATGCTTATTGAAGACATCCTCAAGGGAATGCATGTAATTTCTCCAAGCAAAGAAAATCACATCAGGCTAAAACTTTTTTTGTGTGTAGCGCAGCATGCAATTTAATGTGTGAACTTCTATCCAGAATGAATGTTATGACGTCTCATAAACATGAAATATTTATGATGCCCTGGGAGAGATATTGAGAGCCGTGTAATTGGCTTACATCAGCATAGCAGAAGCTTTTGGTGTTGTTTCAAGACAAATGGGTGACAATTGGTTTCCTGTCTGGGCTGGGAGTTTTTTTACCACTGATTATCACATCCATCATTCACTCTCGCTCTATACAGACTCAAAAGACAATATGCTTTTTATAAATAAGCTATATGAGAGAGACTAAATGATGAAAAAACTTTATTTTGGGGGGAACCATTACTTTAGTTGGGTCATGATTTGGATGGGGTATTAATCACATGCTTAGAAACTCTCATTACAAGACTGTGTGTCCTACATTAGTCAGTGGTTTGGTTAGTAAATAACATCTCTTTTTGACACAGAAGCTAAAACAATGATGAATTAAGCTTTGCTGCTAACAGTGATCTTGTTTCGTCCATCCTTACATTGCCATCGGCTACTGCCTGTTTGTGCCTAACTACCCTCGCTGCTTAAACTGGATAATCCCCTGCTAAAATTTACTCCATTGCTTAAAATTATCTGCATGTCTTCAATGCGGCAAGAGATCAAATAAAGCCATAGCATCCTTAATCCACTCATATCATGACTGCCAATGTGCGAAAGTTCCAATAATTTTTTTTCTTCATTGTGAACATCTTAAGGCAGCCAAGATGGAACTGAGTTGTGAAAATAAAATAGTACTAAAAAAATGTAGTTCTGGCATTATCTTATCTTTTCACTTGCAGATAATCTGCCAAAAACCATTTGGCAAGCTTCAATAAACGTAGTTGCACCTTGTTAAAAGAACCCATGAGACTTACCGAGCATAAAATTAGATGAATTCATAGGTAAAGACAAGAAGAAAACTCATCAACATGCATATTTCAGCTCAGTGTCAATTACATTTACCCACTGGGTAGGCAAAAAAAGTCCTAACCACTACATTGCTCTTAATTTAAATGATTTGTGATTAAAGTCAACATCTTTGTGGCTATTTTTCTTTGCTTTGAATCATATGGACAAGTCAGTCAGAACAGCGTGGAACAAACCTGCTTCTCAAACCAGAAAGTGTATCAGAATAATTGGTTTTCATAGATCATAAAAGGGTTTTCTTAGTTCAGCTGCTGGCTCTCGTTTTCATCAAGACCGGCAAAAAACTTTCTATTCTGTAATGTCAATAAGAAAAGCAACAAGAGTTAAAGTTAAAGGCATGAACGGCAGTTGCGGCTGACTTTTCTTCACTATGGGGATGTACAGTACTGGCCAAACATTTGGACACATGACTATTTGGAATGTTTTTGAAAGAAGTTTCTTCTGCTCATAAAGCCTGCATTTATTTGATCAAAAATACAGAAAACATTTTAATATTGTGATATATTATTACAATTTAAAATATTTGGTTTTCAATATATTATATTTTAAATTATCATTTATTTCTGTGATGCAAAGCTGAATTTTCAGGATTCATCATTTTAATATTCTGATTTATTGTGAGTGTTAGAAACAGTTCTGCTGCCTAATTGATGAATAAACGGTTCAAAAGAACTGCATTTATTCAAAATATAAGCATATTTTCAAATAATATAAATCTCCTTTACTATCAATTTTTATCAATTTAACACATCGCTCAATAAAATTATTGATTTATTTAAAAAAAAAAGAAAGAGAAAAAAAAGCATGATTTTACACATTACACATTATTATTATTTTTTACACATGATGCCCATGCTAAACATGGACAAAGTTTAAAAAAATAAGTTGGACGTTTGATAGGATATTTCTGGATCATATATGTATGGCTGAATCTGACTGATAGCCATCATTAGCCCCCCCCCCCCCCCCCACTGTAAAATGGAGGGGGCGTTATTTTATTTTGTTAAAAGATTAGGAAGCACATTATTTTTGTAGTATTATTATGTGCACAGATCAATTATTTATTATAAATACAGCAATAGTCCCATACAAAATTTGTATGGACCTCCTTTTAAAAGCAATAGTCCATACAAAATAATTGTCAGTTTTTATTTCATGTTGACTTTAAATTCCCATTTCCATATTTGCATATCTTGTTCATCGTTAAAGAATTTGATGTTGCAAGCATGCTGGATTATTATTATTATTATTATTATTATTACACTATCAGGTAATTTTCTTTCATTTTGGATGTATCTTCACACACTGTGCAGCTAATGATGGATTTACTATACATTATATTGCTTATGAGGCTTACCAAGTAATTCAATAAATGGACATTAAATATTGATTTGAGCTGAAATTATTTGAAGATATGAGAACAAAAAACTTCCAGACCAAGGATGCCTTGGTCAAATATACAGTTTATATACATAAAATATTGATGCATAATTCCATGATTGAGTCAGAAATAAATATTCCAGATACGTGTGATTTTATAAAAATAAAATAAAAATGTTTAAATTACTTAACCTTTTGAGTTAACCTTTTAACCTAGATTACAAACATTTTGAAACATTTTGAAAGCAATTTTAAGAGTCGGATTCATATAGCTCTGTTAAGCCGGAGTTCCATATAGAGCTCACTTAAATTATAGGCCTAATGGCCTATTAATATCAAAATAGTTATTTTATTATAATTTTGTTAAAAAAAGTACTATTTCAAACCTCTTTTCCTCGTTATTTCTCATTTGATTGATCTATGGAGCATAAATCATCTTTTAATAAATGTAAACCTTTCCAGACATAATGATGTAAAGTAGTTGAGGAATTAGGTCAAAACTAGTCAAGCATAACCTAATCATTTATGGCAATATTATTAATTCAATTAATTTCTGTTACATAATTTCATACTGGTGTCCATAACTGTAATGGTACCATACACACACTGGGTCTCTATTAGTGGTTAACAGAGTGTCATTTACATTCATCAACACTCTTGGTTGGGTATGGGGCTGTTCTGGCATTCTGCTAGTGTTTACCGCAGCAGGTTTGCCTCCGGGTCACCTTTATTATGACTGTGGAGGACCTGGGGGCGGGAGCGCGCAATCATCACGGTCTGTGATATTTCTCAGGGACGGAGCTGCTCTGAGACTTCACTGCTGCGGCGAGCACAGATTTCCTCTCACACAAAGCCCTCAAGACTCGTTCTTTTTTGCCTTTGCTTACCCCTGGTACCTCTGGTCGACAAGCTCCGCGTGATTTAAGCATTATTGCTCCAATTATGCGACCCAGAACAACTTTTGCCATTTTCTTCAGACAGTTGAATGCTGCGTAACGAGAATTGAATCATATTCCGTTTGATCGAGGGATAACCATCATGTTAAATGCTGTTGGATATATACCGGTTTGTCGTTTTGTTGGATTAAACGTGGGAGACAGCACGTTTTAAAGTGTTTTGCGACATGGAGTCGGATCGATAATGATTTTAGTTCAGCTGTAATACTGCTCGGACAAAAGGTAAAAGTCTTCGTTGGAGTGGATCCTGAGAGACTGAGTATCTGTGCAGTAACCGCAGGGATTAAACGCGAGTGGAATCAAAAGCGCACGGCTGATATGGGTGAGTAGGCTACTTGGCACCCTGGGATAAAGTTTATCCGTACCCTTGATGATTCATTAAGATATCTTTATATTTATAATTGATGTTATATAATTTGCTGATTTAAAATATTAGTCTGCCCATTTATGTAAAATTAAACAAATGTTCCCTTTTTCATCTATCTAGGAAATGTAGATATAAAATTATATTTTTTTCTTTCTCGTTTTTAGATGATTCATCCAATAGGCTTTTAAAATCTTCTCACGGTGTTCAAATAATTTTTGGCTTGCCTGTCAATTTCAGTGCACAAATTAGTGGTGGGCTGTTCGAGTCAATTCCACGAATCGGTTCTTTCGAACAATTTCGTGTCAAAGGAAGGGGTTCGAAAAACAGTTTTTTTTTTTAAATGAACCACGTGGTCTCTGACATCACAGTGAGGCATAATGCAAGACTTATTCCGATTAAGTGCAATAAGAACTATGGACATTTACAAATAATTAAACTCCTCTTTAATTTGAGTACTCATGTAGGCTATACCATTATATATTATTTTTCTTATGTTTTTATGATGTTATGGAAACTTTCAAATAACAATGGGAAACATTTGTATCTTCTGAAATGCTACATTTTATATTTTTTGAGAAAAATAATGAAACTTTCTATAATGAAGTTTGATAGGATTAGTGGAGCAACCAGTCACGGAGGAGGGTTTTAGTTTCATTCCCTCCTTTTAAAACCCCTTTCTTGTCTTCAAAATATAAACAACAAATGTGGTTTGATCTTATAAAGCAGTTTAAATTTTAACAATTTCATTTAAGTTTAGCTTACCTGCATGGCAAAACAGTTTTTACAGTGCAGCTTACGCCTAAAGGGGGGACTGAGGCTATTTGTCATACCTTAGTCGTGAATATTTCTCCAGGTAATGTAACATTTAAAATTTGTCTCTTTATTATAACCTCAGTTTTTACATATATATATATATATATATATATATATATATATATATATATATATATATATATATATATATGCATATATATACTCTCATGCTCTCACCGGCCACTTTATACACCTTGCTAGTACTGGGTTGTTAATTCACATTAATTCTTTGTGGCATAGATTCAACAAAGTGTGCTGGAAAGATTCCTCAGGGATTTTGGTCTATATTGAAAAGATAACATCATGCAGTTGCTGCAGATGTGTCAGCTACACATCCAATCATCTGTTCCACCACATCCCAAAGGTGCTCTATTGGATTGGAATCTGTTGACTGTGGAGGCCATTTGAGTATAAAGAACTTATTGTCATGTTCAAGAAAAGCGTTTCAGATGATTTGAGTTCTGTGACATGGCACGTTATCCTGCTGGAAGCAGCCCATCTGCTTCAAGGTTCAGAGTGTTGTGTGTTTAGAGATGCTCTTCTGCATATATCTCGGTTTTAACGGGTTATTATTTGAGGTGTTGTTGGTTATCAGCTTAAACCAGTCTGGTCATTCTCCTCTGACCTCAACAAGGCCCACAGAATTGCTGCTTTCTGGATATTTTCTCTTTTTTTGGACTGTTCTCTGTAAACCGTAGAGATTTACAATAGTACTATCGCAGAAGATCAGCAGTTTGTGAAATGCTCAGACCAGCCCTTCTAGCACCAACAACCGAGCCACAATCAAAGTCAACTAAAGGCGATTTCTGAAAAACTCCACTGAAAGTGGATTGGACCAAGCACCACAACTAATTTGTACCCAATCAACAATAGGGGCGTGTCCACTTATGATGGAGGAGGAGAGATTGTGAGAGACTGTAGAAAGAATGATGGCTGAGAGACATTACAAAAGAGCTCAGGAATATCACAGTAAGCGATTTCTGAAAAACACTGTTGAAAATGGATTAGACCAAGAAACACAACAAATTTTTACCCATTTAGCAATAGGGGACGTGTCCACTCATGATGGGGGAGGAGAGAGTGTGATAAAGACTGTAGAAAGAGAGATGGCTGAGAGACATTACAAAACAGCTCATGAATATCACTGGAAAAAGAAGGGTTATGATCAGGCAAGAGCTTTAAAGGATTAATTCACTTTTATTGAAAATTACTCTATGATTTACTCACCCTCAAGCGATTCTAGGTATATATGACTTTCTTCTAGCCTAGAAATCTAGACGCACCCTAGCGGCAGCAAATTTAATCTGCCCGCAAATGTCGTCTAGGAACTCTCAATACCATTCTGAGCTGTATTCCCCTCATTCTGGACGGGCCAATCACATCATGTATAGAATCGGCGGGCGGGGCCATAATGACGACGGCCGAGTTGCGTTTGCGTGCTTCTAGTAAACACAGAAACTGGTGAACGGCGGCGGTCTTTCGAATCAGCTTTGACTGCGATTCTGGAAGACTTGGAGTTAAGCTTTTCTCTGAGAAAAGAACAAAGAACGGCACTGAAGTCATTCTGAAAAAGGGAAGATGTGTTCAGAGTTTAGCCGACCGGATTCGGCGAATGTTTAATCTATCAACAAGCTCTGTTTCACCTTTGTTGCTCCGGTTGGTGTAGCGCTATCCTATCTCGTGGAGAGGGAGTTTGAAAGACAACCGTTTATCCCGCCCCTCAGATTGAGCCCTGTCAATGGTGAGTTTCCAGACCAAACATATTGATGTGGGTCTGGCTTGTCAGGCTAACTTTCTTCAGGATATTAATAAATATCCTGCTACTTCCAAGATTTATAATGGAAGTCACAGTGTCTATTTGAAGCTCAAAAACGTACATCCATCCCTCATAAATGTACTCCAAAACACTATGGGGCATTGATAAAGGCCCCTCTGAAGAAAATCGATCTCTAAGAAAAATATCAATATTTAAAACTATCCAACTATAAAGTAAAAGGAATCTGAAGATTCTCTTCAGAAGGCCTTTATTAATGCCCCGAAGCCGTGTGGAGTATGTTTATAATTGATGGATACACTTCAAACTCAATGGACACCGTCACTGCCATTATAAAGCTTGGAAGCGGCAGGATATTTATTAATATCCTGAAGAAAGTCACATACACCTTGGATGGCTTGAGGGTGAGTAAATATAGGGTAATTTTAAAGCAAACTAATCCTTTAAGACCCTTGTTAGTATTAGAAAAGCTTTCCAGAGCTGGAGAGACCTCAGCGGGCCGGGAAGGCCTGGAGACATGCTGAGGTTGTGTTGTTTCTGCTCCATATGTAAGTAACATTTGGTTTTGAGTATGTGCTGCTGGCAACTAACAACCAACAACCAACTCTTGCTTATATACTTGTGTACTGTGGTTTCAGCTTTCGTCCTTCTTTGACGTTCATTCGTCATCTTCGCTATAATTTCCGCTAAGCTTTAGTTTGCTTCACCTCTGCTACACTGTAAAAAAAAAAAATCAGGCCCAACTGAACGCTTTCTAGTGACTGATCACATCTAAATTTTTCAGTCGGCCAAATTGAATTGCTGTGAATTATATTGCATCAATTCACACAAATTTAATTTGGCTAACTGAAAAATTTAGATGTGATCAGTCACTAGAAAATGTTCAATTGGGCCTGATTTAAAAAAAAAAAACTTTTATTTTTTACGGTGTATGATAAAGTAACATCCACTCTTGAATTGCGTTCATGTATTTTTGGGGCGGAACAAGGAAGGGACGGGTGTGTTAGTTTGGGTTCATTTCAAAATGTGAATTCCTAGAAATCGCTTACTGCGCCTTTAAATCACTTTTCGTCTCTTTTATAACATAAAATAACCTTTCAGGGATTAAAGTGACTCACATTCACTTTTTTTACACAGACCTTGTACCTTTCAAAGCTTTTTTTTGAGTTTGGTTTGACTGGAGAGAATGGGTTTCGAAAGAAGACAAATGTTTTCATTTCACTTGGTTATATCAGTATACTCTTTTACCCTTTCAATGCAATACCTAAAATAACTATAACTGATATAGATGTGTTAGAATGGCTATGAGCCTTTTAAATCTTATAGAGACAGTACATCCAATTAAAGAACCATTCTTTCTTCAGTGGAACACTGAACATGCCATAGAATTACAGATAGAACGTTTCAAGCATGATTCTGGATAAATTGAGAATCAATTTTATTCTCCCGCAATTCTGAACAGATAATTATAAACTTTTAATCCAGTACATCTGTGTAATAAGACTATTTGTAACAAAGAAATAAACAATGATACTGTGTGGTTGAAAAGACTGTTGTGAAGCTGTTTCATACTTTACACATGATAATTGCTTTCTCTGTGCAATGCAGTTCTGGTGCGATTTTGTCATAGATCTATTACAGGCGAAACATTGTCATTTTAGCAATGAGATTCTGTGGATATTTGAATTGAGATCACAATCTTTTAATGGTTAATTGTGCAGCTCTGGTGTCCAGTGTTGATTCGGTCCGCATTGACTGCCATTATCTACACAAAACGTGAAAGCATTTTTCAAAATATCTGCTGAAAGTCATACTTAATCTGTACAGTCATAACTAATTCCTTTAAAAACCATGGGCACAACAAAGTATTCAGCTGCACAGTATGCAAAATGCCTCTCTTAATATTGAATTATGAAAGATGACTGGTCTCTGCATGCCTGTCTTTACAGTTATGAGCTTCTCTTTTGTTATTGGAGCATTTAATTTATTTACGAGCAGTCGCCAGCAAACTTAGCATTTTTAATCTTGAGCCGCATCATGCAGCCTGTTACTTAAATGCAAATCAAATGTATATCTGTCTTGCAACACACTTTATTCATTGCAATGGATTAAGCTGTTACAATTACAATTCTGCCATAAATAATGCTTTATAGTATAAATCAATCCTTTGTTCTGCGCTCCACATCCTGAGAGAGGCACAGTTACAGCACATTTCAATCTCACAATTTATGTGTGTTTTAATCATTTTAATATCGCAGCTTTGGTTCGACTGCGGAAATGATGTGCTTGAGCTGTGGTCACATGCTCTGGAACCATTCAAGTGTTTGGAATGCCGTTCTTCTTAAATACTGGATGGATTCCGTCCGGCTGAGTGATCTCTTATTTAACCGCTCTAAAATGTCATCATCCTAACTTTTTATGATCTTGGAACACATTAAAGAGCAGGTCTTGACATTGCTATGGAATAGCCACGTTGAGCCATATCCGAATAAAAACAGAGCCTTCCTGGGTACAGTTTCAGTTGATTTTCATTTTCGGAGTGTCTATTCACACTAAGTGCAAATAGCGGGCCTTGTTGGCAAGTGCTATTCGCACTAGCTCCGCCTAAAAATGCCTGGCTGTGCCAAAAAAGGTTTAAAAAAAAAACACTGACAATTCAACATCCTCGTTGCACAATCAGTACAGCGTATGGCTAATGGATCAATGTTTTGTCACATCAACACTGGTTCGATTTCGCCTTTTGCAGAGCTTGCTCTTCTCTCTTTTCTCATCACAAATCACATCAGAAAGGCATTTTTTCCCAATAAAAAATAAGAAAGTGCTCTAATAAAGTGCTTTAACAAAATGTTAAATTATAATAAAAGCATTTATTGGGTAGGGTTAGGGATAGGTATAGGCAGGGCTTTTAGTGTTCCATTAAGGCGGCATCCATTTAATAATTTAAAAAAATAAAATAATAAATCACTGTTGCATCCTGTTAATGTACAATACTGCGGTGCAAATAGTATGTATCTGTCAAAATAAAGTATAAATTACATGTGACATTGTTTCCCCAAAATCACAAAGTTCTTATATATATTTTTTGTTGTAGTTTAGGTTTAAGATACAGTATTTGAAATGTATTTGAATGAATTACTTGTCTTATAATTAATATGTCTTTATCTTGTTTTAAGTAGTACCTATTAGGGACCCCCCCCTAGCCTGACAAGCCAGACCCACATCAAGATGTTTGGTCTGGAAACTCACCATAGACAGGGCTCAATCCGAGGGGCGGGATAAACGGTTGTCTTTTAAACTCCCTCTGCACGAGATAGGATAGCGCTACACCAACCGGAGCAACGACGGTGAAGGGGAGCTCGCTGACTGATTAAACATTCACCGTATCCGGTCGGCTAAACTACGAACACATCTTCCCGCTCTTTGTTCTTTTCTCAGAGAAAAGCTTAACTCCAAGTCTTCCAGAGTCGCGGTCAGAGCTGATTCGAAAGACCGCCGTTCGCCAGTTTCTGTGTTTACTAGAAGCACGCAAACGCAACTCGGCCGTCGTCATTATGGCCCCGCCCGCCGACTCTATACATGATGTGATTGGGCCGTCCAGATTTTGGGGAACACAGCTCAGAATGGTATTGAGAGTGCCTAGACAACACTTGCGGGCAAATTAAATTTGCTGCCGCTAGGGTGTGTCTAGATTTCTAGGCTAGAATCCCATTCTATTAATCCCATCCTAAACATAGACAAAGTTTCAAAAACTAATTTGGACGTTTGATGGAGTATTTCTGTGTCAAAAATACTCCTTTCGGTTTCTCACAAGTTTAAAAGCGCCAAAACGCTATTTATTGTTTGAATTTCGCATTAAAATGTAATAATAATAATAATAATAATAATAAGTCGTGAGATTAAGCTGGGCAGCGTGAGAGCGTGACACAGAGCCCGAAAGCGTGTGTGTCACGCCAAATGCATGAGAGTTGGCAACCCTGCAAGCTTTGGCTATGAGTCATAGTTCCTCTTACCTGAGGGAAAGTTTGGATTTGTAAAAAAAAAAAAAGACTATTATTTTACATTTTAAGATTAGGCACCTTTGCATTTCCTGTGCCCATGCTGTTCTCACATTAGCCATCAATGTAACATTTGCACTCAGTGTTCCTCTCAAAGTTTAGTTTAGAGATACAGGAAGTTTTAATATGGTAAGTGCAGTTCTTTTCATTAAACATTTACCTGGTCTACCATATGGATGAAGCGATATTAAAACTAGTGTTGACTTGACAGCCGAGCTTAATGCAAGCAGTGGGATACCAGTTATATAATTGAAATTTTAGTCTAGGGAATTGGTTTCACTAGACTAACATTTCAAATGTATAACTGGTATCCCGCTGCTTTAAATAGGCAAACTTATGAGATATAACCATTTGATTTCATTCTGCTTTAAAAGTTCATATTTCATCCAGGGTTTGCCATTATCTTGACACTTTGGATAACAGTCTTAAAGGAATAGGCTAAATAGGCTTAAAGGAATAGACCCCCCCCCCCCCCCCCCCAAAAAAAAAAAAAAAACACCCAGACGAATACAATCAGAGTTTTATTTAAAAATATCCTGACTAATTCAAGCATTTTAATGTAAGTGAATGGCAGCCCAAAATTTAAAGCCCCAAAAAAGAGCATGCATCCATTATAAAAGTAACTCACACGGCTCCGGAGGGTTACTAAAGTCCTTTTTAAGTAAAGCGTAGTAAATAAGTAAAGAAAAATATCCATATTCAAAACTTTATAATGTAAAATTTCTGGCTTCTGCCAGATCGCCTTCCGTATTCAATTTAGGAAGAAAGAGTAACATCTCTCACACTTCAAAACACTTATGCTGTGTCCCGCATCATCATTGTGGCAGTTACTTTGTTTTTTTTTTTGTAAGTTGAATATGTATTTTATAACATGTTAAATATGGATATTTTTCTTACACAAAACCATCGAATCGCTTCAGAAGGCCTTTATTAACCCCGTGGAGCCGTGTGGATTACTTTTATAATGGATGGATGCACTTTTTTGTGCTTCAAATTTTCGGCTTCCATACACTGCCATTATAATGCTTGGAAGAGCCAGGACATTTTTAAATATAACTTTTCTGGGAGAAGAATGTCGCATACACTTAGGATGAATTGAGGGAGAGTAAATCATGGGATCATTTTAATTTTTGGGTACTATCCTTTTAACTTCCCCGTAGCATTTATATGAAATATCAGCTTGCCACCGTGCCAAGGAATATGACAGCTGACTCTGCTGTATGTGCCAGCATCTTCCCTAGCCATTTGAAAAGGGTCTGCCACAGTTGTACAATGTTAAATGAGTGGCTTTTAAATGAACTAACCTTGGATGAGCTATGGTGCATGAGCCTTCACAGTATTTTAAATTGCGGAGTAAAAAA
This sequence comes from Pseudorasbora parva, assembly GCF_024679245.1. Classification (NCBI taxonomy): domain Eukaryota; kingdom Metazoa; phylum Chordata; class Actinopteri; order Cypriniformes; family Gobionidae; genus Pseudorasbora; species Pseudorasbora parva. The sequence continues at coordinate 12,189,192 of NC_090194.1, read as the reverse complement.
GTGGTGTCCGGATCGATTTTTATCTGCAGTAATACAGGTGGCACACTTGCCACCACGGTCTGCCATAGATCTCTGATTCGTTTGCACATGACATTTGCAGTCAAATGCTACTGTGCAACTGCTTTTGTTAGTGGCTTATTGGTTATTCTTTTGGTTTGAGTATTATTAAATACATTCAGAGTCTGGGTTTTGGTGAGGAGTATTTTAAATAATTAACCTCAATTGCCATTGATTGGCGCTGTCTTGGTCGATAAGGATCCTACATTAGAGAGTTACTGCTATCAGCTGGCAACTGGCAATTTCTTGGTTTGAATATCAAATATTGCAACTGGACTGTTAAAATTCTCTGTACCAGTGTGCTGCAGAATTTAAAATGGAGACCTAGATGGTTTTAGCATTACAACATTAAACTCCTACTTATACACTTAAAGGGCACCTATTATTCCCCATTTTTTTAAGATGTAATATAAGTCTCAGATGTCCCCAGAGTGTGTCTGAAGTTTCAGATAAAAATTCCTAATAGATCATTTAATATACCATTTTGAAAATGCCAATGTTTGGGTTTAGGGGGGGGGGGGGGGTCGGGGGGAAACAGTTTCAGTCAATCTCATGTCAATCTTGAGTACCTATAAAGTAGTATTGCATCCTTCATATCTCCGAAAAGTCTTTAGTTTTATTATATTTATAAAAGAAATATAGGCTGTACCGAGTCTTTCCGGAAAAAAACGAGCGCCTGGAGGCGTATCGTGTGGGCGGAGCTAAAGAATGACGAGTGCGAACAAAGCGGTGACGTCCTCAAGCGTGGAGAAACCCATGGCTATCGATCTCAGCTAATAGATATGATCCAGAATCTAATTTGGAGGCTGAAATAGAAACAGCAACAGCAGGACGTCCGTCTCTGTGGTATGTACTGTATTTAGTGGCCTGTCAACATTTGTGTGTGTTTACTCGCAGTTTATGAGGACATGATTCGGTTTATGGACTATTGTATGCGACTAAACCTTAGCAGTAGCAAGCAAAACGGTTTTGCACGTCAGACTAGTGTAACGTTATACATAGAACAGCAATGAAGTCCGTTAGCTCTTTTGAATGACGAAGCACGCGATCGTGTCGTTTACTGATGTTTACTCACGCGACGATAAGCAACAGCACCGACATTTGAAGCAATTTTACTCACCGGCTGCTTCCAAAGCAGGACCGAACCTTTATCGCTCGGACCGATCCGTCAAAAACACACTTCTTGGAGTGTGGAGATCCACTTTGCGATGCGACTGAAGCGATGTTGTGAAGCTTCCCGTCATTTCTGCGTTCAAATCGGTTCAAATCCAGCGCTGCCTTCCCGGAATGCTGTGCTGAAGCGTTGAAGTCGCTTAATGTCAAAGTAGAGGAATGAAGTGGAGCGCGGCGCGGACTATAACCAACATAAGTGTTCACGGACGACTGGATCTGCAGCTTGAGAGCAGTGTTTATAGGCGTGCATTTCCTCTCTCGCTCTAGTCACGCCCGCGCGCACCCTACCGGGAGAAGAGCCCGTATGACCCATACAAGGACCTTCCGGTCTATTAACGTCAAGTCGAGCCATACTCGAAAAAAACTCTCCGAAACTTGTGAGAAACCGGAAGGAGTATTTTTAACAGAAACACTCCATCAAACGTCCAACATTAGTTTTTGAAACTTTGTCTATGTTTAGGATGGGAATCCAAGTCTTCAACAGTGTAAAAAGCCCAGTATGCATGAAACAGCATTTCACCCCCCCTTTAAGAAAAATGTGCAGTGTGTCTCCTTTAAATGCAAATTAGCTGCTGTTCAGGGCGGAGCCTTCATAGCAAAAAATGAAACCTGATACATCTGTCTGGTGATCATTGCAGACACTCTGTCTTTCACCATCATGAACTATTATCATCTGCATGAGTTTTAAAGCCTTATGTGAGTACGTGTGTGAGTATTAAACTCTTACTAACGTTATTGCAATTAAACTGTCAAATGCACACACGGTTATGTCAGAAACACAAATTTCACATGAAAACAGTAGGTTATGTCTGTGCATGCTAATACGGCAGTGTCCATTCGCACAACCGGCGCAACATCATAGAATGTCTTTGAAACCAGGGGCATGTGTTTGAAATAAAGCTGCTTTTAATTGTCTTTGACTAATTATTGAAGTGTTCTGACCTATTATAGACCATTATTATAGTATAATTTTAATTATGTAATCCATTGTTCAATAGACCAAATAATACACTGATGTAGGGCTGTACGATTATGACAAAAATCATAATTGTCAATTATTTCCTTGAAAGTAAAATTGCGATTTATTAAATATGATTATCACAATTTAAGGCATGAGATATTGCACACGATAAGAGGCAGTTCACTTTGTAAGGCAGCTTGTACACGGCACGAATGCACTGCACGGCGAGCCGGCGGCAATCACACAAGCTTTCGCGCTATAGATTGCTACTATAGCTTGAGATAGAAAAAATAAATAAAGATAAATTATTTCTTGAAAAGCAAAGAACAGCAGCCATGCCTTTCAACAGAAACAACCAGGGAGAGAGAGGGTGTGTATGTGTGTGCTGTATGGTTGCAGCCACTGAGTTATAGCCTAAAGGCTTAATCGTCCACACGTGGACAATTTTCACTTGTGCTTAACGCCTCGCAGCTAAACAAAAGGCGCCAATGTGAGTGTGCACACCAACATGAAAAACAGCAGGCGTAAAAGTGCCATTTAAAACAAAATGGCTTGGGTTCATTTTTTTTGACGTGCCATGTTAAAACTGGTTGACCAATGAGATCGGTGCTTTTGTTCATGTGCCTAGAGCTCCTAAAGTTAGAGTAAAACCATAAATCGTTAAAAAATATGGACGATACGACAACCTCCATTTCTGCTTGCCATAGTTGAAGCTTTCAGGCGGCCTGCACAGCGCTGACATCTTGGGGCCGAGTCTGTGCAGTAGTGATTTCGGGACCGGAGTTGCGCAGTAGAGAGAAGGAAGTAGAGCAGGAAGTACAGCTGCGATATCATAAGCCCGCCCACACTCTCACAGATGCAGAACAATTAATTATGGTGGTGTGAAATAAACAGTTATAGACATGTAGAAATTAAAGCTAAAGCTCCAATCTGCTCCCAAAAATCCGTCCCCCCCCCCCCCGTTTTTATAGCATCAAATAACTAAGTAAAACTAAACTTATTTTTAAAAGAACACTTGAAATGAAATCATCGCACTTTATTGTTTAGTTTCCCTCGTGTCCATTAGAAAACACAGACAATGTGGCAAGCATAGATATCCATAATAAAGGCTAGATGTCTCGTGCGCACTGTTGGCCAATGGAGGTCGCCGTCCGCAACTGGCGGCCATCTTGTCACAGGCAGCTCGCTCACTCGTAACAGTGTGTTTTAATGGTGCATGCACTTTTAAAAAGCCACAACTTGCTCAATTTTCAACCGATTTCCAAACTGTTTCATTTGTTATAAACGTCAGAGATGTAGTTATGACACTACATACTTATGAATAATTATAACCATGGACTCCAATATGAAAGTAACATTGAACAGAACAGATAGGTGCAATAAAAAAAGTATTTATGTTAAATCAATATATAGGCTACTAAAACTGTGTACCGAATGGCAACATGAGATATATACTTTTATAATAAGAATATCACTATTCTAATAAAATAATATTATAAAAATAATATAAGTATTTAAAAAAAAATTTAAAAACAAAAAAACATGCAAACTAAGTTTATTTTAACTAGACAAAAGACTGGTCGTCATAAAATCGTTATTGGTGTCACTAAAACCTATATAATTGAACAGCTCGATTGTGGTCTCAGCCTTGATAAAGTGCACTTAAGTTAGCCGTGATACACAAGCTGCACGATTAAGTCGTTTATCGAAACGACAAGCTGCAATTTCAACGTGTTAAAGCATCCAGATTTGTAGCCATGTTAATAACGTTTGTAAGAAACCAAACCATTTGTAAATCCGTCAAGATTTCAGCGAGATAAGAGTATTTATGTTCGTACAGATCACTCACCTTACATCAGGTTCCACAGAGCCCAACAGAAAGGTTGCCTGTAACAAGATGGCCGCCGGTGATGACGATGGTGACTCCGCCATAAGACATCTGACCTTTATTATGGATATCTATAGTGGCAAGTACCAAATTACTGTTTCTCTTCTTCTGTGTGACAAGCGAGTGTCAGAAGCTTAAAGTGCCGCAGCACCCCCTTGTGCACCGGGAGCGCCATCTACTGAATGTGCACGTACACTTGGCGCATCGTCTGTGAAAATAAATTTAGGTGTGAGCACTCAAGACACACTGAAAAACGTCTGGGAAAACGCTGGCGATATTCGTCCCGGTATGTACAGGCCTTAATAATAATACTCATCGATATAGCCTCTGTTGACATGGTTGTGCATGATTTGGCAATAGGGGACAGCCATACACTGGTGAAAATCAGGCTGACTCGCCAAATTTTTTACAGGTTTAAAAAATATTGTGCGGTCGGAAGGTGCTCGTAACGTGCTTGGCTCCTCTCTCCACGCGTTTACTCCAGAGAGAAAAAAAATAGCTTGAGCTCGTATGACAGCAAAAATCTCACTGTGTACACATGCCATGTTTTTATATAAAAATAAAAAAACAAGCTGAAAACACTCTCCCTGAAAAACTTGTATTTGCTTTTCTGTAGCATTAATCCTCAACTGTGTATTTCTGTCTATTCAACTATTTTTTTCAATAGAGGGAATGCATCGCCGTCACTTTCCTACCGGAACACGCCCCCTCAGCCAGGAAGAGCTGCTGCGTGACTCAAGTTACTAGAGGAAAACGCGAGCTGAGCAAATGATTATCAGTTTAAACTAAAGTTTAGACTCGATATAGTTGTCTTTACAACTTATCACAGATTCAGTGATCCATGGATAATAATATGCAGCCAGGAATCGTGTTTTCCTGACATTTTATTGAGCCTGATTTCGACATAATTATTTATAACTGTCAGTCATTACATTTTTCGAGTGAATCCTGCATGTATATGTGGATGGGTCAGTGTATTGAAGCGTGAATGTGGCCGCTTGTCACGAATGGAAAGCAAAAGTTTAATTCAAATTCTGAATACATTATAGACCTATTAATAAAAAAATAAATAAGAATTATATTGCCCAGACAGCGTGCAAAGAGTGCTCCCTTTATAATCACTAAAAGCTGTCACTTATTCAATATAAACGCTATCTCACAAAGTTCTGCTGTGAAGCTGGTATACAATGAATCTCTTATTTTCACAATGTCTGCACTTATAGACGCGTGTGTTAACTGAACTCAGCACCTGGACAAAACACTCGAGCGGTGAGTGGATTCCAAGTTCAACACCTGTGATTGGTCAGTCCATTGTATATATCTACAAACATGTCCGTGATTGGCTACATTACTCACCGAGGCGAAAACACATTGGAAATGTAATCATTTGACGAGTGCAAATACAGATACGCACTGGATCTTTTGCTAGCTCCTTTTCGGGAATAATATGCATTATTACGAATTCTTACGGAGGATTACAGATCCTAGACATGCAGTTATGAGCAGCTTTTGCCTCTAAAAGCAGAAGCAGCGGCAGGTTGGCTGTGGTTTGAGTGAGAAAATTACACGCTATTATCAAGTCCGTCTCAAGCTCGGGACAGCGATGTCCATGGGGTCCGTGGACAAGCCTCCCCCTTCCCCCTCTGGCGCAGGGCCTGGTTTTGTGCGTTTTCGCTGCATTCACGCTGTAAACCAATGCTGCCTCTCAGTCTTTTTGCCACTCAGTAGGGCGTAATCGCAGTCATTCCAGCTGACAGTGACGTCACATGCATTCCCCCTCGTACACTTTCATCACTGGTAGTTCCTATTGTGCTGGGTTAGTCGTGATTCGCGTTTCACAACGTAATATACTCTAAACAGCAGCACATAAACATGCAGAATAAGTGATTTTTATTTATTTGTTTGTAATCATGGCATCCATAATCGTAATTGTGCAGCCCTACAATGATGCCAAATACTCTTGATATTGCAGATAGCTAATGCTTCATCTCTGGCTACCATCATGCACAATATCGTCTATTGGCAAACCCTACTGGCTGTGCAATTTTAGTTTTTGTTTCTAAAATGTTTTATTCAATGAATGGCCTGGAAGAGTCGTCCTTGTAAGCTATATATTCTTAAAAATACTTATTTCTTGCCATTATTTTGAAGTTCACTGTCTCATTTGTAATGAGTAATTATGTTCAATTCTCCCTGGTAACCCACATTCACTGCTTAGGTAATTTATACAGCCAGATAATCTATTTCATTAAAGAATTGAATATAGCCAAACCTTGATATTGATTAACAATGTCTATTATTGTAGGATGAAAGACAAACAGGTAGTTCTTGGACTTTTGTACTTGCAGCTTTTTTTTTTTGGAACTTGAGGCTGGGTATTTTAGGGCTACATTTGTATTGTTGGGGCTAGAGTTTATGGACAGTGCTGTGTTTTTCTACATAATCACTGCGAGGCTTAATCTGTTCTGATTCATTTTATCTTTTCTCGTTCTTGCTCTTAAGACTTGCATGGACTGTGGGACAACATGACCCAAACACAATGACCCTTCACAAATGTGTGTCCTTGTAGAGAGGGAAATAATATGTGTGAGTGTAATTGACTACCAGTGAAGCATACAAATTGGTAATAGTCAACAAGTCAGTTGAAAACACAGATAGATGCCCCTGGGCAATTTTTTTTTCTCCTCAAAAAGCTTCAGAGGACAGGTAAAAGCGGTTTGATGGTTTTCATGGCCATATGTTTACTATGAAATCTATACCGAGTCACAATTGATGGCAATGATATGTAATTATGATATTTATTGCTTGGAGTCTGAATTGGTTTTGTCACCGGTAAGCCCTTAAAAGAGACCATTGGACAGTGATGTAAGATGTAATGACAGTGATTTCTTGTTTTTTTTCCTTCAGCCTCCTCTAAAATTTTCTTAACTGCACCAATGGGATTATAGTTTGGTAAAACTGATGACTCTGCAGATTGCTGTGTATGCTTGGATGGCCCCAGTCCTCCCTTTTTTTTTTTTTTTTTTTTTTTTTACAGTAGACAATGAGTTCATGGTACACGCAGTGCAGATCTTCAACCGAATGGTTATACATTAAGACTTCGATCAATTTTTCTTTGTTCTGCATATTGCTGTATTCTTTTTTTCCTGGCAAAGAACATTTCAGTCACTTAAAACATATGAGATGCAAAAGATTATAATGAAATTGTCCATTTTGCATCATTTCTGGCATGGGTAATGCAAAATGAAACATTTCAAATAGCAGGGGAAATGGACTCAAAGTAATTATGTTTGATTTAACGATTTAGCTTTAAAATGACTAATCAATTTACAAAGAACAGTAAAAAAAAAAAATAGCATTAAAGATATTGCTGGACATTAGTCATATCTTAAAGATGACTAGTTCATGGGTGATAATTACTAAGCTTTAAAAATGGTTCCAAGAAAATGTATCCAAATGACTCTCTTGAGACACGTTATGTAATTTGTCTAATTCAAAAGAGAGTGGCAAAAACGAAATAGATTTATAGAGATTTGCTGTCTAGAACTTCATAAACACTCTACATCATATTCTGGTGCTCTTTATGATGTTTTGCTAGAATATGAAATCTATATGATCTCATTTATATAGAATATGCATATTAGATCTCTCATTCTGAGACAGATGTCAAAAGCAAACCAATCAGGGTTGGGCTTGACGGGGATTGGGAATGTTTTATTTCATAAACTGATCTATTACCATTCAGTTAGGAGAGAGAGACAAACCACACTTTCAAATTATGCAGTCAACCAATCCTGAAATAAATAGCAAACAAAGGCTAAAAGACCTATTTAAATGTGCCTTGAGCAACACTGTTTCTGTTTGAAAAGAAAGACACAATTTGCATCTTTCATGTTTGTTGAACTACTATTTTCTATTTCATTTAATTTCATTTCATTTGATTTATTATTTATTTTGTGAGAAGCCATCTAATAACAGCGATAGTCAGGTGGACATTACAAAATAAATTGCTTCAGGTTCAGGGTTATACAAGTACTGTAACACCCTTGCTAATATTGAATGCCAATGATCATTGCATTCCATTAAGATTGCAAATGATTCTGTGTTTGATTTAAAAAATAAATAATTAAAAATAAAATAAAAAAATTGCGTGCCTTGTAGTTAATGGTTATTCACATTAGGTCCGCCTAACATAATCAGTAAAGCATAAGGCTTAAAGATCTAGGTTCCACCCGGTTTCGAATCCGCTCTTTGCAGAGCTCGCTCTTCTCTCTTTTGCTATCACATAACACATCGGAAAGCCATTTACTTTCAATAAAAAAGAAGATTTTCTAAAAATGGAAATAAAGTGTCTAACAAAGTGTTTAATAATAATAAAAACATTTATTGGGTAGGGTTGGGGATATGTATAGGTATATGGAGGGCTTCCATTTAATAATTTTAATAAATATAATCATTTACACCCTGATATTATTGCACCCTGTAATGTACAGCAATACTGAGGTGCAAATAGTCAAAATAATGTCAAAATAATGTATAAATAGCATTTAATTACTATTTACACATATTGCAAATAACTATGTTTACATTGTGAAAATAGCATAGTAAGTGAAAATAGTGATATATTCTATTTCACTTAGTAAACAGCATTTACAGCTATTTGCACGTTATTTTCACTTAGTGTAAATGGAATCTAGTTGCTCTTTACACTTGGTATAAATAGCATCCATCGCTAAGAAAATATGCTATTTTCACTAAGGGTACATATAATCTAGTTGCTATTTATACTCGGTGTAAATAGCATCTATCCCTATTTGCACTTACCTGCTGCCTTGATCATATGAGTGTTGATAACTGAATATTTAGTCAAGTAAAATTGGTATTATTGTTATACAACAAATTTATGTTGTGCTGTTTCCCTCTGCAGGTTCTGTTGCTTGTGACAAGAGATTAGCAGGCCTCCTCATCCTCCAAGCCTCCTCCCTGCTGCTGTTCAGTTCTGGGGAAAGGATGTGCCCCTATAGCTGTCGCTGCGAGGGAAAAATTGTGCATTGTGAGTCTGTTGGCTTCCATGATGTCCCAGAAAATATTTCTATTAGTTGCCAAGGTCTATCCCTGCGCTACAATGACCTGCACACAATGCTCCCCTACCAGTTTGCCCATCTTAACCAGCTGCTGTGGCTGTACCTGGACCACAATCAAATCACATTTGTGGATAGTCGTGCTTTTCAGGGGGTGCGGCGACTGAAGGAGTTGATCTTGAGCTCCAATAGGATTTCACAGCTCCATAATGTAACTTTTCACGGAGTACCTAACCTTCGCAGTCTCGATCTCTCCTACAACAAGTTGCAAGAGCTGCAGCCAGGCCAGTTTTATGGTCTTCGAAAAATGCAGAATCTCCACTTGCGCTCAAATGGGCTTACGACAATCCCTGTCCGGGCCTTTCTTGAGTGCAGAAGTTTGGAGTTTCTAGACTTGGGCTATAATCGGCTTCGGGTTCTAACTCGCACAGCATTCCTGGGTTTGTCTCGACTTATGGAACTCCACCTGGAACATAATCAGTTTTCACGAATCAACTTCTTTCTCTTTCCTCGCCTTGCCAATCTTCGTGCCCTGTACCTACAGTGGAATCGTATTCGAGCTGTCAACCAAGGCCTTCCGTGGAGCTGGTATACCTTGCAGAAGCTTGATATATCTGGCAATGAGATACAGGTACTAGATCCTGTAGTATTTCAATGCCTTCCCAATCTTCAGGTTCTCAACTTAGAGTCTAACAAACTGGCCAATGTGTCTCAGGAAGTTGTGGCTGCTTGGATCTCCCTAACAACCATTAGCCTTGCAGGCAACATGTGGGATTGCGGGCAAGGCATTTGTCCTCTTGTTGTCTGGCTCAAGAATTTCAGAGGCACCAAGGACACTAGTATAATCTGCAGTAGTCCCAAGCACCTTCAAGGGGAGAAGGTCATGGAGGCTTCAAAGAGCTTCATTGACTGTGATGACTATGAAATTACTGCTCAATCCCCTTTGTATCTGCAGACCTTTGATCCGAATTTTGACCTTACTCCTGAACCAACCGAACCGCCAATAGCTCCTACAACACCGCCTCCACCCTTGCCTTCACCTGCCTCTGAGGCACCCATTCCTCCTCCTTACCCTCGACCAGCTCAACGCCCCACCATTCCCAGCCATTCAAATATTGATCCCAGAGACTCCCATCAATGGACACCCTCATCTTCCGACAGCTTATTAGTGACACCAGCTCCTGAGCAAGACATGTCATTTCACAAAGTGGTAATGGGTGGCGTGGCACTGTTCCTTTCAGTGTCCCTTCTCCTGTCTGTAATTTATGTCTCCTGGAAACGTTACCCTGGTGCCACCCGGCTATTGCAGCAGAGTTCAGTGGGCCGAAAGCGAAGGAAAAAGAGTCAGGAGCCAGAGCAGAACCTGAGCTCCCAGCTCCAGGAATATTACATGAGCTACAACCCCGCAGCCACGCCAGAAGCCTTGGAGGTGCTGGGCAATGGGACAGGTACCTGCACCTGCACCATATCCGGCTCCCGGGAATGCGAGGTATGACATGTGAAAGCAGCCTAAAATCAAATCAGATCAAAACAAATGACCGACTCAGGAAATAGAGGTAAATTCTTGATTGTGCATGCTGCAAATATTCACAAGAGCAAGGGTAAGCACCTTTGACTCCTTCGGTCCTTTAAAATTACTCATGAAAGGATTTCCTCATTTAGTATACTTTCCTTTCCATTACTTTCATACTTACCTATATGGACATTTTTGGTTGATACGATACTTATTTGTATTTACAAGCTGATAATTACGTGAATAATTAATTAAATAATGACCATTGGCTGATGTTAGGTAATAGTTGACATTTTGTGTGATTTGATCGCAAAATTCACCTTAAATTTCTAGATCTTCACGTGCTTATGTTGACATCAAACATCATATTAAATATATCTGCATTTCTTTTTCTACGCATCAGACCGATACTGATGACATTTAAAAGTTCTATTTATCGTTGGTACTAATATGACCGCAGATATGCTGCGCTTCCCTAATTCCCCTAAAGTAAACCATAATCCAGGAGTCAATGGTTCCTTTACCAAAAAGCACTGCCCTGCCACACACATCTGCATCTTGATTTTGGCCTCATTAAGTTATTTCACTTGTAAAAAAAGGCTTATTCATTTTTGTTTGTCCTCATGATTATAATTAGTATGCTTGTGTTAGGAACGTTGATATTCACTTGAGATGTAAAAGGGTTTCTGAAAACCTCTGATTTGAAACATGATTTTTTTACAGTCAAAACCATGCCTGTTACATTGGTAATGGGTTTGCATAATTTAGCTTTAGAGAGTACAACAGAAATAACTTATATATAAAAAAATAAATAAAAAGACATCTGTCGATAATTAAAATTGCAGGGCAGGCTAATGATATATTGATTGTCACAACCCATTAGGGCATGCAAAATGCCTACTTCTTCACTCTTTGCCATGTCTTCTTTTTATCTGTCGAAACCTGTAAGTGGTTTTTATGCAGCTGTTTTAAAAGATTTTAAAAGCTGCACTTTTCAATTTTGGTTGTATTTCAAGTAACAGTGACCGTGGAGACATGAATGTGATATTTTATCCCCATGGGGGTTGGCGGTCGCCCCGGCGTGACTGCTTATCAGTTTGAAAGAGATACTGGCATGACATTGTTGCAGCCAGGGAAATAGTACAAAGTTTTCACCAGCATTCATAACAGTCTTAAGTGTAAAGTGACAATGGTGTTTTAAACAGTCATGCAAAATCCCATAATGCGGCTCTGCTTCAGTGCAGCCAAGAGTCTTCCCTAATTTGATGTTCTATGGTACATCTCAGCACAAAAAGATAAATCTTATCAATGGGTGTGCATCAGGCAACTTTGATAAAAAGGTTTATTTGGAATTAGAGGGACTGTGTATGGCAATAAACCAAAATGCTCTACTGGAAGTGATCTACTTATTCAAATTAGCTAATGGAGGTAACTAAACATCACTGAATAAAAAAAAGCTATTAAAATCTATAACTGTTTGGTTTGAGCAATGAAATCACCGAGTTGAATTAATGAGACAATGAACATAGAGAATGGGGCAATGAGACGTGTTAATACAATACCAGACAATACAAGTTTCCATTTAACTGATGCCTCCGATTTAGTCGCTTATTTTAAAGAGTATATATAAAACACACCTTAATAGGTGGGTGGCTACAGGACAGATTAATTTGCACCTTGTTAATGTATTTGGTGATATACCCCACAAAGTTACTTTTGTGTTGGATTGTGAGAAAGACAACACTTTATTGATGCAACAAAAGGAAATTCAGGTATTGTAGCAGCTTCACTTCTTCATAAACATATTCAGTGGAGAGAAATTTGCACACCTTGATAGCAGCAGAGAAGAAGGAACTTCTTGATGATATGGGTGGTTTGGTTACTTTATTTTAAAGAGTCTTTGTTACAGTGTAATTATATTTAAGTACTGAGTAATAAGTAACTGCATATACTTACTATAGGGTTATGGTAGGATTAGGGTTAGTTGCATGTAATTGTGCATAATTTACTGTTTTTACTATGGTAATTAACATATGTAACAAAGACAATGTATAATATAAAGTGATACGGATGGTTTTCATGTTTTCTGTGAGCCTGTTTCTTGATGGAGCTGAAGTCCAGTGGCACCTCCTGCTTAAGTGCTGCAACCCTTTCTTATACAGGCAGTGTGTTTGCTGCCCACTCTAGTTTATTGACCAAGTGGACCCCAGGTAGGCTTCACCATTGATGGTAACTTGGCTCAATAGAGTTCTTTCCCTTCCAAAGGTTTTGTACTATTCCTTAGTCTAAGTCTTAGAAGAATATTTTGAATAGAAGCAATGGGCCACTATGGAGCTATTCACATCGGATGCAAACTTTCGCAGCTGACAAAAAGTTAATTTTTTTTTAGAGAGTGTTTCATGTAAGAAATTCATGCAAGCCTGGAACCGCTTTTTTTGGGTGAACTATCACTTTAACAATCGTTAAAATTTTCATAAAAAATGTGATTAAATAAAAAAAAAGTTCACTTTTTTTAAGATTGGAATGTTCACTTAAGATTGGAATGCAAATTTCTGCAGATTATCTACTGACAATGATTAATGGGATAGTTCACCCAAAAAAGAGAAAATGCTGTCATCATTTACTCACCCTCAAGTTTTTCCAAACCTGTATGAGTTTCTTATATATATTATATTTCTTATATATATTCTTAATATTTTGAAGAATGTTGGCAACCAAACAGTTGATGGTAGCCATTGACAAACAGTTGGAAAAACAATACTATGGTTACTGTCAACTGTCTGGTTACCAACATTCTTCAAAATTCTTTTGTATTAAAGGGGTGGTTGCATGCGATTTCACTTTTTTTAACTTTAGTTAGTGTGTAATGTTGCTGCTTGAGCATAAGCAGTATCTGCAAAGTTACAGCACGGAAAGAATAATGCAAACAGAGATATTGTCTTTTAAGTTATGGCAGTTTATTGACTACAAAAATGGCCGGTTTGGACTACAACAAGCTTCTTCCAGGGTTGGAGACATCATAAACACTTGCTAGTCACAGCAGATCTGACTTCTGGCCGTAATGGAAAGGGGCGTGGAGATTCCGGACAACCTGTGTGTGGCACTTCAGCCAATAAAAATACAGGAAACTACATTTGGCCATCTATCCAATCTAAGACCATTGAGTTTTTCGAAGGGATCGGCTTCATAGAAGCAGGAAGCAAACGAGCTGTTCAAAGGACAGTGGAGACAGCGGTGTGAAATAAAGGTCAAATATAAGAAAAATATGGCGTTAAAAAAAAAAAAAGTATTAATGTTATACTGCGCCCCATAGACACAACCAAGCCTAGAAAAAAAAACACGGAACCGCCCCTTTAAAAAATAAAATTGTATTCAACAACAAAAACATAATTGGTGAACTATCCCTTTAAAGTATATAGACATTATGACCAACACAATCTACCAAAAGCAGTAAAAATTGTGTGTAACAATACAAAAATTACATGGTTTGGCAAACTCTTAGGATGATGTCTTTCTTTGACACTGCAGATAAATCAACATGACTTAGTGAGAAATTTCTCTCGTTTCTGCCGTGCGCTCCCTGTCCTCTGCTACAACTACTCCCCATTGTATCCGGTTTCACGTTTAAATGTGATTGATTCATGTTAAATTGTTTTGAACGGTTTCAATCATGTAATCCAATCGAACAGGACTTTCCCTTCCTATCATGATTTGCAATGGGGCTGAATTAGGAGAGTGAATGTTAAAATTAAGCATTGTTATTTTAAGCATTTTTAGCAAGTTGAAAAAATGGAGAGAGTTGTTAATGTTTAATGTTGATGTTGATATTTGAAAGTTTCAGTAGTTTTGGGGGGTTACCATTGTGGTGAAGTCTTGAGCTTTTGTTTGGGTTAAGAACCTAACAAGAGTTTAAATTGATAATAAATAAAGCAATCCCTATGGTGGTGTTCTGGATGAAACCAGTGTCACTTCAAGACTGCCAACACCACACGTTACATGTAAAGAATAGATATTTAGTGTGGTATTTAAATGAGAGGTTTATTTAGTATTTTATTAAATAAAATAAATATTATATTTTATAAATAAAATAAATATTTTTTTTGTATATAGCTTTTTAGTATTATTGAAATATAGGCCTAATATACTTAAGTTCTATGGATATTTTGTGGCCCTGAAGAAGTTTGACATGCTCTGACATTTATGTTTTTTCAATTGCTTTAAAGCATATTAATGACTAAAGTCTGACTACACTGTATTCAGCACAAAGAGGTCTACAGTAATATGTGAGAAACATGTACATACAATTTTGTAGTTTTCATAAAATAATGTTTATGCATAGTAAAAAAAAAAAAGTGACTACTGAAATCAGGCCATATAACACACTTTAAACATTTTTTCACAAGTCTTTTCAGAACTGGATGTTGTTGCCAGCATTTTTTCTTCAAAGCAATCTGAAAACCATTTTGATCACTCATTCATACAAAACAATATAGCAATTTAACATTTATAAGCCACTAATTGTCAGAATGGCTGTATGCCGGGAGGTTGTGGATCATCATGAATAATGCTGTGATTCACAGCTGAGGCATCAACGACTCCTCCTCTGAATATCATTGAGGAATGTGACAGAGGGAACTATAGAGAATCAATGTGAGGAGACTTAATCATTGAATGTATTTTTGTAGCTTATTCACAAAATCTTTTTTAATTTAAAAAGTAATTTGACTGTACATTTTCTTTAAATAAAGACTTAATTTTAGAAAGTTTTAGATGTTTTAGTATGTTTAAAAAAGTAGGTTCTGCTCACCAAGGCTGGATTTATTTGATAAAATAATAAAAACAGTATTATTGGGAAATATATTTACAATTTAAAATAAACATTTTTTTTATGTGAATACATGGTAAAGTGTAATTTATTCCAGTAATGTCAAAGCTCAATTTTTGGCATCATTACTCCAGTCTTGGTCACATGATCCTTCAGAAATCATTCTAATATTTATCATCAATATTATTTTTTATCATCAATTATGTATCTTTGTGAATAAAATATTAATTTCTATATTTTAAAACTAAACTCTTACTCGGCCCAAACTTTTGAATGGTAGTGTATTCTGTTATAATATATTTTTATTTCAGATAAATGCTGTTGTTTTGAATTTTCTATTTATCAAAGAATCCTGAAATAAATTGTACACAACTATCCTGGATGCCAGCTAAATTTTGCCCCGCCCACAACATTTGAGATCGGGCAATTCGGTCTGGACTTGATCTGTTGTGGAGTAATTATGCCCGAACAGAAACAGTTTGGACCAAGCAAATTGTCAGGGCGGGCTTTAAGAGATAACGCAACGTAATCATCCACATCTATCTCAAAAATGATGATTGTGTTACTAAATACTCTGTGTATCCTTAAATAATTTTTTACAACATCAGCAAAGATCGTCTACTCTCATCTTCTACTTCTTCCAGCGTGCGTGCAGTTGAGTTCTGTTAACTAAGTTATGCGTTAGTAATGCGTCGTTCATGAACGATTCGTTCTTTTTTAAACTAATATTAAATATGACTCGGGAACAACAAGTTTTCTCCGAGAGCAATTTTTTAATTTTGTGTTGACCGTGCATGCGCTACAGGCCATTGGTTCGGTACAGGATCTTCTGCACTCAGCCTATGGGGCTGTGAGAACGAATGACTGGAATTCGAAGACTCGAGAGGTGAACTAATCAGTTGTCTTCATGACTGCACACATTGCTTATAGGGCTGCAACGGCCCAGATCAGACACTGATGACATAAAGACTCAAACCCAAAGACAGAAGAGTTGTACTAATCTTTCCAGGGAACAGATGTGATTAAATGTGAATTGAAAAAAGAAAGAACGACTGGGATTCGGAGGTGAGGTGAACTAACAGACTGCATAGCCTGAAGACCCAGCTGAGCAATTAATGAATCATTTCTTAAAGTTTGGCCATGACTGCATTAGCTTATAATTTATTTTTTATTCCAAATGTGATCAACATTTGCATAAGTACTAGATGTGTTGGGGAATTTAACATGTGACATTTTAATCATATTCTGCTTAAATTAACAAAATCACTTGAAAAAAGATCTGTTCATTTTGCTGAACAAGATTCAAAGATCCAAGTCCGCAAAATGATCAAAACTTCTCACTACTATGCGTCACTCAACATATATGTCACTTACTCTGTTGCTCTGATTGGTTGTAGGTCTATCCAATTAAGGTCTGTTCGGTTGAAACACGCCCCATAATTACAGCCCAATGGAGCTGTATCAGACTCATATTCTGACTAAAATTGTGTATGACTACGTCAGGCTAGTAGTCTTGAAGGGTTAGTAGGGGCTTGAAACGTCTTGGCTGGAAACGAAGGCTCTGGTGTAGCGGCAGCCATCTTGGCCGGTAACGAGGGCTAGGGCGTGGTGGCAGCCATCTTGAACAATGTGATGAACAATGTATGTCAAACACACTTGAATACACTTTTTTTTAAGGGCAGGTGTGAAAAGTTCATTTAACATTGATGCATTGGGTGAAAGGGCTTTATTTGTTCACTAAAGATATCATCTTAAACCTGTCATCTTCTAGTTCTAGAGTTCAAACATCTAATTTTGACTCATTAAGCCTCAAGTAACCTCGAGCAGTAAAACATTTAAGGAAGGAGCCTATATAGAATATCCTTTTATTTTTTTGATTAAAGTTCCTTTGAAACCTTTAAAAAGAACTACAAAAAAAGTGCATATGAAGATTAAACCAAAGTGCGTCGTAGAAAACATAAATATAACTCTATCACCTTATAGTTGTCTCAGTAGAAGTATTTTCAGTTTTTGTTACTACACCGGTTTCTACCGATCTTTAATAATACAAGAGCAGGCGTCCATTCTGCTTATGCAAGCACAGTGTTGCTGTGCCGAGTTCAGAGCTTTTCATTTCAGCCCTTGCACAGTGGAGGCTGTCCCTGTGGATTCTGGTAAGACGCACTGATCATGAGCAGTAACCGTGTATCACAGTGTACTGTAGCTTTTGGTCTGTAATGGAATCTGCAGCAGCGTGGAGGAAAGGGAGAAGGAATGAAAGCCCAGGCAGCTCTTTGGTCTTGAATGAGTTTATTCATCTACTCCTTTCCCACAGAATACTTTAGTACGATTCAGATAGGTTGGGTCTAATCTAGCAATATGTTAAAAATAGTCACAGTACGGCTGGGGAGCATGCTTCAAATAGTTCTGGAATGTTTCACTAGTATCCTTTCCACGTAACAGTATTGTTTATTTTGTTTTTGTTTTTTTTGGGGCGATTTTTGTAAACGGACCACCTTTCACCGGGGGTGGCTGTGACTCAGTGGTTCATGTAGATTGTCTACAAACCAGAAGGTTGGTGATTTGATCCTTGGTTCCACCTGACCAAGTGTTGAGGTGTCCATGAGCAAGACACCTAACGCCAGCTGCTCCCAACAAGCTGGATGGCGCCTTGCATGGCTGACACCTTTGGTGTATGAATGAGAGAGTGAGTGATTGGGTGAATGTGATGCAACATGTAAAGCACTTTGGATGGCCGTTGGTCTGTTAAAAGCGCTATTTACCATTTCCATTTGCCTTTCTAATATTGTGGTACTCCCCTATTTTGCTACCAAAACAGATCCTGAAAAATCGAGGCATGGTCTCCACTAGACCCCTGAAGGTTTGCTGTGGTATCTGGCACCAAAATGTTAGCTGCAGATCCTTTAAGTCCTGTAAGTTGTGAGGTGGAGCCTCCATGGATCTGACTTTTTGTTCAGCACATCGTACAGATGTTCGATTGAATTGACATCTGGGGAATTTGGAGGCCAAGTCAACACCTCAAACTCCTTTTTGTGCTCCTCAAACCATTCCTGAACCATTTTTAATTTGTGGCAGGACGCATTATCCTGCTGAAATATGCCACAGCCACCAGGGAATACCGTTTCCATGAAAGGGTGTACACAGACTGCAAAATTGCTTAGGTTGTTATTACGTGTCAACTTAACATCCACATTAAACTGTTGACTGTTGACTCATTTGAGCTACAGTAGCTTATCTGTTTGATCAGACCATACGGACCAGCCTTCACTCCACACATGCATCCATGAGCCAGAGTCCTGCAACGGGTCGGGTACCCGCGGGTATCCGCGGGTACCCGCATAAAAGTGTCTAAAACGGGTGGATTGTGACATTTATAAAATTCACGGGCGGGGATGCGGGCGGATAATTAACTCTGTGCGGGCGGGTAGTTGCGCGTATGGGCGGATGAAAAATATGTGCAATATTTCTGTGGCAAAGTGAACGAGAGAGAGAGAGCGAGAGCGAGAGCGAGACCAGGGCGTGATTGTGAATGAGCGTCACCTGTGAGCCACACCGGTCTCGAGTCCTCTGAGGGAGCTCGGAAGCATATAAGGACGAGAGATCACCAGACCTGGAATTGACGTTGAGTTGTTTACTTTTTATTATGTGTGTGCGCTTGGCAGATGTCCATGAGGGGCTGCCCACGTTACTTTCGTTTTGTTTGGTTAAAGTCTTTTAAATGTTCGCCGGTTTCCGCCTCCTTCTTCCCCCATCGAACATATTGTAGGCTTTTACAATTTCTATGTCCAAATTATCATTACACACACACGCAACAACGATATGCCATTTGACCCATCACGTCACCATCACTGCGACATTGAAACTTTAGTTGATGCCTCTCGTAGCGCGGATGAAGCGAGCGTTGCAGGAGTAGCAATGGATGAAGTAAAAGTAAAGTTGGTGAGTGGAGTAGCTATATGAAATTGTTGATAATGAGTCTTTAAAGGCACTTTTGCCTGTTTCACTAGCCCATTCATGACGCTGTTGATGTTGAGAGAGGGGCAGGATAAAAAATAAAGCATTTTAATTTGAATGTTTTAGCGTGTGTGATTTATTGCGGGCACGGGTCGGGTAACGGGCCAAATATTAACGGGTCTGGGCGGGTACGGATTTAATTTTGATATTTTCACGGGTCACGGGTCGGATCTAGTGCTAAACCTTGCGGGTACGGGCGGGGGCGGGTCTCCAAAAATGGACCCGTGCAGGACTCTGCCATGAGCCTTGGCCACCTTGGATACCACCTATATCGCATTAGCTGTGTTTCCACCGCAGGAACTTTCCCCAGGAACTAGGAACTTTGGGTTGTTACTCGGTGTGTTTTGACCGCAGGGTCTAAATGAAGTTCCGGTTAAATATTTCCCCCTCCAAAACGTCCCTGCTCGCGAGGTAGTACTTTTTCAAAGTTCAGGAACTTTCGAGGGTGGGACTTAGGTGCTGAACATGCTGATTGCTTTAGCTCACGTAACATTTTATTTAGAGATGCACCAATTGATCGGCCAGGGATCGGAATTGGACGATTTTATGTATGATCGGCGATCGGCCGATCAGTCACACGTGTCGCCGATTTTGAGCTGATCCCTACATGCGGCTGTGAGCGTGAGCGTTGGCATGGAAGTTTTTTACTGTGAGCGAAGAAGACACTAATTATGCCATTTGTGAAACTTGACAAACCTACAGACCTAATTATTCACTTAACTCCATCGCCACATGGAACATGCCCAGTTTGAAGAAGGTAAGTTAGTAAAGGTAAAACTGCTAAAGCTAGCCAGAGCTCAAGAGCCAGCCACAGCTCAGCAGCCTCTCTTATCTTTTCTTGGTATAAGCAGCGAAAAGACATAAATGCCTTTACGAAGAAAATTATGGAATTCATGGCGCTGGATGACCAGCCGAACGTATAAACCGTCACTTCATGAGAATTTGCCGTTTCATTTGAGAAAACTGTCGTCATATGAACACAGAAACTCAAAGGTTTTCACGGCAACCCGTCAAAATAAAAGTTTTCTTTAAAAAAAAAAAAAAATTAGCTGAATATATTAGGATAGATTACCTAGCTACATCTCTGTAATATGTCAATAGCCTAGTAATAATAATAATTATGCCTAGATGGTTGATTATTTTTCTTTTTTTTAATAAACAATGTTTGCTTTTATACAGCATACAGCCTTTAAATGTTTATGTATTATTTACTTATAATGATTATCATCATAAATAATAAACATAACATTTTTTTTTTAAATGGTTAAATAAAAAATATATTAAAAAACATTTAGCTGTGGTACTGAAATTGGTACAGAGTACCAAAAATGGTATGGTACTGGTACCGACTACTGGAATTTTGGTACCATGACATCCCTAGCTGGCAACATTTATTACCCAATTACTGAACTATTATTTGGAGGAGTATTGTACACTTCAGTTTTGTTCATTCATAGGATCTTTTGATTTATGTAAGACAAGTAAAAAATGAGAAAAAGGTCCATTTATAATGTTTTGTTTCATAAAGCAACTGATTTTCACTGATTAACTGATTATCCTCGCACAGAACACATATTTTTTTAGGGTTGTTTAAGTGAGAGAAGATCCTATTGTAATGTTTACAAATAAAAAAAAGAAAAAAGAAAAAATCATAATCGGCAAAAAACAAAACAAAAACGGTATCGGCCGAATTCACTAACAAAAAAATCAGAATCGGCAAAGAAAATTGCAATCGGTGCATCTCTAATTTTACTGCAAACTGATTTTTGAGGACAAAATGTTCCCTTGCTGCCTAGTATATCTCATCCACTAACAGATGCTGTGATGAACAGAATCAGTGTTATTCATTCATCTGTCAGTGGCCATAATGTTATGTCTGATCGGGGTATAAAGTGTTATTGTACCTCCAGTATTGTACCTTCTCTGTCAAGAAACTGTATTTATACACATATATTGTCATTTTCAGGAGAATACCTTTACTGACCAATCAGAATCAAGCATTCCAGAGAGCTGTAAGTGGACAATTCTTAATAAATGTTATACAACAAAAGTGCTCTAGGCACCCTTCACTAAAAATTCTCAGTGTTTTAACAGCATTTATGGGAGTTTTAGGCAGTGTACTGAACCCACTGTGCTTCAGTATCTATTGTGTGCTTAAATTCAGTCCTTGACAAGCTGTCAACCCAATAATATGCAAGGACAGAGACACATTTCTCTCGCTCAAACACATGGAGTACTTAATAGATTCTGCCAGACTTTTAATACACAAACAAAAGACACGGCTAAGTCAGTACAAATAAGCATGAACAACTTACAAAAACATGACCCTGATGTGATAAATAAGGTTTTTGAAATTCTGAATGTCTTTAACCCTTGAAGTAACCCACTGTAAAAAAAATTTAAAAACTCGCTTTGGCTGAAGTTATTTTTTTTCTCACAATAAACTGAACAATAAGTTCTGATCTGAATATAA
The DNA here is from genome assembly GCF_024679245.1 of Pseudorasbora parva. NCBI lineage: Eukaryota > Metazoa > Chordata > Actinopteri > Cypriniformes > Gobionidae > Pseudorasbora > Pseudorasbora parva. The sequence continues at coordinate 12,167,207 of NC_090194.1, read as the reverse complement.
TTTGATAATTGAGCTAAACCAATGAGGACTATAATTATTTTATACAATGCAATTAGTGTACATCCAACCAAATACAGCTGTAATTGAATCTATAATTACCCTGTTGACCTTTCCTTACCCCATAACCCACCCTAAACTTACCCATGCCACCAAACCTGTCTCTAACCTTACCAGTATAGTAAAAGCGTATTGCAATTTGAACACAATAAGTTCCTTGTATTTTTTGAAAGTGTGACCAGTCCATTTTCTTTTTTAGTTATACCTATTGCTAAAATCTAAAAAGCTCAGTGTGAGACAAGAAACTGACACAATAACTGTTTTGAAGCATGGATGAAAGGTTTTGGCTAAATAACTACATTTTTGCAGACATTCAATTCCAAAAATTCAATTTCAAATTCAAAAGAGTTCCGATGTTCCATCAAACAGTTGGGACAATTGAGCTTACAGTTTAGGGACTATTAAGACTATTTCGAAAAATGTGCCAGAGCGGTTGAGAAAAATTGTAAAAAAATGGTTTGCTACACATAACAGCAGCTGACACTCTGAACTGTATCTCAGCAACAGTTTTGAAATAAATAGATATTGAATAGTATTAAAGTTGCACAACAAGGTCACCGCCTACTGATTGACACCATTTCTAACACTTCTGGAGCTAATTTTTTATTAGAATTTTTTATCTGAATGCTCCTGCAGAGAGGAATCCTGAACATCTAAAAGTGTTTTTGTGCTGCTGTGTGTCCCTGTGTGTGTAACAAACAGAGTGTACGTGTGTTGTGCACCCGCCTATAGGCGCATATTAATAATGCACCCTCAATGGGGCAGTCATTTTCAGTTGCCACAAAATAGCAATGGGCCAACAATGTGCCTCAACACACCTTTTCAAACCAGTATGCCCATGGGCGAACAGATGGGCGCAAGTGCATTTGCTATTTAAATAGCTGGATATGAAAATGATCTTTGGGCTGACTAGCAAAAAACACTTGTGTCGCGCCTGGCATCGCATTGTGCCACGTGTATGATTAAGCGCCTAATGTTGGTGTTGGCGAGTTTACTGTAAAGGAAACATAAACATGTATTGTTTTATACGAAATATGTATTTTTCTAAATAATTTGGACTCTGAACTTGTCTAACCAAGTTATATTCCAAATTTGAAGTTTGTTTTTACAAAAATTGGACATACACTAAAAAGACTGTGGGGTTGTTTCAACCCATGTTTGGCTCCAAACAAACCCAACCATTAAAAATGTTATATTACATTTTTGGTAACATTTTAGTTCAGGGTCCAATTCTCACTATTATTAACTATTTACTGATTAGCATACATGTTACTAGGATATTGGCTGTTTATTAGTACTGTCTGAATACTTGATTCTGATTACATGGTAATGCAATTTAAAAATGTTTTTTGAGCATTCAAATGATATCTAATTTGTGTTAGGGAAAAATGTCAATAAAAAAATCATGCCACGTGCGATAGTAAAGCCTCATCAATACCAGTGTTTGGGTCTGTGATGATTAATAATAGATTGAATGACATGATTGGATTTTCTGCAGCATTCTTCCCTAAAATTCCTGGAGATGATAGCAATGTCGTTTGACATCATATGAGTCAGATGCGGCACATGTTCATGTGATTCATTACCTCATAAGATTTTATTGGCCTTAATTAAGACCTCTATATGTCAAAGTGGGCCTCATTATGAATGTTAGGAAATGTATGATTCGTTATATTTTTTTAAAGCTGTTCTTATAAGACCCGTTTTCCTTCAAACCTCCTCAAATTACCCCTAAATGTATTAATCAATCTTCTGTGGAGATTTACCAGTAGACTGGACTTTTAAGGCACTTGATACACTAAAAGCAAGTGAAGAAAGAGTAAAACTAGTTAAAGGTAACACGAGAATTAAAAAAGAAGTCCTGCATGTTTCTCCTTTTACCCTTAACAGGCTGGCCTGCCAATGCCATCTCTTTAAAAATAAACACAAAACTAGGCCATGAGGTAAGTCAGGTGAAAGAAATGATGTGTATGATGAATTAAACATATTAGGCCAAAAGTAAAGACTTCTAGTGAACTGAGCTCTTAACTCAAATCATCTTGTTTGTATGTTGTATATGACTCCAGGCTTGCTCTAAATGGACACTTTTTATTGTGGGTCTTGCGTTTTATTAAAAGCCCCAGCTGGAACTATGTATTGTCCTCAGGCGAAGACAAGGGAAACCTCATTTTTTTCACTTCTTTCTTTCATGGAGAGAGAAATATTTACTGCAGTGGCAAAACAAACAGAAAAATGAGTAAATTGACAAGCTGCTTTGACTTTGGGCATGCATGTTGAACGATTTTAACAACTTTAACATTTTCATTTGATGACTACACAGATGGAGGATGTACACTTTAGTCCCATCGTGCCTTTCTAATGTGCTTATCAGCTTTGTTGATATAGTGCAGCCTCAGTAAAATCTTTCTTATTAAATACAGGAAGTATATTTAATAAAATAATCTTCTGTTTGTGCATCTTCTTTCATTTGGATAGGTCAATGAAATCTTATGAGGCTCGTACAACACTATGGCTTTTGATATTTCGGTATAAGTCTATGTCCTTATATGAGTCAACAGAGTAAATCTTTACCAAAGAGCTTCAATAAATGTGCAAGGACAGAATACAGAGAAATAATGGATCTGTGGTCTCTGAGGACTTGGGTTTATTCGATTTTTGTGTGATTGTCTGGAATGGTTCTACCATTTAAGAGCCTTAGATTTTCACAAGTCTGAATCAAATCATTAGAATCCAAGTCAAGTGTCAAGCAATTTCATGCCTAACTTTAAAAAAATCCTATTTACAAAGTTGTATTTTGTAGAAAAATCTGTTTTCTCTGTAATAAAGTTCCCTAAGTTATTAGGGATAATGTACATCTACACTGTTTATCGTGTTATAATCCTTTACCGTGTACAAAACAATTGTCCTTGAAACAAGAAAAACACTACAACAATATTAAAGGCCCAATATGTAATTTTTGCTGCTAGAGGTCGCTAATGCAAAACAATAGCATAGCTTGATGATGCCTTGATTTTGCGGAATCATTGCAGAGTTGTAGTCTTGACTCGTTACATTTAGCCGGTGGAAAAGAATCAGACGGAACCCATCTGTCTAATAAAACACATTATATATATACCCTTTTGCATGTACGATCACATTGGTGTGATCAGTCTTGGCTCGTCTCTGGAGTGTACAATCACACCGGTGTGATCAGAACAGTCAGTGCATCTTGCGATCAACAACTGCTAAATTCAAATGGGCTTTTGTGCGTTGGCTAGCGCTGAGCCAGGGACAGACACGCGCAGTCATATACAACCACTTCAGTATTTTCAGTATTTTAAGTTTATTTTAGGATTCAAATCCTCTTTATTATTTCTGTGGTTTGCCATGTGACAAGCTATGATGTGTCAGCATGGTAACAAAGTAATACAAAGCATGTTAATAAGCATGGATGCGGATATAATATATATAACTGTTCTAGTATTTTTACATAGTGCCTTTTAAAGTGAGTAGTCATTTTCATTAGTCATTAAAGGTCCACTGAAATCAAAATTTAAGTTGTTTAGCGTTTAGTATGACTGTGTTAGCCTTAAATGTTATGAATAAGCCGGTATGTTCCAAAACTATGACAAAATGTGCGTTAGTTTCACGCACCGCAGCCGCGCACACACCCCAACGGCTCTGGTCTAAATTTAGACTACAGACACAAGAGCGCAGCGCGGATCATTTGTGCGAGTCCGCGCAGACAACAAACATATCGGCCCATTTGAATTCTGCACAGAATGCTGCATTTCAAAGCGATATGGAGGAGATTATGATGGTAAACAGTGTTAGAGGAAACTGGCTTTACCAAACAGAGAAGGTCCGCTCTTGCGCTCTAGTCAGACTGTATATTAAAGAAACGCTATTGACTGTTTCAAAAAAGGGGAAGAGCTGCTAACACCTGAAGCCGTTTCAGGGGAAATTACGTCAACACATTGAATAATGCAGCGCGTTTCAAGACACTTCAGAGGGCCTTTAAGTATAAGATGCCAGTCATGGCTTATTATAAAGCGTTGCTATTTACGACGGTCATTATCAGAAAATATATGACCTCGAAATGTGTCCAGCTGTTTAAAGTCAATAGAAAACTGTAAGCATGCTGATTGCAATACATTAAAATATGGGACAAACTGTATGCATTAACATTCTCTCTCTCTCTCTTATACACACACATTAAGAAAGAGAAAAAGGCACATATAGGCAACAAAAAGATTGATAAAATGTAGTGCTAGGTTTAAAGGCTAGATTTTCCATTCATGTGTCTTACAGGCTACACCGATCAGGCATAACATTACGACAGGACAAGTGAATAACATTGATTATTTCTTCATCACGGCACCTGTTAGTGGATGGGATATATTAGGCAGCAAGTGAACATTTTGTCCTCAAAGTTGATGTGTTAGAAGCAGGAAAAATGGGCAAGTGTAAGGATTTGAGCATGTTTGACAAGGGCCAAATTGTGATTGCTAGATGGGTCAGAGCATCTCCAAACCGGCAGCTCTTGTGGGGTGTTCCCTGTCTGTAGTGGTCAGTATCTATCAAATGTGGTGAAATGAAGCAACAGTGGTGAACCGGGTTATGCACGGCCAAGGCTCATTGATGTACGTGGGGAGCGAAGGCTGCCCCGTGTGTTCCGATCAAATGAATGAGCTACTGTAGCTCAAATTGCTCAAGCAATTAATGCTGGTTCTGATAGAAAGGTGTCAGAATGTGCCTCACAGTGTGTTGTGTATGCTGTTGCCTAGCCACAGACCAGTCAGGACCCCTGTTTACCACCAAAAGAGGGCACGTGAGCATCAGAACTGGACCATAGAGCAAAGGAAGAAAGTTGCCTGGTCTGATGAATCACGTTTTCTTTTACATCACGTGGATGGCCGGGTGTGCGTGCATCACTTACCTGGAGAAAAAGGCAAGCCTACGGAGGCAGTGTGATGCTTTGGGCACTGTTCTGCAGGGAAACCTTGGGTCCTGCCATCCATGTGGTTACCACCTACTTAAGCATTGTTGTAGACCGTGTACACCCTTTCATGGAAACAGCTGTGGCCTCTTTCAGCAAAATAATGCGCCCTGCCAAAAAGCAAAAATGGTTCAGGAATGGTTTGAAGAGCACAACAATGATTTTGAGGTGTTGACTTGGCCTCCAAATCCCCCTGATCTCAATCCAATCGAGCATCTGTGAGATGAGCTGAACAAACTAGTCCAATCCATGGAGGCCCCACCTCACAACTTACAGGACCTAAAGGATTTGCTAATAGAAATATAACATCAGCTCTGTTTTCTGTAGAGAAAAGCTTTTAACTTTTATGTGTTGGTTGATCATTTTTTTGTTATTTTTCCCTTTTCCATTGTTGCACTTTGAGATTTTTCGGAATGAAAAGTGCATTATATATAATTTTTTTATTATTATTATTATTATTATTAATAATAATAACATCATCAGCACACCTTCAGGGTTCTAGTGGACTCCATGCCTCGAGGGGTCAGGGCCGTTTTGCCAGCAAAATGGGGACCAACACAATATTAGAAAGATGGTCATAATGTTATGCCTGCCTGGTGTATGTGAGTTACTATGACTAACCTTTGTGGAAGTGATGTCTAATGAAATTTGATACTGTTGTCTTTAGCTGCATACAAATAAGCACTTTTTAATGACATCAGCGGTTCTATGAGTCTAGTCAAGCCTGAATTCACTTAGGTCAAGTCTACAACTTAAACTAACTTAAAAATGAGTTGAATCTTGTATAACTTATAAAAAAGTTGAAAATTGCTTATTTCAAAGAGTTAAAATAATGTAAAAACATGTTGTCAACTTACTGCTCATGTTATTTGCGCAAGTATTCAGTTTTTCAAAAGAAACACTTCCACTAAAAGCTTTGAACAATGACTTTCCATGTCCGGCAGTCCAGGGATTTTCAAACTGGGGTCCGGGGAACATAAGAGGGACAGGGGGTCCGTGAAAAATCTAGAAAAAAAACCTGTTAAATAAATAAATTTATAATAATAATAATTTGATTAAAATAAAATAGTAAAACAATACATTAGATCTAAAAAAGTGATAAAAAAATTAGTTATTAATCTATTAAATACATAAATTAAAAAATATTGATATAAATAAATACATGTTTTATTCAAATTAAATAAGAATGAAATAAATAATACATTGTACATATACATTATTACATTGAGGAGAACAATATATATATATATATATATATATATATATATATATATATATATATATATATATATATATATATATATATATATAATGTAACAAACTAATTTGAGATTTATAATTGTTTTGTGTGTGTCTAAATTGAGTGTTTATAAAAGACTTTTACATTTCAGAATGGGGGTGGGTTCATATTTGGGGGTGGCATCTAAGAGACTGAAAATCCATGCTATAGTCCATATTCCTCATTTTATTATTTTATCTACATAGCTTTTTTGTTCAGAGAAGATTTTGACTAAAAGATGACAGCGAAATGCTATTATATTTAACTAAGTAGCAACAAAACATAATTTCAAGTGTAATTTAATAGATCCATTGTTTTTTTTTGTTTTTTTGTTATTGGTCATATTTTTAGAGGTATCTTTCAGCAACTCCTTTTGCAAATCTTTGAATTATTGAAGGTTGATAAGCAGTGCACAGAAAACATGGTTAAAGAGATTTTTTTTTTTTTTTTGCCTGCGGGCACACAAAGGCTTGTTTCACATATGGCGGCTGCAGTCCACTGAAATGAAACAATCCACATTCCCTCTCTCTGCCTCTTTTTCATATTGTGCCACAAGGGACAGTGGTACTTTTATGAAATAGGTTATTTTATTGTTTATTTATTTATTAGTATTTATTGTTTCCGGCTCTTCTCGCACTGAATATGATTTGAACACAGTTGAAATGACTAATGGGAAATAATCCGCAGTCTTTCCGTGGCTCGGTGACATTCATCTTTTAGGGTTCATTACTATAGATATGTGTATTTTTTGTGTGAGTCATTGTACTGTGATGTAGTTTAATTGGATTTTTGGCTGCGTTTCATGTTTGACTGAATGGTCAACATTTGAAAAGTCTTTCTTATTTTATGCCTTTAATGCACTTTTATACAGTATTGTCCTTGATTAAATCCTAAATCATTCTAGATCAAAGTATATGAGCTAAAAAATACATTTCTCATATAGTTACTGATTGCTCAGAGATTGTTTTAGTAAACACTAAAAACACCAAAATACAGTTATGGCAACAATATGTGCAGGATAGGAGTGAACACTCTAGCCTATATAAACTTGAAGGATGGGTCAAATCCTGTGTCTCTATAAAATAAGATCTTTCTAAAGTGTAATTGACCAAGAAATTGCATTTGATGGAAATCATGCGACGTTAGCATCACTATTAGTGGAATAAAATATGTACAGTTGCTATCATAATAACCCACTCTACTGAATGTCAATATTGCATTTCTCAAGATTAGGAAACGAGTCTTTCTTGGGGTGAATAATGTGTCCGGGCGCTCAGATGTGGCTCAGAAGTAATGAGCTCAATAATGCAAAAAATAAATAAACCCAGCCCCAGGGTTTCAAACAGACCACGCTGTCCTTGGATCAGAGAGAGTTGAGGGTGGAAATGCCCTGCATGCGTGATGTGATTTGTCATAGACAGTGAAAGAGTTCAAGGGTATCGGCACAGAGCGAACACTTTCTCTTTTAAGACATACTAGGACTAAGTGATCTGCTGATGATATATTCACAGTCATTTTTTTTTAACATACATTAAGCAACAGGAGTATTATGATGTTAATTCAGTTTTTATTCAGCCATTACGTCTCCTAAAGAGAGTTTCATTAGATTAGTTTCATGATTCTTCCTGATATAAGGGTGCGCTATATAATATTTTTGCAGTAAAATATCCATCCATCCATGACCACTATAGCTCAGTATTATATATTTTGTTCAGCCGAGTTCTTACAATATCCCAAATGTTTCTAACTATTTGTAAATTGTGAGAAAATAGCTTTTTTTAACCAAGGGGGTAATCTAGCACTCGGAAAGCGTACCACCCATGCCATTGCTAACCAAGCCATCACCTGCTGTTAGCATCCCATTGACTCCCATTCATTTTTGAGTGACTTTGACAGTGAATAACTTTACATCTGAGACGTTTAAAGACTCCATTTGTCCATTGTTTATTTATAAAGAAACACGACAATGCATAAAAGACTCCATTACCTTGGATCTTACACTATCGCCCTGTAGAAGCTGGTTTTGTAAAAATAGTCGCAAAGTAGAGAAATTACCGACAGGAGGAGACGCTCAGAAGCAATCTTTTACTGTCTATGAGGCGGTCGGGGGGACATGGAAAGTCGTGGAAATAAAGTCAAGGGAGAAGCCCATAGTGAGCCAAAAGCAGCGGGACAAAACATTTAAACAACGTGATTCAGATTTCACTTTCCACAACTACTAGAAGACCTACAGCTGTCAGACAGGTTGGTCACGTCACATCTACGTCATCAAGCTCAGTCTGAGCCTGCGCAGTTCGCTCAGCCATCAGGAAGTGAGTGCTTCTAATTCATTTTTCGCAGTTGAAGTCTATGGGATCCCTCTGTCAATTTCTTTTACTGTCTATGTTTTTAACCAAGGAACCAGGACGTCTGAGGGAGTTGCTGTCAATTGCGTCATATCTGAGTTACCCTCGGTTTACGGTTTTATTTGGCAGAAGCGCTTTACTCGCAGTGTGAACAAGTGTCACAGCAGCCGCTGAGCGAACACACAGAGTAACGTCATAACATGATTTTAAACACACTTAAATGTATCTAATATGATAGACAGAGCTGTGTTACCTCATACTCATGACCGGAAACACCAATGGTGTCGGCGACTGTCCCGTCATAATAAAAATCCCGTTGTTTGCGAGCCGTGTATTTGTGCTTCAATCGCTCCAGCGGCCTTGCTCAGCTCCACAACACTCGGCCCTGCTCTGCTTCACACTACAGTAATGTTAATAGCTCGAACTTAACGTCATCAAACTACACCTTTGTTTTGAATAGGCGGCCTCCATCGGAAGGAAAAATTACATAGGCCCTGTCCCAAATGGCACACTTCATGTGCACTTTCGGTCTTGTGGACTTGCAATGGCCATTGCGTGCGCGTGTCCGTCAAGTCCACAAGACCGTAGGCTGTCCCATTAGTTATTTTATCTTAAAGAAGGGTGCTCGTGACTCACTCGTGAATTCACTTTGCGGCTGCTATGCGCCCTCGATACGCACTTCAGCTGAGCCTGCAAGTTTGCAAGCTACACAGAGGACTTCTACCCGGCAGTCAAAGCGGCATTACGTCGTGAAAGTGTGGACCATAGACCGTAAAAAAATATGGACGACTCGACATCATCCGTTTCCGCTTGCCATATTTGAAGCTTTCAGGCAGCCTTGCACGGCGCTGACATCTTGGGACCGAGTCTGCGCAGTAGCGATTTCGGGACCGGAGTTGCGCAGTAGCGCGCAGGAAGTAGAGCAGGAAGTACAGCCGCGATATCAAAAGCCCGCCCACACTCTCGCAGATGCAGAACAATTACTTATGTTGGTGTGAAATAAACAGTTATGGAAAAGTAGAAATTAAAGCTAAAGCTCTAATCTGCTCCCAAAAATTTCGAAAAAAGTCCGTTAGTGCCTCAGTGTCAACTTCACTCAGAGAAGCCGTCAGTCTCAGCTGTCAATCATGACGTCACACCCCCGTTTTTATAGCATCAAATAACTAACTCAAACTAAACTTATTTTTAAAACGAACACCTGAAATGAAATCATCGTGATGATAACTGCCTTCAGTGACATAAACTAACTTTGGGGAAACATTTTTGAAGTGTAATATTATTATATAGTTTGCCTCGCGTCCATTAGAAAACACAGAGGGGCGGCTATACTGGGACCGGTCACCGGGGGGCGATCGAGGCGCGAAAGCTTCAGTAAATGAGAGGGAGACTGCAGGCTTGGTGTGGACTCAGATGAAGACTGTGAGGGTTTAGGGTGCCATTTGGGACAGTGTCAAAGTGCAGCTTTAAACGCCAAAATTGTGTCAACATTTGGTGAGTTTGATTCATTTCCATGAATCAGTTCAAATGAATCGATTTAAAACTTCATTTCATGATCCCGTGCTGTAAGCTAACAGCAATTTTTGTCATTTAAATAAAGTTCAAATGAAATATAAATATTTGATTAAAAACATAAAATAGCGATCTGACGATCCCAGGGAGCTGTGTGGATATGTCCATATGTCAGATACTTCCTGAATGTCACATGGTGTGTCTGTTCTTCATGTGTTCCCCATGGGGTGAATTTTCAGTAGTACAGCTTTCCAGCGCCCTCCGGCTGCCAGAATGAATTGAAAACACAGCATATCACAGCCTACTGCTCTCATAATCATTCATCCGCGGATTTTGGATAAAGATTGAATAAATAATACTTCTCTGTATAGAAATTTGACTCAAACGTGTGAGAATCTATCAATATTTCTCCACATCTGCACACTTTTGAAGTAAAAGCCCTGAGGGAAGTTGTTTTGTCGAGTGTCTTCATGACGACCAAGGAGGATTTTTTTATGAATGGGAGCAAATGACGCGCATATTACAATCAAAAGGTAGCGACGCCCAAGATCATATTCATAACTCCTGGAACATATTAACACATTACGGTCACTATAAGACTTTGAGAATAAAACAGAGGTAAAAAAATTAAACTTTAGTCTTAGATCTTTTTAATGATGTATAGTTTGTCAAGGTAATTACTTACATCTGATAGTAATTTTGAGCTAATTTAAACAAAGAGACCTTCAGTGCGTCCTCGTCCTCGTGACGGTTATCAGGTTAAACCTAAACCAAAACTGAAATAAATATTTATTAAAGATTTCAAAATATAAAAGCACATAACTAAACAACGAAAACTAAAATAAAAAGAAAATCAAAAACCAGAAGCTAACTCAAAATATGAAATAGTATATAAATAAAACTAAAATAACACTGGTTTTATAAATGCAGATAAATTAAATTATTGAATTATATTGCTATATTATATGCTATCTATCTATCTATCTATCTATCTATCTATCTATCTATCTATCTATCTATCTATCTATCTATCTATCTATCTATCTATCTATCTATCTATCTATCTATCTATCTATCTATCTATCTATCTATCTATCTAATAAATAAAAAAAAACAATCGACACATTCCTGCATCATGAAAGACACTGTTCAAAGCAGTTCAACAAGAGCAAAACTCAATGGAAGTTTGGAGCATTTTTCAAAAGCAACCTTTTTTCCTTCTGTTCGAAACTTCTCTCATTTTCTCACTCTTTCATGTTCGCTATATGTGAAAACTAAAGCAGGAGACCCTGTGCACAGCAGCTGACCTCCCGTTGTTTGCAAGACACAATGGGATAATTGGAGCCTTGGGCCGGATACCAGCCGAGAAACAGCATGGCTTTACTGACAGGATGAGCCTGACATACTGTATGTCTCACTTAACGCTTCACTCCAGACAAAATACAAGCTAATTACTACATATTTCTGCTCCTAATTAAACCTCACAAATATGATCTAATTACAGCTCAGCTCACGAGGGAGTGAGGTTCATTTTACTTTCCTAAATAAAGACAAAATGCAGTTTAGGTAATCACCTTGGCCTATAAAGTGTAAGTATAAGTGATCACTATTTAACTTGGCTCTAAACCGCATATTGTGCTATACCCTGTGATAATTGAAGTTGCTGAGAGTTCAGCCAGGCTAAACTTATTAGCACACTAATTAATTAAGATAGATTCGCCACTCGGGGTTTCTGCGTACCTCTTTGTTGGAATTTACAGCCGTGCTTATCTTCAGTAGCCTACTCTGTTTGAAAAGTTAAAAATAACATTTTTTATATTCCAGCTGCAATTTTGATTTGAGGCTCTTGTCAGCAATCACAGGACTGTCATTTTGACTATCATTGTATCTGTCACTACTGTCATAACTGTGAAATATGTTTTAAATCACATGCTATAATGCTGCTCTTGTTATAACAAGATGGCTGTAAGCAATGATTATTTCAATAATCGATGCATCTGATGATTATTTCTAGGATTAACTGAACAATTGAATATTTCACACTGAAGTTTGTCCAATTTATGGTATATTCAGAGGTCTTCAGCCCTGCTCCTGGAGACCTGCTGTCTTGCAAAGTTACTATCCAACCAGTCACGTCCTGAGTTAGACACGCTCCTGTCAATATATTTTATTGATCCTGGAACAACATTCCTGTCTGAAAATGTCCTAACCATAAATCAGGAAAATTATGAATAACACCGATGCAGAAGCAGCCTAAACTGTAAACTTGTCCCTCAAATCTGACTGATTGATTGATTTGAATAACAAAGATTTTGATCCAGGAACATGTTGCAATTGAAATTCTGCCTTCTGGCACTACAGCATCTACAGATCCAAAAACGAGATCTGCGCAAACCAGAGAGACGTGATTAGTTAGAGAAATGTAGGTCAGAGAAGTGAAAGGTACACAATGCTACATCTAATATCAATTCATAACCCTATACCCTACAACAAATTATACAGACTTTCAGCCCACTTTTCGACCTGCAGAAAGCCATGTTTGAAACCAGATAGTACTAGATAGAAGATTGCTGCAGCTAAAGTGACCATCAAACATTTTACAGAATATAAATCAAAACTGTTACCAAATCAAATATGAACCAATAAATGTTGCAGCGTAGGACTGTGAAGTTTCTGTTGATGTACTTGATGTATGTTTTGATCATTGTTTTGAACTCGATTCAGATGAAGTCTTTGTCAAAAATGGGACTTTCTTAGCTTTTTGTTTGAATGTATTGTTTAAATTAAACATCTGAATTCAAGTGTAGATATATTAAAACAAATAAATGAATCAAGCTAGAATAGTTTTTTTAGGCAGAGGTTCTGTTCTTTCTTGTGATATTTTGACTGTGTGCATATTCATACAACATTTTTTTGGGCGCCATGAAAAAAAAATTCTGGCTCTGGCTTGCAAATATATATATATATATATATATATACATTTTTTTTGACAAACTGGTAGGGGAAGAGTTCATGACGACAGTGACATTCAACCAAAACCCACAAAGACACTGATCAAGCAGACTTTTATTTTTTTAAATAATTCATTGGCCTGTCGACAGTTATTCCTCAGATCCTCTGTTCTGTACACAGTCAATAAAAAATCTGTCATTTATGTTGTACTTTATGCTAAACAATTTGAAGGTAAAGGTCAAATTCAAAGGTTGCTAATCGAATGCTGCGTGATGCTGTGTCAGGGTTTTGAACTCGGCTATAGAACACAAAGAAATAAACATCATCTATTATGCTATATCTGTTTTTCAGCGTTCTAGAGTGTTCATCTGCTCCAAGCATTTCTTTTGAGTGACTTAAAGTGTTATTTTGTTCTTTTTTCTATTATCCTTCATTGCATACATAGCAGGGCTCTGTTCTGATATTTTTTGTTTAGTTTAGACTAGATAGATAGATAGATAGATAGATAGATAGATAGATAGATAGATAGATAGATAGATAGATAGATAGATAGATAGATAGATAGATAGATAGATAGATAGATAGATAGATAGATAGATAGATAGATAGATAGATAGATAGATAGATAGATAGATAGATAGATAGATAGAATAATACACCATAAAGTGCCTATCATATGCACGAGAAAAAACGCGTACCATATGCACGCCAAAACTCAGTTTGGCGTATACGTTCCACGAGATTGCACACTCGTACTATTTATACGCATTTTCGTGAGATCGGGCTCTTTTATTTCGTACTGTCCTGACTATTATTTCACATAATAGATGTTTACATACACTCCACAAGATAAATGACTGAATTTATACAAATTGCCACAATAAAAAAATGACACCCTTGAATCTGAACTGTTTGTTGTTACCTGCATGAGCCACGACTGTTTTAATTTTTCATGTTAAAGTGCCCCTATTATGATTTTTTTAAATACCTTTCATGTACTGTGTAACAGTTCTAAGTGAATGAAAACATCCCGCTAAGTTTTAAATCTGAAAGTGCATCTCAAAAGTAAGAGTCGACTCTGAGTCAATTAAATGAATCGTTTTTCAAATGAATCGCAAGCCATTTTGTTGTGACATCAAGACCATATATTAGCATAATTTGTTGGCCACTGATCAGCTGTGGGCTACAGTATTACCTAAAACTGTGTCTATTAATGCAGATTGTCTGTCATTCGAACTACTGTGAGTAAAGATAACGGATGGAGCAAGATTTTTTTCGCAAACGTTAATGTTACATCCATCATTCACGTTAGTGCTCGGCTAACGCACATGCAGGAACTGTATCAATAGCGCACACACACACACACACACACACACACACACACACACACACACACACACACACACACACACACACACACACACACACACACACACACACACACGTTAATGCTGATGGTGAGGAATTACTGTTGAAACATCTCATAATGTACTATAAATTGAGAAATGTCCTGTTCAAGGTTCGGGTTGAATAATTAGTTCTTCAAATGTTTCATCATCGCGCTAGGATCGGTGTGAAATCGACGTTCTCATTACTGTCTTTACAGTGTGTACTATTGAAGCCTCCAGATGGACCTGGAATTCAGATATGATAATGGTCATGTGTTTTTAAAATATGCACTATATGTGGTAGACCAATCACAACACTGGGCCATGACTATTTAAAACATGTATTTTGTAATCTGTAGTGAAATACTTTTTTTAAAAAAAACCTTCCCAAACTGGTGATAAAACTCGAAATAACACATATGTGACGGCATGTCCTATGAATATTTAAAGAGAGTTACTGGACACTCTCAGAAGGTTACCCAGCAACATCTGCACAACGCAATTAATATTCACGCAGTATACCTTAATTTCACACCGGGGCGTGCATATGGATTCTGTTTCTAATTAAGCAGAATGCACTGTTGAAGCACAATTTGCATATAAAGAAGGATAAATTAGGGAGCTTTTTTTGATGATGCCTGTATTATTTCAATCAATGAAATTGCTGCCAAATAATTTCCCACACACACACCCAAGCAATTTTCAATGGCAAATGTTCATACCATTGAGCCCCGCATATGCTGTCCTATCTCGGTGAAAGAACTCGCTGAAAATACTTTGTCTCACTAGAAGTTCATTTCAGTTGTAAGACAGGGGTACAGCTTGTGTCAGCCAGTTTGACTACAAGAAAATCAAAGCTCGCCCTCAGGCTGCTCCAACGTAGTCTCGCAATAGTGGAAAAAAAGTTGCCATCTTTGCTGTTAAATGCAAAACATGGCTTTATAACTTAAATTCCGATTCCCTTACTTTTGCAAATTGCAGGCTTTCCGAGAGCATCCTCTTGAAGAGCCTCTAGTTTGCACATTATCCCTGCTTGAAACTTCCCATATCTCTATTCAAAGATATTTCATTGACATTTTTTTGAGAGTCTGTTTCCTCTTAAAAGGGATAAAAATGAAATTGCTATCATCATTTGCTCACCATCATGCCATTCAAAACCTTTCTTTTTCTTATGCCACACAAAGGGAGATATTTGGCAGAATGTCCAAACTGCACGTTTCCACACAATAAAAACAGATGTGGACCAAATCAGGGTAATTTCCGTCCATTTCAAATCCATTTTAAATTAAAAAACAGAAAACGAAAAAACATATCGTTTTTCCATTTAAAAAAAAAAAAGAGATTGACCTGATTTTTTTGTTCAGAGGCAGAAAAATTAATAAACAGTTTGAATATTCGATTTCTAAACATGGGCGGTAATTATACGCCCCTTTCTGCTGATTGGTAAGCCAAAGATCAAACTATTCCGTCATCAGTTCTTCCTCAGTTCCGCACAGCAGAATAAAAGTACGGATTTTTTATGCGTTTATTGCAACAACATGTCAATTTTTTCTCGTCAAGCAACCGGAATAACGAATGGCTCGACACAACCCTGGACTGATCTTTAGGTTACCAATCAGCAGAAAGGGGCGTATAATTACTACCCACGTGTAGAAATCGAATAGTCAAACTGTTTATTCATTTTCTACCTCTGAACGAAAAACTGAAAATCAACCCGAAATCTCTTTTTTCATTTTTCTGAAAGAAAAACAAGCTGTTTTTTATTTTGAAACTGATTTGAAATGGACGGAAGATACCCTGATTGAACCAGAGGCAGCCGTTGAAATCTGCTTCAAGAGTTTACAGTCACCCTGACATGTTAGAGACACAACAAATAACCCATTCACTGTATTTCCATTTAGACGACGCAAGAAAGATTTCATCCATGTGACGGTGAAGATTCTTATTCTCATGTGTTAGAAAAGGGGCCACCTCTTTTGTCCTCGTTTTATCAAGTAATTACTTGAATCTTTGTCTCCAGGTTGACTCACTGAGCAGTATATAGCTGCTATTCCCATGGTTTCTGAAAGAACCTTAGTTGAACTTGAGGATAATTGAGATAATGGTGATTGTGCTCAATACATATTGCTAATTAGTATTCACAGCGGTTTATTTAATCCATTTAAGACGGAGTGCTCATGACAGCAAGGTCACTTGAGCTGAGTAAATTCAGTCGTCTCAACTGTAATTAACATCTTAACAATGATAGCATACAACGTGCTGCCATATTTCGATTTCTGACTTTCTTTACTGATAGCTGCCAAATCATCCAGTCTTTTTTAATTTCTTGGCCATGCATGAGCGTTCCATTTTATGGCAAAATTGCATGCGGCTGAACTAATGTGTCTGGTTTATTATCCTGACATGACATTTATATTTCATTAATGTTTAGGTCTATGGGTCAATTACAAATACATACACTGCATTGAAAACCTATAGCTTTCTAAAATCTTTGCTTTATATGGTTTACATTTTTTTAAATAGCTTTTCAAGAAAAGTTTTCTAGTTTATTAATTACCAGTACAAAAGCAAATAAAAAAATAAATATTGTGTAACCATGAATAAAAAAAAAAGTTTTCATTTGACATTTTTTAAATATATTTGTCAAGGTGGAATATTTGTAAAACTGCAAGTATTTTATATATATATATTTTTTTATTTTTTTATTTTTATTTTTTTGTCGCACCATTTTAAAGGGATAGTTCACCCAGACATGAAAATGTAATGTTTATCAGCTTACACCCAGGGCATCCAAGATGTAGGTGTGTTTGTTTCTTCAGTGTAACACAAATGAATATTTTTAACTCCAACCGTTGCTCGTATAATGAATCTCAATGGGGTGTATTTCTATGAGAGCCACTATAAGAGTAAAAAACACATAGACATACAAATCCATATTAAACCCTGTGGCTCGTGGCGACACATTGATATCTTAAGACATTAAACGATTGGTTTCTGCGAGAAACCGAACAATATTTGTGGGTTTTTTTTTACCTCATAGCAGACGAATCTCATCTAGTATTCCCAACGCATTAGTTCCGTAAAGTAAGATCAAAAACCAGACGCGATATATATATATATATATATATATATATATATATATATATATATATATATATATATATATATATATATTCGTATGTCTATGTGTTTTTTACTCTCATAATGGCTCTCAGAAATACACCCCATTGACATACATTATACAAGCAACTGTTGGAGTAAAAAATAAAATAAAAAAACAACCTTGAAGTTCTTCATTTGTGTTCTACTGAAGAAACAAACACACCTACATCTTGGATGCTCTGGGGGTAAGCAGATAAACATCACATTTTCATTTTTGGGTGACCTATCCCTTTAAAGCCTGAACTGACCTTGACACACAGTCATGAGGGTATTTCCCCACCTAAAAATAATAAAAGATTTTCAAACTACTACTTAATAAGGTTTTCATTTCAGTAATTTAAGATAGTTTGTCTTCATTGTATTATTAAACCCCTTTTTTTTGACATCCTGCTCCAGTTTTTTTAATTAATATTCAAGATGATGTATGCATGATTTGCATTTATGAAATATAACATTTTTGAATAAATGAAAGCACTGTCATGTCATTGACTCCTGTATCAGTTCTGAGTTGAATCTCCTGTTTTTGTACCGTAGTAATCATCTTCCGTCTTTTTTGCTCCCTGCAGAATGAATACACGTGTCCCAGACCGTTACCCGGAGCTTGGATTGGCGACATACCCACCATACACTAAAGGAATGTTTTGTTCCACAAAATAATCCACCGGCGGAGGATTTGTGCCTACCTGCATTTCATCAATCGCATCAAGCTTTGTTCTCATGATACCACTCATGCTGTCAGCGCTTCTTTAACGGATCGTGCTGGATATTGCAAACGGACATCTGAGAGACAGTCGGAACAGATGCCTCAGATGTATATTTTACTAAAACACATTTGGATGCCTCTCTTTGTTCTTTAATGCACTTGGATACATGCGTCAGATGGGTGAAGCCTCCGGTGGGCCATGCAGAGCAGGGTTATAGTGCTCAATAAAGAGTAATGGAACATACCAATGAAAGCTATCCAGCCTTTGATGAATCTATACAAACGATGGACCTATACAAAAACTATAAACTTTGTTAATATACCCTTAAATTTAGGACTTAACGTTTCCTTTGTTATTTAATGTAAATCCTTGGAAAATTTGTGTATCAGAATAACTAAATAAAATGACTTGACTTTAAACCTTTATATTTGCTGCCTAATACTGGATTCGTTATGCTTTGAGTTTTTGCTAATCTCTTTGTGCAGTTTTATTTGAGGAGATTCTCAAATTGACATGCCCTTCATGACAGTAATAGACTTCATACTGTTTTACCAAATCATTTAAACATGAGCCCTATCTCACTGACTGACAACACTGACTTGTGTTTGAGTGTACATATGTCTCATGTAAAAGGAGAGTGTGTAAGCAAATGTCAAGATCTGAATATAGATAAGCGTTTTTTTTAAAGGAGAAGTGTGTCATTTGGTGCAGAACTGATACACCTTTAAAACAGTATGTGTTGGAGAAGGGTCAGAGAGAGCATGTGTGTGTGTGTGTGTGTGAGCGTAGTGGGTATTGATTTGTTCAGGTTCCACCTGCCCCTCAATCTTGAAACGTTGCCATTCGAAAATGTAATTTACTTTTATGCTCCCCCACACTTTAATTTAACTATTACATTTTTGTAACAAACTGTATGAATTGTACACCACCAAGTTCTGTTTTATAATGAGAATGTTGTCAAAATCAATGCTTGGAAATATACATTTGTCAAATGGAAATTAGTATCGATCAACTTATTCCATTTTTATGAATTTATTATTTATACTTTATTTAGCAATATGGATTTTCCTGGAGAAAAAAAAAAGAAAAAAGAATCGAATAGGATAGGGTAGGCTCAGCAAATAATTTTTCACTTGTTGAGCATTCCAAGAAGCTCATTTGTACATTAAACAACTGTAATTAGTTATAATTCAGATGTTTTGGGTCATCAAGGCAGCATTCATTTGATCAAATTTGAATACAATAGGCAAAAAACTAATATTGTGAAATAGTACTACAATTTAAAGGTCCCGTTCTTCGCGATTCCATCTTTCAAACTTTAGTTAGTGTGTAATGTTGCTGTTAGAGCATAAATAATACCTGTAAAATTATAATGCCAATGCCAAGCGAGGTATTTTATTTTACAGAAGTTCCCTTTCAAAGCCTACAGCGAACGGCCGGTTTGGACTACAGCAGGAAGTGCAGGGATGTAATGACGTCACTAGAACCGTTTGTTGACTAACCCTCCGCCCACAAGAACACGCAAAATAGGGGGCGTGGTCTTGTTGCTCTCCCACGTGGAGAAGAGCGCGCATTCAGCGCTTGCATCTCCCCGTTATGGTAAGAGGCGGGACCTTTCCGGGCAAAGTGCGCTAAGCTGCTGTCCAATCACAACACGGGAAGCGCTGGCCCAATCAGAACTCGTTACGTGTTTCTGAAGGACTTCATAGAACAAGGAAATCATCAGGCCGTTTTTAGGACAGAGGAAACAGCGCTGTACAGATAAGTAAATTGTGTGAAAAATACTGTTTTTTTTACACGCGAAACATGAACTCATGTTATAATGCACACTGTAAACATAATCAAAGCTTCGAAAACACGCGAAAAATGGGACCTTTAAAATAGCTGTTTTCTATTTTCAAAGCTGAATTTTTTAGCACCAAAAATGTAATTTAAATAAAAAACAAGTTTTAAAAAAAAATATTTTATTTAACAAGGATGCATTAAATTGACAGTAAATTTATAATGTTACAAAAGATTTACATTTCAAAATGTATCAGTTTCCACCAAAATATTAGGCAGCACAAATATTTATCTTTTCAACTTTGATGATAATAAGCACCAATAATAATTGAGAAGAAAATCGGCTTAGAAGGATATTAACATGTGAAGTAATGGAGTAATGATGCTGAATATTCAGCTTTGCATCATACACTGTAAAAATATATGATTCATAAGTTATCACAGCATATGTTTTTACATTGTTTTAACTCATTAGATAAGTTAAGCAATTTTCAACTTTTTTAAAGTTATACAATAACAACTTATTTTTTAAAGTCAGTTTAACTTAATTTAAGTTGAAATGACTTAAACATCCAAGTTGACTCTACTTAAAAATGTCCTTTTTTTCTTCTTTTCTTTTTACAGTGCAGGACTGCATTGCATTTTAAAATATATTCAAATAGAAAACAGCTATTTTAAATTGTATAATTTTTACAATATTGTTGTTTTTACAGTTTTTTTTTAATGCAGCCTTGCTGAAAAGAGACTTTTATAAACATAGAAAAAAATCGCAACTATTCCAAACTTTATGTTAATCAGAAGGTTTTTATTTTTTAGCTTATATGGCTATTTGCACCTCAAACTTTGGCAGTTGCTATTAAGTTTGTGTGACTAAATGGGCTGTTTGCACTGACCATAATTTGCAGGGACAAAATCACCAGAAGTCATTCATTTTCAGTAAGTGTTGGCAATTTCTGGCAACTTAGGCGACGACTTGGGCATTTTTTTCTCATTTGTGATTCGATTTTCAAAAGCTATGGCCAATTACACACTGCCAGCGGCATCATCTACTAGCAGCCAACAGTACTCCGACCTTCAGCCATTAAAATCTCTGTCATTGTGGGGACAAGTTAGTAAAAGAAAGTTCAAGCTACTTGGCTGCACGCACATGCTCAAGCCAAGGAAATGTCCTCCCATATATCGCATCTTTGAATGCTGTCAGATCAATATCGGCCTCATAACCCTGAAGGAGAGCCTCTCGATTTGTGCCAGCTCTGTCCTCTCCAAGCAAAGAAAGCTCTGGAAGTTCAAAATTCATCCCGGCATGTCATAATTATTACTAATGTGCCAATTCTCAAGAGGGGACTAACATGAAGAGTTTGTCCCACATCAAGTCCTCCAGGAACACGTCAAGCTGTCTGATATGAGGCCCAGATGGTATATCAGCTACGGTGTTTTCCTACAGTGTTGTATCTCTCCCCTTCTCTCTCTTGCCTGCCGAAGCGACAGCTAAACAGACACAGCACTGTGTTTGACCAAACTCTCTCCATTAATTATTCATCAGCCCCCATCCCTTCTTGTTCAGAAAGGAGTCTTGACATGTTGCCCAGTCAACGGCCTCCTACTGGAAGAGTGCTGTGTTCAGAGGACCGAATGCATCCAGATATTGGATGTTGTGTGCTCTATTAACCTCAATCATGATATCCCAAGAGTGCACAGGCACAAACGACCAAAAATCGGTTTTGTGAAATAGCCCATATGAGTTAAAGTGCATACATGTTAAATGTCTAACAAGCACTTTGACTAATAAATTTTAAATGTTTAATTTGTGCAAGTATGTGATTTAGTTTATATATGCTTTTAAGATAAACCAATAGTTTATCCATTTTTTTTTTTTTTTGCTGATGTATTTCTTGAAGTTAAATCACATATATATATATATATATATATATATATATATATATATATATATATATATATATATATATATATATATATATATATATATATATATAATGCAAATAATACCTGCTCTGATAAATAATGTTGACATTTTTATTGCAAGTTATCACTCCTTGTACTGACTGATGTAAAGTAGACTGATGGAACTTTTTTGTAAAATGACTTACTGTGTAATTAGCCGTTCAAAAGAACATTTTACATATTTTTTCAATGTGGGCTAGACATGTACTAGACAGACACCTCTGGGGACGTTCACGCAGAAAGTGTTTTTGCACTGAACTGGTTTTTCATTGTTTTTCTATGTAAATATGTTAAACACTCACCCCTTTTGCTTTGTCTTGCATGTGACAGCATAAAAACGCAGAACTCAAGTTAAAACGCGTCTCTGGACCTAGCATTTTCCCCCATTCCTCTGCCCTGCATCTCACAAAACCGAATAAGTTCGCAAAACTCAAAAAATGTGAGGTAATCATATTAGTTAAGAAATGTAAAGCTTAAGTAAACAGAGCTTGCAGATTTTTATTTTGTACTCATACATTTTAATTGCTTTTAACTTGAAATATCTAAGTAAGCTCATTCATACATTTAACTTAAAATTATCATGTAATATCAACTTGAATATTTGTAGTACTGGAAATTTGGCTAGCTTTAACTAGCTAAATAGCATAACACTATTAAATCTCCCATTTAACATTAATCCATTAAACATTATATAACACTTAATTTCAGCATTTACTCTTCCTTTTGAGTTTCAGGCAAATCATGCCCAGGAAATAGTAATCCCAGTCCTTTTAATTTTTTTAATTAAAAGTAAGAAGTTAATAAAACTAAAATGGTACATGCCTGACTGCATTGTGACACGTGTAAAGTTTGGTAGAGGGAGGATTATAGTGTGGGGTTATTTTTTCAGGGGTTGGGCTAGACCCCTTAGTTCCAGTGAAAGGAACTCTTTATGTGTGGATGAGCGAGTTTGGTGTGGAGGAACTTGATTCCTGACCTTAATCCAATCCGAACACTTTTGGGATGAATTAGAGCGAAGACTGCGAGCCAGGCCTTTTTGTCCAACATCAGTCCCTGACTTCACAAATGTGCTCCTAGAAGAATAGTCAAAAATTCCCATAAACACACTCCTAAACCTTGCGAAAGCCTTCCCAGAAGAGTTGAAGCTGTTATAGCTGATAGGGTGGGCCAACTCCATATTAAACAATCACATACAGTGATTGCGGATTAAGAATGGGATGTCATTAAAGTTCATATGCATGTAAAGGCAAATATCCCAAAACTTTTGTCAATATTGTACAAAAATCCCATAGCAGATCTAGGCAGGTGGAGCCGATGGAGGTGGAGGGTTTCAGAAGAACTCTGAAAGGACTAGCCTGCAGCGAAACACTGAACCAGACTATTTAAATGCTGAGCAAGCAATCTCATTGGCTACAGGTTCAGCAGAGGCCAATCAGCTTGTGCCATGTGGTAATGGCGAGATTGCTTGCAGATTGCATGTAAAGGACCAGTCAGTCTATGCCATCTAGAGTTTCATGACTAAATAAAACATACTGTATAATGCAAGGATATTCATGCTTACAAAGGAGTAAAAAAATTATTCAATCCATTTATGTATGAATCGACAGACATGATCATGTCAGGGTTAAAAAAAAAACTCTAGATGAGGTTTCAGGGTATCAGTTGAAAAGCATGATTGCATCACGGATGATTGACACATGATATTACATGCAGACTGCTGGAAAAGCATCAAGCATTCCCTCATGGGAATATATCTCAAGAGGAAGAAAACTGACCCATTCTTGATCTTTAGCCAACACATAGTTGCACATCCTCCGGGGAGCATGAACACGATGCAACACCCAGCCATAAATTGTCTTTCCCGAACACATCTCACAGCTAATTAAAAGTTAGGCGATGACATAGACTGCCCAGTTCACCCAGCCATCCAGTTCACCCACACAGAAGTACAAAGTATGGTTGAAAAAGACCAACATCTTAATTAATGTTTTATCCGCAAGCCTGCAGATTAAGTTGCTGTATTAATGTAGAAAAAAAATAGAACTCTTTAATATCTCAGCTGTTTTAATGATATTACACCGAACAATAAAAGTTAATTTATTCACACTCAAGTGGTTTCCCCCCAATATTACTAAACAGAGCTTAAAGCATTTATTAAGTGTAATGTCTTTGCCCCTAATTTCACTGAGCATATTTTAATTATTCAATGGATACATTCCCTCCTGACACAACGCTCATGACTTAACAAAATGAGGTTCATAGTACTTAATATTTTAATATGTTTTGTTTAACTGAGATCAACAAAAAAAGTGTCTCTTGTTGCAACAGAAAACTTTGGTAACACTTTTCAATAAGGTCCAGAGTTTTTGAGGAATGCATAAAATAATGTAATCTGTGCCCTAGGTCATTAATGTTATTCATTTTTAATGTTAATTAGTAAATCTTGAAATAAACTTGCTGTAGAAGTATTGTATGCTTATGTTAACTATTGATAAATTAAACCTAATACTTGTGCTACCAAGTATCATACTGCACTGTGTGTGATTGACTCATTTTTGGCATGTCAGGAAGTGTGATGGCTCTTGATCTCAAGTGTGTACAGTTGAGTTCGACCCCCCAGACATTAGTAAGTCTGTTATTCTGAATATTACAGACCGCCATATGGTGTCATATCACAAGAGAAGGGCACAGATGACATTAATTGATGCATTTCTCAGGGGCGTATTTTACCTTAGCATGGATACATAATCTAATCTGAAGTTGGCGCATTTCTTTGGCTCAGACACCTTCAAACTGCAAACCGATGCAAGCGAGCTGCCAAAGCCAGTGACAAGTTGTACATGATGCAAAGAATCAAAGAATCCTGAAAAAAATGCATCACCATTGCAAGTTTCAGTAATTGAGAGACTCAAATCTCAATTCTGAGAAAGAAAAAAAAGTTATTGCAAGATATAAAATCACAAGTTTTTTTCAAGACTTTTCCTCACAGTTACGAGTTTATATCTCAATTTGGGCTTTTTGTATTTTTGTAATTGTGAGTTTATTTCACAATTCAGATTTTTCCCCTCACAAAGATTTTGTCTTGGAACTTTTAGAACTCTTTGCAAATATATATCTTATATCTTAAAAAAGTAAGTAACCTGGTTGCCTTTAATTTTTTAATTCATTGAAATGATTTTTGTTGTTGTTAATACAATGAAAGAAATCGCTTTACTAAATAGAAACTCTGCATATTATTGTATCTCAAGCACTTTTTTGTTGTTGTGATAAATCATAAACATTTGGCATATATGCAATATGCTTACACAATCTTGTAATACTATTTGAATAAAGGGTGATGTCAATTCTCAAAAATGTTAATTGTATTAGCTCAAATTTTTAATTTCAATGAACTCAAAATTTAAGGCAAGCAGGATATATATATATATATATATATATATATATATATATATATATATATATATATATATATACACTATGGAAGAGGATTAGGGCCATCAAAAAAAAAAAAAAGCATCTCGAGAATAAACTCATTAAATATCGAGAATAAAGTCGTTGTTTTGAGAAAAAAACTCGTTAAATTTCGAGAAAAAAGTCGAAATAAAATCTTGAGAATAAACTCATTAAATATTGAGAATAAAGTCGTGTTTCGTTAATTTTGTCATAATTAGCTAAAGTTGATAGTATTTATTTGTTACTGAAAGAAAGTCTGAAATATTGCTTGACTAAGTGATCCAACTCTGCCATGTCCTCTATCAGTATGCAATGAACACTGATCGAATGCGTTATTCTCAAGATTTTATTTCGACTTTTTTTCTCGAAATATAAGGAGTTTTTTCTCGAAACACAACGACTTTATTCTCGAAACACAACGACTTTATTCTCAATATTTAATTAGTTTATTCTCAAGATTTTATTTCGACTGTTTTTCTCGAAATATAACGAGATTTTTCTCGAAACACGATTTTATTCTCGACATTTAATGAGTTTATTCTCAAGATTTTATTTCGACTTTTTTTCTCGAAATATAACGAGATTTTTCTCGAAACACGATTTTATTCTCAACATTCAATGAGTTTATTCTCAAGATTTTATTTCGACTTTTTTCTCGAAATTTAACGAGTTTTTTCTCGAAACAGAATGAGTTTATTCTCAAGATTTTATTTCGACTTTTTTCTCGAAATTTAACGAGTTTTTTCTCGAAACAGAATGACTATATTCTCGATATTTAATGAGTTTATTCTCAAGATTTTATTTCGACTTTTTTTCTCGAAATTTAACGAGTTTAATCTCGCATTATTATGACTTTAATCTCGAGATGCTTTTTTTTTTTTTTGCTTGGCCCTAATCCTCTTCCGTATTTACACACACACACACATAGCCTATATATATATATATATATATATATATATATATATATATATATATATATATATATATATATATATATATATATATATATATACACACCTATTTTATTTTTGTATTACATGACAGAAAGAAATTTCCATATAAATCCGTTATTTTATTGTAAGAGTATTTCGCAATATTACTGCTTTTACTTTAAAACAGCCCCTAAAACTGGATGGAAGGCTTCCATTTTGGCTTGGATACTCCTAAACTGAAGTTGGTGCATTGCCTTGGATCAGACATCTTCAAACCGAAAACTGACACAGGCGATCTGCCAAAGCCTTGGACAAGTTGTTGCATTATGCAATTTTTAGGCGGTGGATCCTTTGAGATGCACACAGCTGCTCGTGGGACGTCCAAAATAATAGCCAATCCACACGGCGGACTGGCTCTAAATTAAGACTTGTGGCTATTCGGTCGGACGTGGGGGTAATCTAGCAAATGGAATGGAAAATCAGATTCACAATCACAATAGACTCATCTTTCTTGTGGCTTCAGGCCAGAGCGAGCGGAGGAAGTGCTGGCTGTGTCATCTCGCCACCACTGGAGCAGATAAATTGGACGCATACAAAAACATGTCGGTCAGGGCAGGGTTTGATCTTGATGGGGTGGGCGTGCAGCAGGGAAAATGAAGAGTTGATCCCACACGAGGTGGCGGTTACGAAGACAAATAACGCTCCGTTAGGGGCCGCCAGAGGAGTCGGATTGCCCCTTAGAGAGCAACCGAGCTTGACAGGAGCTTTCTGCATCATCTGTGTGATCAAGCACTAGCGATTAAATCACATCTCACCCTCCCAGAGACGTGCCATGCGTGTGTGGGCGGCCACACGTGTGTCCGTGAGTGAGAGTTACTGTACAGTGAGGGTAACACTGAATCGCAATGGCAAGTTTTGCTCGAAGTTTATTCAGACTATATCTAACCCTCCTGCTTGATTTTTTTCCCCCCATCTGCGCACAACGAGAGAGCAATTACACACATTTAATACATTTTAAAGAGGCCTTGAAAAAACTTGTTGCGTTTCCAGCATGTTTTATTCTGCTAAAGCACTGAAACCAATTGACATTCCCATGGGGTTTACAGAGAGGTACTAAGTGAGCATGACAATAACTTTTATAGCTCACGGTGTGTTTGCTTCAGTTCTGTGCTTTGATGTTTCAAATTCCTTTCACATATCGCATTGTAATTATATGGGGGGCATTAAAGCAGCTTAGAAGATCAA
Source organism: Pseudorasbora parva (assembly GCF_024679245.1). Lineage (NCBI taxonomy): Eukaryota > Metazoa > Chordata > Actinopteri > Cypriniformes > Gobionidae > Pseudorasbora > Pseudorasbora parva. The sequence continues at coordinate 12,139,459 of NC_090194.1, read as the reverse complement.
ATATGGAAATTTCAAAATTCAAGTTCATGATTTTTTATGAGATAAGTCATTATAATGATGTTTTATGCTGATTTTAAAATGTTCATGCTTAAAAGTAAGTAGTTTTACTAAATTCATGTTCCTAGCCTTAAAGAAAACGAATGTCTGCAGGCTGTAAACTTTCATCACAAACTGCACATATGAAACACTTTTTTTCCTTTAACCATCAAAACTAATTTAATGGTAAATGTTTTTGTTAAAGCCATCTGCCCACATTATTTCAACTTAAAAAAAAATAATAATAAAAAAAATGTTTAACATCAGAACTCCCAGTGAAAAATGTATACCATAATTCTGTATAAAATTTCCACCAATCAGAGAAACGCAAAAAAGCAGTTAATGCTAAAAGTGTCTCTTTACAGTCTCAAACAAATTAAATATTTGTGCACATGCATATTTTACAATAAATAAAATGTTGTTATTTATATACAATCAATATCTTTAAATCAAGTTTTATATGCCTCCATTTTTAATCTAATCAAGTCCCACCTTTTTTTCAGTCGATATCTTTTTGCTGTAAAATGGGTGATGTTGACACCTCTAAATTATTGTTTTTGAGATGCTTTCTAAGTAAAGTTAATTTAGTCCCAAAAATTACATCCGAAAATGTATGTTAATATTTTAAGAAAACAAAAAAGACATTTCAAGATTATAATTGAATGATTTTGATTAAACTCTATTGACGGTAGCACTTTATTTTGATAGTCCACTTTAGACATTCTACTCACTATAAGTAACTTTGCAACTACATGTCAACTAATTGTCATTAGAGTATTTGTAGACTGTCTGATTAATATTTACTAAAACTTTATTTTGTCGGTCCCCCAACAGACATTCTACTGACTATAAGTAAATTGGCAATACAATTCAACTTATTCTACTAACCCGAACCCTAACACCTAACCATAACCTACCAGTCTACTGACAGTATACTAATGCTCTAATGAGAGTTAGCTGACATGTAGTTGCAAAGTTACTTTACTATAGTTAGTAGAATGTCTAAAGTGGACTATCAAAATAAAGTGTTCCAAGGAAGGAACAGTGGAGAACCGGCGACAGGGTCATGGGCGACTAAGGCTCATTGATGTACGTGGGGAGCGAAGGCTGGCCCGTGTGGTCTGATCAAACAGGTGAGCTACTCTAGCTCGAACTGGGCAAGAAGTTAATGCTGATTCTGATAGAAAGGTATCAGAATAAAGTGCTTTGGAGTTTTTTGCATAGGGGGCTGTATAGCCACAGACCAATCAGGGTGCCCATGCTTGACCCCTCTCCACTGCCGAAAGTGCCAGCATGTGAGCTTTAGAATAGGACCATGGAGGCGACCCCTCACAACTTACAGGACTTAAAAGAATCTCCTGCTTACATCTTGGTGCCAGACACCAGAGCACACCGTCAGGGGTCTAAGGGAGTCCATGCCTTGACGGGTCAGGACTGTTTTGGCAGCAAAAGTGGGACCAACACAAAATTAGGAACATTAGGTCATAATATTATGTCTGATTGGGCTATACTGTGGTTTTATATATACAATCAACATCTTTAAATCAATAGTTCTATAATCCTCCATTTTTTATTTGATTATATCATTTACAATTCTTTTGGGGGTTGTAGTTTTTTCAAATACCGTACTTAAAAGTTAGCCAAATACTTAGTAAAAGTATGTAACTCTTTAAACAAGACTTTTTAAAAATCCCTATTGGAAAAATACTTCTGGAACAAAGAGGGTGGAGACTGCTGTTAGTCAGAAAAAGCCACTTCTCAGAATAAAGTCAAGTTGTGTCCTATTTTCACAATGAATATCTTGTTGCACTCAGAAAACAGAAATAATGTGTGATGTTGACTTCTCCAAAATATTGTTTTTGAGGTGCATTCAAAGCAAAGTTCATTTAGTCCAAAACATTACAGATAAAAATGTTCATTGCATTTGTTATTATTTTAGAAAAAAAGAAGACAATTTTATATTTATTTAATGATTTAATTTAAACGCCGCTGACAAATACATAATGAGGAAAAAAATGACATTGCAAGATATCAATATAATGGCTCTTTTAGAAAAGGAATAACGATCATTCCGAAACTCAATTAAACAGAAATGAATATGGATTTTTGTGGACTGTTATTTAGTTAAATAACCAGCATATAAATATCACCAAAAAACATCAATAATGGATTATACTGTAAAAATACAATATTAATTGGCTAACAGTACATTTCTACAAGCAGTATATAGTCACAGATGCGACAGCATAAATGTAATATTAGCTATAGCTTAAATTTGGCAAAATAATGCAAACACAAGAAAACATGAACAAAACTAAGGGTCCCACTTTATATTAGGTGCCTATAAACTATTATGCACTAACATTTAAATTAATAATTTGAAACAATGCACTTATTATGTACATGTTTTTACATTGTACTTATATTTAAAAAAGTCACCGAATATAATAAATGCAGTATCACCTAAAAGGTTGATAATTCAGTATACTAAATAATTGTAAAAGTTTTTGTTGAAGCCTTTTAACGTAATTATGTGGAGCTTAAGGCTTCCACTTATTGGCTATATGAAATATAGTAGGTGAGTATACAGTGAATATTAGTGTCAAGATTGTTAATACTGATATTGTACAATGATACTGTTTCTGGGATATTTTATACTAAATGTTACTAGAGATGCACATATACTAAATTTCTTAGCCGATACCGCTAGTTGAATATTCAGAATGATATCGCCTGATGTCAATAGTTAGATTTTTCTTATGGAAAAGAAACCTCTCCCAAATAATGCAGAAAACTACCCAGAGAATGCTCTCATTTGGTAAACAATAATATCGGTTGCAATTATCAACAAAGGTACTATATTACACTGCTAGATATAATAGGCTCACTTAAATAAGAACTGAACTGTTTATAAAACTCAATTGCACATACAGCTCTGGAAAAACATTAAGAGACCACATGATAATGGTCTTATTTTTTTCAGGGCTGTATAAGCTAAAATAACTAACAGTAAGTAAGCTCCTCTCTAGTGTTTATTTATTGCTAACTAACAAACTGTGAACATCAGTTTACATTCCTGACGTAGGCTAAATACAATGTTAAGTGATCTATCGTTTAAACGCTGTATTGACGTCTTTCTGCGGTTAAAACTCTGATTAAGTGATTACATGAGTCATGATATGGATTTCGGTAAGTTGTACTGAATCTTTCAACATACCTTTTGAAATTCATGCACATTTTTGCAGATATAACTTTAAAGGGGAAGAGATGAATCGCTGCCTCTTGAATTGACGCACTACAGCGATCTGTCACGACACATTTAAGAGTGTCAAAACGCCATTTGTCAGAATCTGAAAGATGACACTGTTTCCTTTTAGAAGTAACAAAGCACAGTGCTATTTGTGATTATTGGATGAGAGGCATGTTACAAATAATGTTTAGTATAGGTAGAATAATGCAGACCTGGCAATCCTGGCTTGAACAAAGGGTCAAAGAGCCTGCTTTTGTTGCAGCTTTTTTTTTTTTTTTCTACTAATGCGCTATTGTTGTGTTAACTTGCCCTAAGTTCAACATTAGACTTTTTCTTCACACACATACACACACACACACGTTTGTTTTTGTGAAATGTGGGGGCATTCCACAGGCGTAATGGTTTTTATTCTGTACAAACCGTATTTTATATCCCCCTACACTGCCCCTGCCCCTAAACCTACCCATCACAGGAAACATTCTGCATTTTTACTTTCTCAAAAAAAAAAAAACTCATCCTGTATGATTTATAAGCATTTTGAAAAGTGGGGACATGGCCAATGTCCTCATATTTTACCCTCTCCTTGTAATACCTATGTCATACCTATGTCATTATACATATTTGAGTCCTCATATTTCACAAAAACATGCCAACACACACACACAGATTTGCAGTCGGACACATTTTTCCGCACCCTTTTGATTGACAGGATACCATTGGCCCAGATCATCTGCGGTTTTTAAACAACAAATAGCTTAAATAATAGCTTTTATCAGCTGATACTGGATTATTGGCCAGTATTTGTGCATCTCTAGTTGATACATTATTAATAAATGTGTTCATATTTTGAAGAAAAAAACGTTTGTCTACGGTTCAGTCTATTATAGTTTTACATTGTCACTGCCTACATTATCTAAACTTGTGTGGCATTGTGCATCAATGCGCAACAGGAGAGCCATTACACTCATTTAACGTGTTCAAAACGGCCTTGACTGGAGTGTCTGACATGCTTTATTCTCCTGATAACAATTGAGATTCTCATGGGGTTGAAATAAAGAGGCATTCACTGTGCTTGACAAAAATACATCTATAGCTCAGTGTGTTTGCTTCACTTCTTTGTGCTTTGGTGTTTCATATTTCCTCCACAAAATATGTAATTACATGATGAGGCACCAAAAGCATCCGGAAATATGATTATGTGCAAGATAAAATAATGAGCGATGGTGTCCTATTTTAGTCGGATTTTAAAATACATAGCTCACATTGCTGATCCTTTTAAAAATAAATAAAAAGTGCATAAACTTTCAGCACAGAATTGCTTTGTATCTGAAAAGTTTCTTACCTTTTCTCTTTTTCTGAGATCACTAAGCCTATTTTTCTACATCGGTATGCAACACTCTATTATAGTATGGGTTCCAGTGGATACAATCAAGTCCCACCCCTTTTTTCTCATTGAAAATCATGTTTTACTCAGAAACGCTTTTCACTATGTGTGTAAAATGCATCATGCTTACTAGGTTCTCTAAATAACTTTGTGATGTATTTTAAGGAGGCACATCTACCAATTAAATACTCAAAAACAAATCCTTTTAAATCCATTTAAATCCTAGTTCTGGTTTTGCCAGCAGGTAGGCAGTCGCCAGTGCAGCTGCTGTCATTACCACACCGAGGAAGCAATACGACTTGGACGACTTGCACTTTGACTCCTTTCTTGGGTTACTGTGTTTCAGGGAAGCTCGCACTGCGTCCAGATCCTCCCGGGACAGAGAAGAGGGACACATCTGAGCTAGGACCTCCATAGCCGCCCGCTGACCAGACTGAATTGCCCCGCTAATGTATCCACACCATTGGGTGGCTGTCTCCGTGCCTGCCCAATGAATCCTGACAAAACAGATAGAAAATTAAGAGACAGGGCTCATTTTAAAGTGTTATATAAAAGTCCAATTAAATGAAAGTTGAGATAATCTTTTTTTTCCTTTCTTTCTTTATTTTCTTCCTTTTTGTGATGTATATCAGGGGACCTGTTTTACCTGCTATAAAAGGTGCACTATTTAGTATTTTTGCAGTAAAATATCCAAAAACCACTAGGCCAGTGTTATATGCTTTGTTCACTTAAAGGGTTACTTCAGCGATTAGCATATGGCTTTGTATCAGTAGAAACCCTGGAGTATATTCAAATGATTGTGCTTTCCCCCCTCATATCTCCCTGAGACAAGAGATTTATGCATTTTATTTCTGGAAAAATTCCTCCTATGATGCAAATTGACGATTTTTGCATCATAAGAGGAATGTTTGCCCAGAGGCTAAAGACTACAGCCAGCAGAGGGAGCCATTTCCGCATGTTTTGAACTCGCTCATGGGGGATGGGAGATAACTCAGCTTGCAGGGAGAGCTCAGCTCAGCTACAGGCACTCATGTAAACGGAGCTATGGTGAGCAATGTAAGTCTTCTAACTTCTCAAATTAATTTCTATGAAAGTTAAGCTTGCAAAGGCATGAACTGAAACGCGTCAGACTGAACTCGCGTTGTGAATGTATGCCACGAGTGTAGTCGCGATTACCTCAGCTCTCATCACGAGACCTCATCAGCTAATTTATTTCACTCCTGCAGTCAGTGCTCAGTGCTGTGATACTCGCGCGGTGACTCACTCATTATATTGAACAGACACGTTCAGTTTTTAATTGTAGTGTCTTCTCCAACTCAGTCACAGTAATCAAGTTGGTGGCGTTGGGAATGGCACAGGGCAGTGAAGCATTCTGGGAATTGTAGTCTTGCTGTGAGGTGAAGACCACATGTTCCAAGAAGTTGCGTTTCATCCCCATGGGACAAAAATACATTTTCTGTCTTTTCTCAGTCTAGAAGACACCAAATTCAAAAATAATTTCACATTTCTACTGCATTGATGACCCAGTTTAAATACAGATTCATCTTCCCAGCGCTGAAGTACCCCTTTAAGTACTTACAATATCCCAACTGTTTCCAACTATTGGTAAATTGTGAGAAAATTGCTATTTTAATCAAGGACCTGGGACATCTGAGGGAGTCGCCTGTCAATTGCGTCGTATCTGCGTTACCCTCAGTTTTATTTGTCAGAAACGCTTTACTCTTAGCAGTATGCAACAAGTGTCACAGCAGCCGCTGATCGAAGGCACAGAGTAACGTCATAACATTATTTAAAACACACTTAAATGTATCTAATATGATAAACAGAGCTGCGTTACCTCATACTCATGACCGGAAAATCGTAAATAGCGCCGGCGCCTGGCAATTGTGTCATAATAAAAGTCACACTGCTCGCGAGGTGTGTGTTGTTCATCTCATTAACAATCGCTCCAGCGGCCTTGCTCAGCTCCACTCGGTCCTGCTCTGCTTCACACTACAGTAACGTTAATAACCGCATCCATGAACATGATTTCTGCCCGAGTCCTATTTTCCACCGGCTGTGAGGTGAAGACCACATGTTCCAAGAAGTTGCGTTCAAACTTGGCGTCATCCAACTACGCCTTCTTTTTAAATAGGCGCCCTCTAGCGGACGAAAAATTTGCATAGTGCAACTTTAAGATGCGTTTTGATCAATCTCATCTCAAGTAGATGAAGGAGACACTCATTTTAATCCATGTCATTTGTCCACTTTGAATCACTTCTGTCCTGATTTCTTTGAGGGGAAGGTTTATGGGTGGGTCAATCTATAGGCTTTTTCAGATCTTCCGATCTAACGGACGAAATAATCTCATGCAATGTACGTATTAATTGGCAAATTCCTGACCGGTCGATCGGTGCATCTCTGAAGCGTAGTGTTACTTCTGGCAGGTGTCCCTGACTAAGGATTTACACATTCGAATCAGAATTTTCGAATCTCTCTATGGTCGACCAAAAGTCGAATCATCTGTGTGTGTGTAAACCATAGACTGGAAAAATAAAATAAACGGTATAAACAGGTTGGGAAAGGCAGGACACTAGTCAGTAGGAGGCTAAGACAATTTTTATTTTACTTTACACACGGCACACAGCCACCACTTTTAATAAAGTGATCAAAACTAGGCTACACTACACATTCATAAATTAACCGTTCTCTCATAACATTTAAAAGCCGCGATCGAAACACAGAACATCACACAAATATATAAAAGAACATTTTGATAAATAAACCTAAAAAAATACCTGCCTAGAGAGGAAAAGAACACTTTGAGTGCGTTTATATGCACGTTCTTAAGCCGATTGTGCCTATAGGGGGTCGCACACCGGACTGAAGCTCAGCGCCGTGTCTCAGGTAACTTTATCTCACTTCAGGCAGACGTGAACATTATATACGCGCGAGCTCAATTTTGAATCGACTTCTGACAGAAGAGCTGCACGATGAGTGTATCTTGTAGCACAGGGTGAAATCAGCACGTACATTCACGATTTGAGGGAAATATACATTTAATCGCCCCGGACAGGCGTCGAATGCCACCGTCGGTGTATATGTGTTCGAATTTTAAAGGCGCAGCGCGTCCGGTGCGAAGCTCAGTGCCCTTAAAGGGGCGATCACTCAGCGCTGCAACACGTCTTTATAACACTAATATTGAGCACCCCCATATTGCCAAAATGGTATGATCCTCGTTTCATAACACCATAACACCCGCGAAGATTCGACCATGAGATCAGTGGTCGAATCCGGTCCTGCATATCGATGCATCGAATCTTTGTATATATATAAGCTCCATTCAGTATTATCAGGAGCTTTATCGCTTTGCTAATTGCCCTCCTCCATCCCCAGCTCCTCCTCTCGTCTACTCAGTACTTGGCCTTCTGATGTTCCTCTTTGAATCAGAGTGATTTTTTTTTTAATTATGCTGAACATTACATTATTGAACTTTAATGATATCTGCTAAGAGGGTAAACAGATGACTGGCACGGAGTTTCACAATTCGATTCGATTTTGATTCAATATTTATTATTTTGTATATCAGGTTGGTACAATACATGGCAAATTTTCTCAAGGAAAACAAATCTCTGAACTTATGCTGTAGTCAGCTATGGGAGTCAGCAGATACTACGTTAGCATACTAAATTAACTGTTTTGTATACTAATACTTAAAATTACACTAAACAATGTTTTAAATAATAATAAAGTTATAATATTAACTTTACAATTACATAATCATTTCTACTCCAATTAGTTGTTGCTTTTTAAATACAAACACTTATATGGTAGCTGACATAAAAAACTTTCTAGATGCATTCATTCATATACATGAAATATTGAAGAGCATTAAAAATGACAATGAATGACAATAGCCTATGTAATGTGGGGCATATAATTAGCAAAATGCTCTTCTCTAGAGTAAACTTTTCTCGCAGACGCGTTTATGGACACGGGATATGTTTTTTCTAAGGTTCCGTGCTGCCGGTTCTTGAGCTGAGCTGCGACAGAACGATCTGGCGCCACAGCGCCAAAACATTTATGTTTTAAAATTTTCTTAAAAAATAAAAATAGACGTAATTTCAAATCTGAGACTTTGTTTCATATCAGTATTCTTAAAGCACAAACATTTTTATGATTTATTGGATGGGAGGCAGGCTAAAATGTTTATTTACTTCATTAACAAACAAACAAAAGATGCCTAATTGATTCTTGGGATTTAAGAATCCATATTGTTTTGTAAAAGTAAAAAAAAATAATAATCAAGAAATAAATATTTTTTACCCAGCCCTAATGGAATTATTTCCAAGAACAAAAACCATACCACCCAATTCAAACTGTATGCTAATTTTCAATAATTTTTGATGGTAGTGGTCCTGACAGAATTACATTAATGCATTTAACAGACGCTTTCATCTAAAGTGATTCACAAAAGAGGAACAAAAGCAAAAGCCATTTAGTAAAAAAGTAAATCCAATCTTACATTCCTGGTAACTCCATGGGGTGGTTAATTTATGCACATATAAAACAGCTCAGGCAACCTCCAGGAAATAATGCATGTATTCACGTCTGTTGTGAATTTAACAGAAATAACTTTTAATTGGGTTCTCAACAATGCTTATTGCTGCATTCAACAACATTCTTCATGCAAGACCATTTCCTATCCACGTTGTTTATTCTTTATGCATTATGGATGTGTGGACTTGAATGAAACCCTCAGGGATATCCCTTACCCATAGTGCTTTCACCTATACTCTTAGTCTATGTGAATCACTTCGAAGACATGAAAGCGGTTTTCTTTCTATTCTACCATCTATGGCAGGCAAGAGATGCTCTTCTAACTCTGGAAACACTTCATCAAAAGCAGCCGGCATAATATCTAACAGTCTAGTGCTGCGATTTTCAAACTTTTCAGGCCAAGTATCACCTTCAACCAAAATCAGAACATCCAAGTATCACCTTGTCACAACATTGGTCACCCCCCCCCCCCCCTCTATATATTGTTTATTTTTTGCAGCGTTGAGTAAATTAATGCATAACTGGCTAGAATGGAGAGCATCTAAATGAATATGAAAAGATGAAAAAAGAAGTTGCCAATTAGAATGAGAATTGGAGCAGAGAATTAGTTTTACTAAATAGGGCAAATTAGCGTGAGAGCGCGATTCCAAAAAAAGAACACAGCCGGTTCTTCCAGCTAGCGTCTGGTTTAAGACGAGCTTTTTGGGGGGTGGTAAATAATAGCGCAAACATCAGCAAACTGACGAGCACAAACCCTTGTCAGCAGAATATCTGACAATCTAGTGCTGTGGTTTTCAAACATTTCAGGCCAAGTATCACCTTCAAAATCAAAATCAGAACATCCATGTACCACCTTGTCACAACATTAGTCCCCCACATACATCAGGCCTTTATGATTTTACAATATGTTGTTGTGTTCTATAATTTAAACATAACTGCCCTTGAGCTGTGCCAAAACTCAGAGCAGGCCATCTCGAGACGAGATGTTTGACAATTGTGTGCAAGTGGACCACTTATTAATTCATGTTTTAGTCCTTTGAAACATGTTTCAGTCCTTAATCTAATATGAATCACTTCGATTGTCTGTAGTTACAGTGAAAAAGAATGGATGGAGATTTAATGCATGAAAGAGTCTTGTAGCATCTGAGAGATCAAGAGCTTCAAGATCTCGTCTGCTTCCAAATGGGTCAAGGACAGATTACGGTCCTCTTTCAGGAAACAGCTCATCACCTGCACATGTACCAGACAGAATGGGGAGTCTGTACATGCCTCAACCACCTTTATATGATGAACCCATTCCTCTCCCTACGGATTTAATTCTATTATGGAAATTTCCCCTCGATTCCAGCCACCGCACACTCTCGCTTTCTCTCTTGCTCGCTCTTTCTGTACATTCTCCTTGGGCGAGCATTAGTTCAACCCTGTCAATCGCTTAACCGGCCCATTTCAAATAGCTTTTGAGACGTTTTCCCCTGAGAGCGCTGTCCTTTTGACATCAAGTCATGCTTTTGGGTACTTCAAGGTAAAATTGACATTTATGTACTATCTTTATCTGCAGCTAATTTCTGCAAAAGTCAATGAGACTTGGTTAACCCAAAAATTTATATAGTCACTTTTCCAAACCTGTACGCGGTTATTTTTTTGTTACCTTTTAAGTTAAGCATTTTTACTTTCCATACAATTCAAATGTCTAACAAAACATCAATTAACATTATTCTTTTAATATTAAAATTTTTTTGGTGCCTGGACTACAGAATTTTTATTAATAACAGTAATTAATAAAGACTGGTGTTGTTATTATTATTATTATTATTATTATTATTAGTATTAGTATTATTATTATTATTATTGTTTTGGTACTAGTAACTAGTAATTTTAAAATAAAAATATTAAATTGAATAAGTAAATATTACATTTAAATAGCATGTAGCCTTCAAATGTGTATAAGTAAACATGGATTATAAAAATATCAAGTGAAAAATTGAAGGACAAATGAAGGACAAAGACAAACACATTACATAGAACAATTGGCAGTTCCACTAGTTTGCATTTACAAACTAAGGGCCCTATTTTAACAATCTGAGCGCATGGCGCAGGTGCACTTTTGTATCCGAATCCACTTTTGCTAGTTTAACGACAGAAAAAAATGGACGCACCAGGCCATTGGTCCAAAAGGGTTGTACCTAGTCTCTTAGAGTTAAGTGCTCTTAGAGTCATGGCGTGTTTTGGATGTAACGTGTTTTGGATGTAACGTGCAATAAACTAATTTATATTAACATTATATTAAACCAATTAATATTAATATGGCGGAATTTGCAAGCTGAAAGACTCCCCAAGAATGCATTTTGACAAAGAGTATCGGAGTGTTATGTCCCATCTGTAGCTATATCACTGTCAATCATTGTAGCTTCAGAAATTTTTTTTTAAATGCATCAGTGCATTAAAAAATGCTGTAAATCCAGAAACTTTGCAGTGTACTGAGCACCATGATAAACAAGACAATAAAAAGAAGTAGTCCCTTTTAATCAGTGAAGATGTCAATCACTCATGGAGATCTACAGTCCTGCTGAAACTCCAAAAGGCTGCCTACACTGCACAATGAATCTCTTATTTACAGATAAGAACTCTAACAGAGTTCTGTGAACAGAGTGTTTTAAATGGATTCTAACTCAAAACTCCCCAGGTGGGCCACTGTGTTCACACACTCAACAGGTATGTCTGCTATTGGCTACAATGATCAAAGCTTCAAAAACACATAGTAAATGGAAACCCATTCACAGAGCACTTACACAGATACATACAGGAGCGTTTAAAAGAAGCCATCTATCAGCGGTTACCTAATATACCAAGTATTTGGTAAGAAATTGATTTATTATGATTATTATTATTATTATTATTATTATTATTATTATTATTATTATTATTATTATTATTATTATAATTATTATTATTATTATTATTATGTGCTCGTGGCACCAAAAAATAGAAAGTCAGTCTAATGCCTGATCAAAAGTAAAATGAACCAGCCACTTTTATTGGCCAAGATTATTAATCTTTTTTTTGCTTTTTTTCCCCCTCCAAGACCATAGAAGTAATCTATACGTCTCATGCTCTATATTCAAAGTCCTCAGAAGGCATTCAATAGCTTAAATGTAGGCTTGGAGTTGAATGGACTATATAAAGTTATTTTTTGAAGCTTGACAGCTGTGGTCACTGTATGGGAAAGATACAAAAAAAGAACTCCTCTTGCGTTTCATGGGTTTGGAACGACACGAGGGTGAGCACATAATGACAGACTTTAGATTTTTGAGTGAACTATACCTTGAAGGACAGAGGAAGTGGTGAAATGAGGCTTTGTTGAACATGAAGGGATTTGGCCAGTGTAGTGGATTGGTTTACCTGCCAAAGGGCTTTCGGAGACTGGGGTGGTAATATGTTAACATCCCAGGGGTCATTACATTTACAGGACATCCTCCACTATATTCCTCCTTTGCCCAGTCCTGAAAAAACAAGACAACAATTAACATTTCGCAGCAGTATGTGTCAATGTGAACTCTAATTTCGGGCTAATAAATGATCTGAGAAACATTTACACTCTGTGGTTGTGATGTAGCTTGTCCTTTATTTCCTAGGAGAGACAGATTTAATATGAAGGTGCCTTTTGCATTGACACCAAAAAAATTGGCAGAAAGTCTTCTTGTTTTTCTTCTCACTGAGCAGTTTACTTTTATATTAATGCAGTTTCGCATTACTATAAATTCTCTACAACCCCTATTTGCTATTTCTCACTTTTAATAAGGTCACCTCAATGGATCCTGTGGATTAGATTAAATGTTCCCTTTATGCTTGTTCAGTTCATGTTCAACTAAATAAGATCTAGAAATTATTTCTAATTTAATTTAATTAACCATTTTTCATTATTCATAGCATTATTCATCATAAGAGCCCTGTAGCCGTTCTTTACGAAATGCCCTGATGGCATCTTTGTTAATCTTGAATGTTCTTAAATGTTCCTGTAGATTTTTTGAACGTACTTGAAGCAAAACCCAATCAAGTTAACATTTTTAGGGACTTGAATAAGATTTTATGAGAAGAAGGTTTTGGTATCTTAAACAGCTCTATTGGTAGTATGCATCACCTTAGCTTGATACTATGATGCTGATGCTGTCTCCACAACACTACGTGTCGATGTAAGTCTAAGACCACTGTCCAACAAGACATAAAGAGCAGAAAAAAATATGGAAAATATGAAAAAAAATTGGACATGCTTTGTCCAAAATGGTCCAATGTTGGTACAGCATATTATCATATAGGTATAAATTCTTTTTTAATTGATTATTGGAGACATTCAGATACAAAGAACAAAGACTCTGCTAATGGATTTTTATTTTTTATTTTTTTACATTTAATACTTTTTTAATATTCTTCACAGGGGGTTCACACTTTACAAGAACGACTAAAATAAATATTTTGGTACCACTTTAGTATAGGGAACAAATAATCACTAATCACAATGATTTTTGCCTCAAACTCCTAATTTACTGCTTATTAATAGTTAGGTTTTTTGTAGAGTTTAAGTTTAGGTATTGGGTAGGATTAAGGGATTCAATTAATATGTTAATAATGCATTAATATGTGCTCTATTAGTACTAATAAACAGCCAATATCCAAGAAATATGCATACTAATAATCAACTAGCTAATAGCAAACATTCAAATTTTTATCATGCCACATCCTCAAGCTTTTATTTTGGTGCAACATCGATGAAATGCAGTAAACTTCAGTTTTGCCCACAAAAATGTGGGGGATTTTTGCAAATTTTAATGTATATAAATAGCCTGACGTCATCATACCCAATTCTAGTCAGAATATAAGTCTGATACTGCTCCATTGGGCTGTAATTATGGGGCGTGTTTCAACCGAACCAGGAAAGACCTCAATTGGATAGACCTACAACCAATCAGAGCAACGGAGCGACGCATAACGTTAGTTGTCAAATGTCAACAGAACACAACTGCACTGTGTTGCCAAGTCTGCATTTTACCCGCGGATTGTTTTTCATCTCCGTGGGTTGAAGCGACCTCAATTACGTGATATATAGACCCAGGAATTCGAATTTTAGCAGGCAACCATTTTCCCCCCCAAATTCATTTTTTTCTTTTTGGAAAACAATTATTTAATGATACATTTTACGTTTACATTTAATCATTTAGCAGACGCTTTTATCCAAAGCGACCTACAAAAAGGGGAGAGCAATAGAAGCAACGAAACAATCAATGAGAAATATGTTTCTGAGAGACATAGAGAAGGTAAATACATAATACGAACAAGTTCTCCGTTTAGGATTAGAACAAATTCAACCCAAGCGCCTTTGATGACGTGGATGATTACGTTACTGTTTATCATCTGTCCATCATCGTCTAAAGCCAGCCCTGACAATTTCATTGGTCCGAACAGTTTCTGTTCGAGCATAATTACTCCTCTATGGATCAAGTCCAGACTTCAGTTGTTCAGCTGTTCAGCTGGCATCCAGGCTAGTATATAAAGTAAACCCAGCACACATTTAATTCCCAAATGCATGTTGAACTCCAGCACTTGCAGAGATTATAAAAAGCAGCATTACTGTGAACCAAGCTGCTCTAAAAACAGCTATTTGCGTGTAAATACTTTTTTTTGTTTTTTAAAGTTTTATTTTGATTAAACACCACATGGAGGTTTTCTGATTTGATGAAATTTTGCTTTCCACAATGAACCCATTAGAGGTCGACCGATTTATCAGTTTTGCCGATTAATCTGCAATGATAGCTGATTGGTGGAACAATCGGTTATCGGCAAAAAACAATACCGATAGTTTTTCCGGTTTACGTCTGTTGCGGGAGCAGCTAAGAAGGGTGTGCTGTCATTACACAGTAGCCTACGAGAGCTCTGAGAAGGGTCTGCAGGCATTATAAAGCACAAGAGCAGCATCTAGAGGCCAAATAAAAAACTATCACTGACGCCGTTTACATTAACACGTAAGGCAGCGCTCTTCACTGAAAGCACACGCTGCAGTGCGCTGAAACATCTGATGAATTTTTTCTGTAGATTTTTTTTCTTTTAGAACTTATTTTAATATATTTATATTTGCATATGCAATGTAGCACATTTTCATGGTTCAGTACTTTTTTTTTCTTGTAATAAAGTTCAGCACTGTTTTATTCAGTATCTATTTTAAAAACGAATGGTTGATTAATCGGTTATCGGCAAGTCTGGTCCAACCTAGTTATCGGTGTCAGTAAAATCCACTAAAAGCCACATCTCAGGACTCTCTGGGTTGAAAAGATAGCATATTCCTTTCTTAGTTGCAGCCCATTGAAAAAAGGCCTTGCCATCAGTCCTCCTATAATTCTCTCCTGCCCTCTCCATCCTCAGGCCAAGGAGTTGCTTAAGGCTATTCTGTTTTTCCACTTATAGTGCTAAAGTGGCCTGACACCCCTTTCGCACCAAGGCTGTAAAATGTTAACATTCTGTTGAAGCTGATGGCTGTCAAACCAATGTGTCCGTTTGTCAATCTCAATTACGCCTTCTGCATGGTCTACTGTGCCTTTTTACCACTCGGGGAATGAAGTCCCATTTCTTTTGTGAAATGGTGCATTTCAGGCACAGTGGTGGACTGGTTCACAGCTTTGGTCAGCTAGGAATAGAAGTGGCCGCAGAGATTTCCGTTTCACTTGACGCCTGTGGTGAGTGTCACGTGGAGGAGGCTTGTCAAAGCCATAGATAGAGCTTGGACTGAGGTGATGAACTCTAACGGGTCTTAACAGGTTTCACGCCTGATTTTGGACAATGCTTGTTATTTTCACATGCTGACTCATTCAGTGAGAACAGAAGCCACAAACTGAGAGCTTTGACATTTGAATCCATTCAAGACTAGGAGATGTTTTCTCTGTATCTCGGGCCACACATGGTCGCATAATGTATGAATTGTTGGTGGAATTTAGTTAAAGCTGCCGTCCGTAACTTTTTGCGCTCCAGCAGTTAATAGAACTGCATGCGTCTTGGGGAACAACATCGCAGCCCGAGCTCCTTCCCTCTGTTTATGTCGCAACACAGTGCAGTTGAGTTCTGTTGACATTTGACAAGTAACTTAATGCGTCACTTCGTTTCTCTGATTGGTTGTAGGTCTATCCAATTGATGTATTTCCTGGTTCGGTTGAAACATGCCCCATAATCCCAGCCCAATGGAGCAGTATCAGTCTGACCACGTCAGGCTAACTTATTATAAGTGTACCATCATGATTCAGGGTAAGACAAAAACACGGTTTGGAAAATGGATCCATGTTGTAAATTCTCATTATATATATTTTTTTGTAAATCTTCAGCAGCTTTAATATGAAGCTAGTTAGGGTGTAAATTATGAGTATGAACCCCCTAATTATGCACTGATCCATCAATATGAGTGGATCTTAAAAAATACCTAGACTTAGCAACCTTATATTTTTACACACTGCATATGAAACATTTCTGCAGCTCTGTCAGAATGACATATGTAATATATTTTTCTAAAATGGATTATGCCATTGATATTGCCTGAGGTCTAATTTATAAGTGCATTTAAAAAACTGAGTTTTGCTTTGTTACTGAAATGCTGTATCCCATGAATAAATTTGCAATAGTTAAAATCATTTGTTGTGTTGAGTTTATTCAGATTAATCTGTTAAAAATTTCCTTTTACTAGCCCCGACCTTAAAGCGATGACACACCAAGCCAATGTAGTCTATATATTATAGAATATTAGATACATTTGAGTGTGTGGAATGTGTTCGTATTATGTTATAACGTTACTCTGTGCATTCGCTCTGATCAGCGGCTGCTATGAGACACTTGTTGCACACTGCAGTAAGCTAGGTCGATATTAAAATATCATATTTAAAAATGCTGGATGGCATGTGTTGCTAAATGGCGTGCGATCAATTTGAAATTGATGGAGAAAATGCTGTATTACTGTACAATAATTAGTTTTCCGTCTATAAATGTATCCAAACAGTTGTTCCTTTGTGTAATAAAACATATACACACATACATATATATATATATATATATATATATATATATATATATATATATATATATATATATATAAAATCGTCTTATGAGTATGAATGTATTAGAAATCACTAAAATAATCACTTGAAATTGCTGTTAAATCAAGCTTTTTTTCTTAGTCCTTTTCACTGTGGGAAACATTTGCCTTGATTATTATTCACAGCCTCTACCATTTTTAATCATGTTACTGTGTAATTTAAGAATTTATTTAAAGAAAAGCGGCACTTGAAGATTTGCAATGTGAAAATTCAGTCAAGCCCCCTTAAGTACATCCAGTTTATTATTTCTGCCAGTTTATGAGCACATTTGACTGAAAATCACATTGTTGACATAAATATCCAATTCATTCCTATGGGTTGTTTTGCTAAGCTTATCTGAATTAGCAACGATTAACAAACTGGGTGGAGCTTAGCTAAAAATCAATTACCATTTATCAAAACAGCGTATTTTTCTTAAAATGAATGATTTCTCCACAGTAAAATACGATTAAACACTTGCAAATGCATTCAGAACGGTTGTAGAACAAAGACAAACCAACACAGAACATTGAACATTTCACATTTTAAGTGAAATGTGTTCACTTAAAAATACCTAAAAGGTGCTTGTCTTAGCCTCTTTTCCACATTTATTCTGCTATGCACATCACAAGCTGCCGTGAAATATTTTTCTGCATAATTTTTTGATTTCCCTCTGCACTGTTTTCCTGTACGCTCCAGGTGCACCAAAAAGTAGGCTGCATTAAGAAAAATATTTTGCTCCAAAATAAAGCTGAAGCGGAGGTTTTTGCAACACAATGACTATAAATTCTCTGACTCACTGAACATATTGGCTGAAATTCACCACATACCTTTTCCCCATAGTGAATGTAGGTGGACGCCTCCGGGCCGAGGTACTTAACCAGGCTGGAGATGACAGCATCTCTTCTCTCCTCCATCTAAAATGAGAACAAAAACATTTGTTTATCATCATATCACAAAAGGCCATAGCTGCTAAAATATAATTGCGCTTTCATCATTGTGAAAAAGAAGTGTGCTTGATTGTATTGAATGCGCACTTGTAGTGTACTTAAAATCTTAAATGTATATATATTTAAAAAAATAATAATAATAAAATAAACAGTACTTGCAGGTAATATAATATGAATTAATGAAATAAAAGGCCAAATTAAGTGTACTTAAAGAGAGAACACTATGGCTGGTTTTACAGACACCACTTTAATTTCAATTAAGACATTTAAGTAGCTTTTATAAACCTGGGTTATTCAATATTATAAATGTAAAGTTATGTATGTGTGTGTATATTATTACTATAAATGTGTGTGTGTGTGTGTGTATATGTGTATATATATATATATATATATATATATATATATATATATATATATATATATATATATATATATATATATATATATATATATTAGGGGTGTAACGATACGCGTATTCGTATTGAACCGTTCGGTACGAGGCTTTCGGTTCGGTACGCGGTACGCATTATGTACCGAACGGTTCTTGGACTAATTAATTAGATTTGGAAAATAAAAAAGTGTGTGAAATATAATAATATGCGTTCAACAAGGTAGCCCAAAAACCAAAACGACATAACCGCCAATGCCCCTGACACCGCCGAAGTGAAAGGAAAAAAACACACCAAATTTTAGGCTTCTCAGTCAGGTCCTCGCTTATAGTAGGCTACGCGCTGAATGCTCGTCGCAAAATGGCTATTGCGTTTAACAAACCAGAAATAGAAGATCCTCCAATAACCAACAGGTCTGGTGTTTGGGTGAACTTTGGATTCTTGGTAAGCTATAATGGTGTTGGCAAGAGTGATGGATTAAAAAACAACGGTATGTCGCATTTGCTGATGGTACAGCAGCGGGAATAATTCATGTCATGTCGATCAACTCATTTACGCCGACACCAAGACGATAAAAAGAAGAAACAGCCACAAACTATCCCACAAACTATCCCCGCAGCATTTAGACAGACATTTCCAACTTATTCAAATGGCAAAAGACATCACCGCGGCGAGTGGTCCATTTATAGCCGCGGATATGAGACCTAACACCCGTTTCACACATACTCCGTCTGCAGTGCATGTGCGGTGCGTATTTTTTCCATACCCATGTTAACGGATTACAGCTTTCAAACTGCACGCGGGTGCTGTCCGTCAGTCTGTTCCAGGTGCGTTGCGTCTGCAGCAGTGCACGGATCGTTTTTGTACCGAGTCTATTTTTTTCTGCGCTGCACTGCTGCATTAAAGCTCCAGAACATTGTTCGCATTAAAATAAACATGTACTGACGCGAAAATCTAGTAATTTCACCACAGATGCATATAATTTAAAATATACTCGTTTCAAAGTCAACACATGGCTTTTTTTTCTCAAGTAAAGCAACAAAACGACACCTTACCTGGCATTTAGGTTAAAAAAAGTGCCATAATGGATAGCACTCGTACTTTCTTGGAGGTGAAAAGCAAAGTTCTTTTTGACCTGCAGGATTTCTTTTAAAAGGGGTTAAAAACGAAAGAAAAGAGAGTCGGCTGTTTTTGAATAGACTATTGTAAGTTTCTAATTTAAAATGTTTGTGATTTAAGGCTATAAACTATGTTTAAATGTTTTGCCACTTGTGTGAGCTAAATCTAAAGTATATAAATATGAATAAATGAATTTAATAAAATGTTGTTTAAATGTAGTATGCTACGTAACCTGACTTCTATTAAAGAGTAAACAAAGAAAATTGGAATTCTGACGCATGTTCAGTAAAAACTTTTGGATTTTAAATAAAAAATAATGAATAAATGCTGTGTTTGTAGTATTCAACAGCGGATCAGTTGCGGACTGCAAACTCAGCATATGTGAAAGCACTACAGGGTGTGGGGCTCCTGCAACGCACACGCAACGCACACGCTAATGTAAAGAGCTAATGTCTTATTCCTGTAACTACATAGAAGATGGGTAAAATATAGCTCCATCATTGTTCAATGTAAAGAAAAAAAAAATCATACTTTGTTAGTTTTAATAAAAAAATAATAAAAAAAGGTAATTTATCTGCCATTTTTTTCTTTTTGCTGTAGGCCTATCTAAAACATACCGAACCGTACCGAACCGAACCGTGACACCAGTGTACCGTATCGAACCGAACCGTGAATTTTGTGAACCGTTACACCCCTAATATATATATATATATATATATATATATATATATATATATATATATATATATATATATATATATATATATATATAATATGCACACATTTATAGTATTTTATAGTAGTTTATATATTACATGTGTTAGGGTCCTATTTATTCTTCTTTTTCATTACCATTATTATTATTATTCTTTATTAATAATATTATGAATAATCATTATATAATATATTTTATATATTATTATCAGTATGTTTATTGATTGTGGTTTAATTTTCTTCTGAGGGTGAGCTCCGCCCCTGTACACCTGTCACTCGTTTGTTAATGATGTTTGGAGTTGGATATATGAGGGGAGAAAGCGGGGAGACTGGAGAGGACCTGAGTGTGCGCTGTCGTGTGATTCTCGCCGCCTGACCGAACCCCGTCACTGGATGAAACACCATTGGTGACAGCCTGTGTTCCTATGGGCTTCGTGTGCATCCTGACACCGTGGTAGCTGACCAGCTGTGACGTTTGTCTCATGTTTTTCTTTCACTTATTTGTTATTGTTTTGTTTGTTTGTGTATGTTTGAGTTGATATCGTTTCTTTCCATGTAGTACTTGAGACGTGAGTGCCGTGGGGTCATTAACAAATGATTTTCAATGGCACTTTCTGTTTCGCGTGTCCTTTTATGTTGTTTGCGCATTCTTCTTAGTGTGGTTCGTAACACATGCAACTTTATCATGACTAATATATAAGTATAAATACACAGTACACTTTTACCATATTTCAAAAGTACAAAAGTAAATGCGAAATTACTTCAAAACATGAACTCAAGTCCTACTCACAGTAAGTGTCAAAAAACCTTTTAAAGTTCAGCTCATAAAATTTAATATAAATTTAAACTATAATATATTCTAATTCAAAAGGCACAATATGTAAGATTTTTAGATTAAATTATCCAAAGACTACAAAATGTTACATATTTTGTTGACCTGTGTACATACATTATCCCAAATGTTCCCAATATTTAAATCCAGAGAAATCCTTGCGTCACCTATCACTGAAGTCATATCCGTGCTACCCTTGAGTTCCATAGAAACCATGGAAACACCCAAATTGCTTTAATACAGTGTGTATTTTATTATCCACATGAGCAGCTGTTTGAATATACATTTATCAACAGAAAACATACCATGGGTGCAGCGGCGCACTGATATTATGCAGTGCCTGAAAAATGACAACCTTCCGTCAAAAAAACCAACGTGACAACCTGCTTGCACAGAGCGTGCTGAGGACTATTTTCAGCCGCTGTGTAATATCTTTGCGCTGCTACACCTATGGTATGGCAGTTAAGGTCCTTGATTATTACGCAGGAATGAGAGAATGGTTCCTAGTCATATCGGTCTA
Source organism: Pseudorasbora parva (assembly GCF_024679245.1). Taxonomy (NCBI): domain Eukaryota; kingdom Metazoa; phylum Chordata; class Actinopteri; order Cypriniformes; family Gobionidae; genus Pseudorasbora; species Pseudorasbora parva. Next base: position 12,117,624 of record NC_090194.1, on the reverse strand, counting down.
GAAAATCACAACTTTTCATTTTCCGTCAGTCTTAGTACACGATGTAACTATACACATCACAACAAATGTTGGCGTTATTTTGTCAATTATTGAGCAGTAGGCTAGATGGAGCTGTTGATCTTTGTGCTAAGCTAGGCTAACAGTTGGTGCGTCAGACAGAGTTATGGCACGCACAGAGATAAAAATGGTATGTATGGATTTAATGGGCCGCGGCAATGGCACCGCTGCGCTAAGAAAAGCATTAATTTCAATAAAATTAGCGGAGCACACCATTGACAAGCACGCATGCAGTGGCCAAAGTTACAAAAATGTCAGCTTTTGCTGCTGGACTTTGTTACGATTACCCACACGGACAATAGAGACTTTGCTTTGAAATAAGCAAGGAAAGCAAAATGGATGAACAGCTTGTCCTGTGCGTGTCTTTCGCAAACCTGAATTGTTTTGAACATTGTTTTGAATGTTTTGAACATTTTATGCTTTATGAGTTCTCAGCTGGTAAAAATAAAACCATATGTACACGCATAAAATGATCACGTTCAATCCAGCACACAGCATTGTTTTGAATGTTTGCGGTAAGCAAGCTCCGTTGCGAAATGTACGTCATAAAAGCCGACCAATCATGTTGTGACCGTATCCCTATGCCTTTGGTTCGGTAACTTTAGGTTCGCTATTAAAATGCCAGTGTGAACACTAAGCGGACAAGGACTATGTTTTCAAACGAACCAAACGAACCGAACTACGGTATGAATTAAGTATGAACAAATAACAATTTAGTGACCTAAAACATTACTACATTCTTTTAAAGTATATTTCCTAAAATTCTCTTTTGAAAATAATGCTAAACTGTACTTTTTTCACAAGGGCAGGGTCCGGTTCTCCAACCTATATCGATCTGAAGAACTCAATTCGTTTTTGGTCTCTGCTCTCAATGAGTTATGGGCAGAAAGGGGCCGGGACCGGGATGCGCACCCTAGCTATTACTATGCCAGCGAGTGACAGATGTTAAGGGAACACAAAAAAAACCCCTGCATCTGCATGTTGTGCACACTTCCACTTGAACCAAGTGTCCCGCACCATAATTCAACCTACAATTATGGCTTTGCACCAGGTAGGGGGCGGGCCAGCAGAGAAACCATATGTGGTGGGTAGTATAAAAGTGCCCGTAAGGAGATGGAGGGCTAGCCACTATCTCTAATGCCTGCCCATAAAACAAACCGTACAATATTGCACTTCATGTCCACACTTCAAACTTTGCCAACTCATTCATGTGAAGTTAAATGTGGAGTAACGGCAGAAAACACACGGCTCAGGCGAAATGCGCTGAGTAGTCAGTCTGGGCTTCTTGGGCATCTGTATAAGAACTGCTTTGCAGAGTAAAACACATTTAACAGAAAAAACTAAATTAAGGGAGCTGAAAAAAAAGGTATTTCAGCATAAAATACCACCAAACACAAACTAGTAATGTTGTATTAGTAGATGAGAACCAGACTGACTTGTCCATCTGATTCATTATGAATGAAGCAACCATAAACTCAGTGGCTTAAAAGAGCTGCTCTTGTCTATAATGCATGACTACGGATGATCTGGGAGTTTTATCATAAGAAGAGAGATGGAAACATGTTTATCAGACCAGTTCATCTCACAGAGGGGAATTCAGGTCTCATTTGGTTTTTAACTTCAGGCTAGTTATTTTCTGCATGCAGGATGTGTGGCCATCTTTGTTTGATTGAGCGACAAGTAACCGATAAATCAATATTTCACCAGACTATCAGTGAGGAAAAGACTCTTTGAAGATTCAAAGCTGGAAATATTTGTTTTCCCAAGATAAGGTTTCCTGTTTAATTCTGTAGCACAGACATTTAGCTAATCAGATTAGGATGCTGAGAAAATAAATTTGTCCTTCATTGCACTGGCACGTTAACAAAGTTAGTTATATTAGTATTACTCTCTCTCTCACACACTCTCACTCTCACTCTCACTCTCTGTCTCTCTCTCACTCTCACTCTCTCTCACTCTCTGTCTCTCTCTCTCTGTCTCTCTCTCTCTCTCTCTCTCTCTCTCTCTCTCTCTCTCTCTCTCTCTCTCTCTCTCTATATATATATATATACATATACATATATATATATATATTTAAGTACTATAATATATTTTGTAATTAATATACTGATTTAGCTTATGTTTCAGTTTTTATTAGATTTGTAATTTCTGTTTAGCTTTAATTTAATTTTTATTTTAGTTTTAATACTTTAGTACTTCAACTTTTCCACAACATTTTTATTTTTCAAGAAAGTAATTTGCCTTGATCTTTTGACATATAAAAGTCACCCTGTAAGTTTCCCGACTTAAAACTTTAACTTTAAGATGTACAAGTAGTATTTTTGCAGTAAAATATACAACTAGGCCAGGGTTATATATATATATTATGTTCAGCTGAGTTCTTACAATATCCCCAATGTTTTTTCAACTATTTGTAAATTGTGAGAAAATTATTATTTCTCACAAGGAGCCGGGATGTCTGAGGGAGTCGCCTGTTAATTGCGTCATATCTGCGTTGCCCTCAGTTTCCGGCAAAAACGCTTTACTCTTACCAATTACTCTTACCAATACACCCACACACACACATACACAAATAAATAAATCCATGGTCCCCCTAATGACATGATTATGGTCTCCACATATTCAAGTTCAACTTGATGAAACAAATCAGCACATGAATATCTAAAACACAACAAACTGTGGTCTTTTCAGCAAGGTATTATGACTGTTATTCTTTATGTTATGTGTTTTTTTTGCAACTAAATGTCAAAATGTATTTATTTTCACCTCTTGACTCACTGTCTAAGTATTCCTGTGAAAGTGTGAAACTGAGAATAGATATGACACTGGAACATAATAAACTTCCTTCACTTTATCTCACACTCCCTCTTTCCATTTCTCACTCCAGTTCGGCTCACTTATGCTATTAAAATGCATGTCTCTGTTTCTCAAACCCCCGCTCCAATTCTCTCCCTGTCTCTCACCTTTCTGTCGCTCCAGTCAAGGGCCTGTACTCCACTGATGAACCCCACCAGTGCAGGATTGCCTTTGGGGCTGGTGGCATCAAATGTGACGCTTAAAGGGCAGTCCTCGGAGGGGCGAACCACAATTTCTCCCGAGAAACCCTTTTCTTTCCAAAACGCCTGTAAAGTCAGATCAAAAATGCAGAGAATGAACAGCCCTGAAATGAAAAGCATTCATTGTGGATTAAATGAGACCGGCACTATGCTGGAAATAAACATTTATGCAAATATAGTTGACATTTATGCAGATACATGTAAATCAGGGCTCAAATTTCGGCGCAGGATTGCGGGTATTGCACACAATTTTACTCATTCCTCATGTTTCATAGCCTAGAAATCTAGACGCACCCTAGCGGCAGCAAATTTAATCTGCCCGCAAGTGTCGTCTAGGAACTCTCAATACCCTTCTGAGCTGTATTCCTCACAATCTGGACGGGCCAATCATGTCGTGTATAGAGTCGGTGGGCGGGGCCATAATGACGACGGCTGAGTTGCGTTTGCGTGCTTTTAGTAAACACAGAAACTGGCTAACGGCGGTCTTTCGAATCAGCTTTGACTGCGACTCTGGAAGACTTAGAATTGAGCTTTTCTCTGAGAAAAGAACAAAGAACGGCACTGAAGTCATTCTTAAAAAGGGAAGATGTGTTCGGAGTTTAGCTGACCGGAAAGGTTGATGTTTAATCTATCAACAAGCTCTGTTTCACCTTCGTTGCTCTGGTTGGTTGTAGCGCTATCCTATCGCGTGCAGAGGGAGTTTGAAAGACAACCGTTTATCCCGCCCCTCGGATTGAGCCCTGTCTATGGTGAGTTTCCAGACCAAACATCTTGATGTGGGTCTGGCTTGTCAGGCTACAGGTTTCGCACTTACAAGGTGGGAAATTCCTGCAACATTTTTTTACAGTTAGCTTGATGGTTGAATGAGCTAATTAATCCAAACAGATTAGAAATTTAAAAACTTTCTGTGAGACATAATTTCACAAACAGCGAGAGGGATTCCGCGCTACTGTGTCTTCTTTTTGTGTCTTGTGACTTTTGCTTGCATTTCAGGACATAATAGTCACTGTCCCAATCGGGCCAGTGTTGCATCGTTACTTAAGTTTATCATATGCATGACTCAATTTCAAAATTCATGTATTTAAAAGTATTTAGTAGTGCCGGCATGCTCTCAGAGAGATGTTCTTCTGTGTGCTCATACCCAGAGTGCACAAACATTAGGCCGTCTCTCAATCTGCACACGAGAACCAAACAGAGTTCTTTTCCTTGGCTTATTGCATATAGATGGTCAGAAACTAACAAAATGTAAAAATGCCCATCTCGGCGAGTATTCAAGTAAACACAGTTGTGATGTCTTAAGTGAACATACACCGTTAAGAAAGAAAATGCATGTGTATCAGTATATTGGATCTGTGCATTAGCTCTTAAAGTGACAGCAGCCTAATATTCCTGCTGCTGTCTATGTTATTATTGTTAATCAAGAACAGAAGATAGTGAGAAGAATTAATCAGCATTTCATTTATACAATTAAACATTTATTACATTTTTTGTAGTAGACCTATTCCTGTACCTGAATACTGTTAGACATATCTTAACATCTTTTTATTTTCTTGTATTTGTTAATTTTTTAACTCACTTCAATGTTTAAATTAAGATTCCTTGTGCTGTGTAAACTCATGCAAAACAAAATTATCCCATTGTACAAACACAAACACAGAGTGAATATATAGTGTTTGACATTAATTTTTGCCCACCAGCCACTGTGGCTAGTGGTTTTCCAAAGTTACTAGCCACTCATTATCCTATTATACTGTATATTAGGCTATATATACAATTTATTCTCAAGCAATATTCCCATCTGTTCAGTCAACTATGACATATTTAAATCTAGCATATTTTGTGCATGAGCCCATACAGTAGCCTAGTAAATATAATAAATATAATAAATAATAAATATCCATATTGTCATTTGATTTTTGTTTGAGTAAATATCAAAAATCTAAAAGACTGCATCATACCTGACTCCTACATAAACACTTTACAGTTGTTGTTTTTTATGATTGTAAGTCATTATCTTCAAATTATATTGTAGTTAGAAATGTTTATACCAATGTGGTATGTAGGGATGTCACAATACTCAATATAATATTGATCCGTTCGGTACGGCATTCACGGTTCAATATGCACTAGTGAATTGCATTTTTTCTGTTTTACATTTAATTAATTATTTAGATTTCCCTCCGTTTTACATATTCCTCTCAGTTTATTTCGGCTCTTTTTGAGTGTGCCTGTGAGTCTAGATTAGATCTTTATTGTCATTGTAAATGTTTATACAACGAAATTATGTTCGGAACAATCTAATTAGTAGCATAAAAACAATTGGACCCACTTTATATTAGGTGGCCTTAACTACTATGTACTAACATTGTAATTAATAATTTAATACAATGCATTTATTGTGTACATACATGTTTTTACATTGTACTTACATTATAAAAAATACCTGCATGTAATTACGTCTGTAATTAATTTCTGTAGTTACATTTGTAATTACATAGTTGGCACTTCCCTTACACCTAACCCTAGCCTTAAACTGACCCATATCAACACACCTGTCCCTAACTCTACCCATATCCTACCTCAATATCAGCATAGGTGTTTTGCAATACAATATGGGCACAGTAAGTACATTGTACTTATTTTTTCATGTAAGTACATAGTAGTTAAGGCCACCTAATATAAAGTGGGGCCAAACAATTAATACAAAAATATACATTCAGTCCATAATATAATAAATACATTAAAAACACAAGTTATAGCACCAAGATCATGTGTGTCCCGAGCCCATTAGCCAATTTTTAAGACACATTTTTACCCACGGGGATCATTCATTAATGCACATGGTCCAATAATGTCCGATATAGTCCGTTATTGTCCGTTATTGCACATAGCCCAGGAATGACAGCTTTATCTGCATATGTATGTATGTGAATGTTGTATGCATGTATACATGCATATAAATGTGTCTACATGTTCTTTGGGTAACTGATGTTAGTGTTTTCAGTGAAAGTTATTATGACTTCTGCAGCCTGTCCACAGCTCTTGGGAAGAAACTGTTCTGTAGCCTCTTGGTATGTGTTCGCGGAGTTCTTAATCTACCTGAGGGGAGAGTAGTGAAAAAGTGGTTTCCAGGGTGTGAGGGGTCCTGCTGGATATTTGTAGCCCGTGTGAGAAGACGGTTTGAATGGATGTCACTCAAATTTGAAAGTGGAGAGCCGACAATCCTTTCGGCGGTCTTCACAACCCGCTGCAGGTCTTTTTTTTTCCGTAACGGTGCAGCTGGAATACCACACAGTACAGCAATAAGTTAGAACACTTTCTATCGTGCAGCGGTAGAAGCTGATCAGCAGCCTCTGGGGAAGCTTGTTGCGTCTCAGGGTCCTTAGAAAGAAAAGTCTTTGCTGGGCTCTCTTGACGATGCAGGTGGTGTTTAAAGTCCAGGTCAGGTCCTCAGTAATATGAACTCCCAGAAACTTAAAACTTGAAACTCTCTCTACCTCCTCTCCATTAATACATAGACCACTGTGGGATGTGTTTTTTTTTTTTTTTCTACGCGCTGATTTGAGCAAATATCCAATCATATGCACTAAAGTTAAAGGGATACTTCACTGCCTTTTCATATTAAACTATGTTATTCCCTTAAACGAGTTGTTACATACCTCTCTCGTCTCAGTGCGTGCACTTAATCTCTCTGGCGCGCGGTGATGATCTGATAGCATTTAGCTTAGCCCACTAAGCCCAGTTCATTCACTATGGTACCAAACAGAGATCAAGTTAGAAGTACCAAACACCTCCACGTTTCCCCTATTTAAATACAGTTACACGAATAGTTGAACGATCAAGTATGGTGACAAAATAAAACGTGTCGCGTTTCTAATCGGATTAAAAAGGAGAACTATAATGCATGGCGGAATAGCACTTCTGAGAGTACTTCGGCTCGGCGCAGTAAAAAGTCCCGGCCGAAACATCTTCCCTCACATCTCCCTATTGACAGAAAGGTGTGAGGAAAGATGTTTCGGCCTGGACTTTTTACTGCGCCGAGCCGAAGTACTCTCAGAAGTGCTAATCCGCCATACATTATAGTTCTCCTTTTTAATCCGATTAGAGAAGTACCACGTTTTATTTTTATTTTAACCACGAAAAACCGTGGTTAAAAACTGAGGTATGTATTGAACCATGGACTAACTGTATTGTTGCATCCCTAGTGGTATGTAACTTTAGAGATGGTCCCTAAATTTGCAAATATCGAACATCCAACTTCAAGCCAACTTTATGGCAGTCACATCAGATGTGCTGTGGATCTGCTGTGATCTTTGCTTGAAAATATTTATGCTGCTGAACAAAACAGTCAATCACTGTATGATGAATGAATCTCCTACATTCATCGCTACATCTCTGCATTGTTGTTCATGATGAGAGTGCAGATTTCAGTGAGTGAGAGTGTGCTCTGAAGAAAATTCAAGCATTTCAGTAATGACTAATCTGAACGCCTCTGCATTAGACATTATAATCATAAACTCAAAAGAATTGAGTGACACAGTTATAACAAATGCCTTTTGAGAAGACTACAGTAAAATGTAACCTGCCAAAAATGGCTATTTTATATATATATATATATATATATATATATATATATATATATATATATATATATATACACACACACACACACACGCCCATGTGTAACTGTACACATGCCCAATAGCCATTTTTGCCATGTGTACAGTTTATGTGTTAGAATCAGGAAAAGCTTAAGGATTTGTGCGAGTTTGACCAAATTGTGGTGAGGACCAAATTGTGATGGCTAGACGACTGGGTCGGAGTCTCTCCAAAACTGCAGCTCTTGTGGGGTGTTCCCGGTCTGCAGTAGTCAGTATCTATCAAAAGTGGTCCAAGAAAGAAACAGTGGTGAACCGGCAACAGGCTAATTGGCGACCAAGGCTCACTGATGTACGTGGGGAGTGAAGGCTGGCCCGTGTGGTCTGATCAAAGAACTACTGTAGCTCAATTTGCTCAAGAAATGAATGCTGGTTCTGATAGAAAAGTATCAGAATACACAGTGCATCACAGTGTGTTGCATATGGGGCTGCATAGCTGCAGACCATTCAGTGCCAACAGTGGGCACATGAGCATCAGAACTGGACCACAGAGCAATGGAAGAAGGTTCTGCTGGGAAATCTAGGGTCCTGTCATCCATATGGATTTGGCTTACATCACCTGCCTAAGCATTGCTGTATACTATGTACACCCTTTCATGGAAACTATTCTCCGGTGGCTTTGACCTCTTTCAGCAGGATAATGCGCCCTGTCACAAAGCAAAAACATTTCAGGAATGGTTTGAGGAGCACGAGTTTGAGGTGTTGACTTGGCCTCCAAATTCTCCAAATCTCAATCCAATCGATCATCTGTGGGATGTGCTGACCCAACCTTGCAACTTAAAGGACTTAAAGCATCTGCGGCAAACATCATGGTGCCAGATACTGCACACCTTTAGAGGTCTAGTGGAGACCATGCCTCCAAATATATACAAAGTACTTTGTTCTTAATTTTTTTCCCCCTAAAATAAATGTATGCCTCTCAACCTCTTTTTGTCAAAATAGCTAACTTTTTATTTTTATATGTCAAATAATTCATAATCACATTTGTCTACATGCTTTTTTTCAAAACACAAAAAAAGCACATTAAGCACCTTTTTTCAAAAGAAAAAAATAGCTTATGTGTAATTCCTAATTTGTAAGTCGATTTGCATAAAAGTATTTGCTAAATTAATAAATGTAAAATATATTAATTTATATTTTACGGTTATTCTTTCAGCCAACATATGAATACTTATGGGGCTCCCATATGTAACTTCAACTGCATTTATAAATATGCCATCCATAATTCATGAATATATGCAATCAGAGATAATAAGGAAGATTAAAACATAATTTTAAGCTCTCAGACGGGGTTTCATGCACTAACAATTGAGTACAATTTTGTTGCGCAGAAAACCTTCTCACTGAAAATTTCCACCAGATTAATTTGATTGTCCCCCCCCCCCCCCCCCCCCCGAAATAAAACTTACTGTAGGGTCACATAGTTATTACATTTTTAATAACATTTATAAAAATTCACATGAATGCAATCTACATTTCAGAGGCCACTGGGAGTGATTGTTGTGCATGTTTGGTTTTAGTAGGCTCTTATCAAAATGTTTAATAAATAATTGTGAGAATATTATTGAATCAATATTTCTCACAGTGTATGTACAACTTGTTAGTGAATGAAACCCATGATCTTAATTAATATATAAAAGATAGAAAATATTCAAGAAACATTCACAGTTGACAGACAAGTCTTATCTTCTGATCAAGGTGGTATCTCCAGTCACTGCAGAGCCAAAATTAAATATTAATTTAAAGCGAGGGCTTATACTGAATATGGTAGACAGAGCACTAGAAGGCAGCTCTTCATGCCTTTGCACATTTTAACTTCATTATAGAGTTTAATGCCATTGAGCCGTAGGGGAAGTGCCTGCACTGCACTGTGCTGCGTTGTGAAAGCTGGTAAAGCCGGTAAAGCCGGCTGTGGGTAAGTGGATGGGTTCTGCGTGTTACTTACAGTGGGGTATGTGATGATAAATTTCGTCATGTGGCCCATAGGGAGGCACTGGATGAGGCGCTGGCGCTCAACTGGTAGGGCAGGCTCATAGTGGATCTGGGCTGGAAATGAGGGCATAATCAGGGTGGCACTGAATTAAAAGATGTTTAGTGTAATGACAGTGATATAAAATACGAAGGAAAGATGAGAAAGGTAACATATCTGTTCTTAAAGTTGCGACTGTCTTTTCTTCCCATGCTGTATATCAAAGTAAAATGGCTTCTTGAAATGTAGGACAGGACTTGATTTTGTCCTTGGGGAATTAATTAGATGATTGCGATTTGATAATGTTGTGATCTCATGTGAGTGACAGGTTGTCCTATCCGTGATGTGCACAGATAAATAATTTATACATATTCTGTATATTCCATAAAAAAACGAAGAACTGTCAATTTTGATTCCATGGTGACTTTATAATTAGTAAGCTGCATTGTTGCCTACTGTCTTCATAGGCAGCTACCTTCTAAGTAAGCATCTAAACATCATTGAACCGGATATGGGAGCAACAATGAGAAGCAACTCACAATTCATTCCAAAAGTTTGATGTTAGCATGTTAATGAACTAACACATTGAAACTGTGACAAGCTTAAAAAAAGATAATACCCTTTTCAGTTTTATCTTTAATACCTTTAACTGGATCAATTATTTCTCAGTATAAATAGTTGCAAGAAAATGTAAATAAACCCCTTGCAGAATCTGTGAAAATTTGAATAATTGAAACAAGAGAGATAATACAAATGCATGTTATCTTTGATTTAGTACTTTCCTGAATAATATATTTGACATAAAAGAAGTTTACATATAATCCACAAGACAAAACAAAGAGCTAGATTTATTAAAGTGACCTGTCAAAAGTTTATGAACCACTGATTCTTTCTTAATAATGCGTCGTTCCCTGGAGGATCCACAGTATTTTTTTTTTTTTTTGGTTTTCCTGAGCAGTTAAACTAACCAACGTTATTCATACAAATCGTCCAGATCCTGCAAATGACGATGCATTAAGAGCAGGGGGTGAAAACTTTTGATGTCCACATTTTTCTTATTTTGTTTATTTTGTTTATTTTTTTTATACTGTAACTGCCCTTTGGAAGTACTTCCCAGAAGACAAATTAAGTACAATTTACATTGACCTTCAAGTTCAAAAATTACCTGTCCCCGGGCTCTTACTGTGTTGTTTCCTTCTGGAACATCAGTGAATGTTTAAACCTTTTTTAATACTTGAGTTTGCGTCCGTCAATTGTCCTCGGTTTTGGAAAGATAGATCTCAAATTCATATAGTCACTCACTGGTTCAAATATTCAAATGATGCTGGAAAACTGAAGAATTTGGATGACCTGGGGGGACAAACAAGGGACACAACAACAACCATCACAAAACAAAATCAGCTGTGGATCATCCAGAGAATGACACACAGTATTAAGAATCAAGGATCATAAACTTTCAACGGGTCATTTTAATAAATTTAGCTCTTTGTTTTGTCTTGTGGACTATATGTAAACATATTTTATGTGAAATATATTTTTCAGGACAGTACTTATTCATAAATGACATGCATTTTGTAGGATCTCTTGTACCTTGTTAAAATTATTCAAATCTTCTGCAAGGGGTTCACATACTTTTTCAAGCAATATTTCTTTTAACATCTTGAATTTAGATGTTAGCATTTGATTTTAAATGTCACCATTTGGCATGAAAACAAAAAGTATAGAAATGATACTTAATTACAATTAGCTTTATTAGTTTTACCAACCCAATCTCAGTACTGAAACACTTAAACGGTGATCATATTGGATTTATATTTTCACGGAGCTCATTGCAGTGTATTCTGGGATTGCCATCCATGTAAAGGATGCATGTGATGCTACCTTAGATTTTGTCTTAATCAATACGTCTTAAAAAGCAGTATGAAAGTTGTCTACACTAAAAAAATCCTGTAGAAAAATGGAAAAGGTAGCCTACTGGTAATGCGACATTTGCATAAAACACCTTCACACAATTCCTTTACATTAACAGTACACGGAACCTATTTTTACATACTTTTCTTTGAGTATACGTCTCAGTTCACCCTCAGAGTCAATAACATGCATGCAATGCCTTAAATTTCTGCCTACGAATGCAGCTCGCTAAAAACTTGAAAGAGCAAATGTCTCGCTGACACTCTTGACCATAGAGGATTCTGGGATCCTGTGTTATAGAGGAGAGAACAGGACTGCATAGAAATACACATTTTAAAGAGCAATGGAAAACAGCAAATGGACTCCCAGATGAGGTAAAAGGGAAAAATGTGAAGCGCAGGGACACAGACAGGAAGAACATGGTATAGAATAACTCATAGGTCTCAGATAATCTCTGGGTATTGATTCAGGTGGCTATACCTTCAAATCAAGCAGCACTTTGGAAAATTGGATCTAATACCCCAGTGACTAGCTCTCCATGAAATTGCCAATCTATTAAAGAATCACTGCATTTAACACTACTACTTTGTTTTCTTAAAAGCCACAATTAATGCTTAGCCATTTTGCGAGTGTAAGTGTGGGGTATCCAATAACTTTATGTGCGACCCTCGGGGCCATCTCTACGTCTGCGTAACACAAACAGTGCCAGAAGGGACCCTGACCTCAGTTTTGACAAGACAGACATCTGGCAACAAGCCAAAATGTGAACTAGCCTTTCGAAGACAGGTAACACATATAAATTGTTGTCTGCCGCCCAGTTGGCCGCTTGGAAAATAAATGCTTGAAAGCATAACAATATAACCTTTGTGAAAAAGATTCGATTACGCCAGGATTAGGCCATAGTTCAATTAGGACATTACAGTAACTTTTATAAACATGCCTTTAATGGTGTGTATCTTGAGACAAAACAATGGCAGTGACATTTTAAGGTATGTCAGTGCAAGTTGCTTTTAGTTAAAACAGCTCAAACATGCAGTTTAGTATGGAACTAGGCTGGAAGCTGGTCTGTGAAACTGGGCGTACACGTGCACATTCAATAGGATTAAGTGTACTTCTTTTTCACAAGGGAAGCACTCTCTGAAATTATAAAAGAAAAAAAAAATTTTTTTGAAGGGATAGTTCATACAGTTTGGAATAACTTGAGGGTGAGTAAATGATGACAGTTTTTTCATTTTTGGTTGAACTATTCCTTTAAATAAACACAATGTTAAAGGGGGGGGGGGGGGGGGGGAATGCTGTTTTATGCATACTGAGCTTTTTACACTGTTAAAGACTTAGATTCCCATCCTAAACATGGACAAAGTTTCAAAAACTAAGTTGGACGTTTGATGGAGTATTTCTGTGTCAAAAATACTCCTTCCGGTTTCTCACAAGTTTCGGAGAGTTTTTTTTCGAGTATGGGTCCGCTTGATGTCGACAGAGCGGAAGGTCCTTGTATGGGCCGTAGGGGCTCTTCTCCCGGAAGGGTGCGCACGCGTGACCAGAGCGAGAGAGGAAATGCATGCCCCATAAACACTGCTCTCAGGTGCAGATCCACTCGTCCGTGCAACACCTCTGTCGTGTCGCGCTCCACTTTATTCCTATGGGTGACATCAAATGACTTTAACGCGTCCGCATAGCATTCCGGGAAGGCAGTGCTGCATTTGAACCGATTTGAACGCAGAAATGACGATTTCTCCACGGTCACTGCTGTCAGGACTTCAGGACAATCAACAGTTACCAAAGAAGTGTGTTTTTGACGGAGCGGTCCCAGCGATAAAGGTTCACAGTCGTGCTTTGGAAGCAGGCGGTGAGTAAAACTGCTTCCAATGTCTATGTTGTTGGCTATCGTTGCGTAAGTAAACATCAGTAAACAACACGGTCGTGTATAGTTAATTTATCAATGGAGCATGCAATCTATGGTGTGTGTTTAAATACATTTGTTTAGCTGACCACTATAGGTGTTAGTTTGTTTATTGTAAAACCACCCAGACATAAACCTAGGGGACGTTCACAAAAAGCGTGCTTCTTCATTCAAATGCGCTACTCTATTGTTGTTCTATGTATAACGTTACACTAGTCTGACATGCAAAACCGTTTTGCTTGCTACTGCTAAGGTTTAGTTGCATACAATCTTCCATAAACCGAATCATGTCCTCATAAACTGCGAGTAAACCCATACAAATGTTGACAGGCCACTAAATACAGTACACACCACAGAGACGGACGTCCTGCTGTTGTTGCTTCTCCTGTTCAATTTATTTCAGCCTCCGGATCTGATTCTGGATCATATATGTATTATTTGAATCTGATTGATAGCCATGGTTTATTAGAGTAACGTCTTCTTTTTCACGCTTGAGGACGTCACAGCTTTGTGCGCGCTCGTCATTCTTTAGCTCCCCCCAAGATACGTTTTCTTTTTATACCTATAATAAAACTAAAGACTTTTGATAAATAAAGATATGAAGGATGCAATACTACTCTATAGGTACTTAAGATTGACATGAGATTGACTGAAACTGAGTGTACCCCCCCCCCCCCAAGTGTAATAGTAGCGTTCTGAAAAATAAAAATAAAAAAATAAATAATTTTCCCCAAAGAGAAATTGATTTTAATATGTATAAACTATGGGCTGTCTAAATTACACATTAATGCATGTGTTTCATTTTTTTCAGTTTAATGTGGTAAAATAATTTAAAGCTGCAGTAGGTAACCTAAAAAATAAAATTTATTTTTTTACATATATTTGTTAAATCTGTAATTATGTACTGACAGTAGAATATGAGACAGATAATCTGTGTGTGTGTGTGTGTGTGTGTGTGTGTGGGGGGGGGGGGGGGGATATCAAGCTTCTGCCAGGCTTCTCCCAGTAGTCCTATTGCCATTTGCAGAAATACACCGCTCCTAGGAAGAAACAACCAATCAGAGCCAGGAGGAGGGTCTTAGCAGTGTCAATCAAGCTCATGTGCGCGCTGATCACACTCCTCTCATGCAGTGCGTACAGGCGTTCAAATTCAAGAGGCCGGCAACACTGCAAGCGTGGCGTGAGCGTCTCGGCTGCATGTCGTGCCCATTTTATTTCGGCTCCCATCCTAACAGGTTAAGGGCAGATCCACTTGTCCGTGTGATACTTCTGTCATGTCGCACTCCACTTTATTCCTATGGGTGACGTCAAGCGACATTAATGCGCCCGCATAGCATTCCGGGAAGGCGGTGCTGCATTTGATAAAAAGGCTGCCAGTCAAAAAAGCTGGCAGATTCCCATCTTTATGCAAATTAATCAGTTGAACGCGAAGCGATGCAGTTTTAATGCAATTATACAGCATTACTTTTTTTTCTATCATTCTTTGGTTTTGGCTGTATGATCAAGCTAACATTCATTCAAGTGCTATTAAACCATTCAAGCACAATTTTAAATCAGTTAAATAAAGTCTTAAGTGACCGTAAAGAATTGTAAAGAGGACATCGGAGGTGTGTCAGATCCGTGTAATGTGCGTCAGATCTTAAAGTGACAGCAGCCTAATAACCTGCTGATGTGATGTCGGTCATTACAGATAATCAAAGACCAAGACAAAGAGAAAAATCACTCACTCCTCTTGACTGAACATTTGTTGCGTAATAAAGAGGCTTCACCTATACTTAATTTAAAGGTGCACTGTGTAAATTTTAGCGGCATCTAATGGTGAGGAATTGAAACCGCTATGGTGGCTGACACATGACAAAGATGTCATCGTCTGGGACTGCAGGGAGTAGCTAGCGCTCTGGAGAGCAGTTTGTCTATTTAGGGCTACTGTAAAAAATGGCGGTGCAAAATGGCGATTTCACTGTAAGTATATAGATAGAAATGGCTCATTCTAACGTGATCATTATGCAAGGTCTTAATGCACCACTGAAAACATAGTTATGTATTATATTCGGTCATTAGATAATCGTAAATATTACAGACTGCAACTTTAAGTGTTTGACAACTTAATTCAATTTCTGTAGGCTATATTCCCTACCTATTAGATAAAATATTTAAAAGGTAAAATATTTTTTCAACATTAATTTGAAAATTACATGTGCAATTATGACAATATAAATTATACATATGGTGCAGTTTATAGCTATTCATTACAGAAAAAAAGGTGCGATTCATTATTAATTGACACTCAGCACTAGTATTAATTGACACCTACCATGAGCTCTGAGTCACAAGTCAGTTAAAAAGTCAAATTAACTCTTTCCCCGCCAAACACAGAAATTTCCGTTATTTGTGAGACAACGCTTCAGGGCCAATAACGGAATTTTCCGGGTTTCCATGTTTTCACTGTCGGACGCTAGGGGGCGCTATTGCGCATCTTCTGAATGAGAGTACTGAATCTCCTGATCAAAACACATGCAAGTAAGACGCAGTGAAACGAACGATCGAATGTAATCATATGCATATGAAAAAATAACCTGATCATCATCAATAAACAGCATATGAATCAAAACTGCCTAATGTTACTGAATGAGATGTGGACCCAGGACGAGCTACATGACTGTGCAAGCATTAGAAGTGTTGATGGACTCGATCTCCTCCATCTGCGTTTGATCGTCGCTCTGAATCTGATCTGGAAACAGTCTTTTACAAAAATTTGATTTTCTCAGCTTTTTGTTCAAAATTTAGCTTTTTTTATGAAACCTACCCATATTCAAGTGTTGATAAAAAAGGAATGCATGAAGCGTGAATAATTTTCTTTCTTTTTTTTTTTTTTTAAAGAAGAGGGTCAGCTCTTTATTTTAATATATTGCATGCTCAGATTTTCATTAAGCTGTCATTCATTAATATTCTATGGGCTACACATTTTTGTGAAAATTGTCAAAAACCCTGGCGGTGGCCGGCAACTTTTTTTTAAAACGCTGGCTGGGAAAGAGTTAACCAGGCAATGCAAGATACATGAAGGTTTTCCATCATTTTTTTAAAAATCTAAATATAAACAGACATGAGCAAAACATATGCGCAAACACAAACCATTGAGAAAATGGAGTAGTTAATTTTCTCAAGACGTCAAATATACAGTACTTCCCTGTTTTCTGATTTTCAAATACAGCTTTGAGGCAAATGTTTAATGTTTAACGAGTCAAATGTGATTCCTTTGGGAGCTGGCTAGTATGGTTCATAGCCTCAAAGTGTTCATTGAAGAATATTTTAAAAAGGAGAATTTGTGGGGGAAATAATTCCACAACCATATTCACTTAAAAAGTGTCTGGTCACTATTGTGCTAGCTAAATGTGTGTTTTGATACCTCATCTAAAGGCCAAGATATGAATGTGCAGTGTTTCCCATTAATTACCTAGACTCTGGTGGCCTGTCATAGTCTGTGTTACCGCATTTTTATAATGAACCGAAACTACTTCTCATAATAACATAAAAAGTCTAGCGTTTTGCGCCATTGCTTTGGCAAAGTATCTATCAACTCAACTGAAATAAAAAGTGCAATAGCTTTGTGCCCTTATCTTCAAAGCGTAACGCGATATTTGCTCGGGTGATCAGCTTATGATCTGGTGTTTTCTGTGTCTCAGAATGGCTCAGTTCAAAGTAAATGAATGCTATGAATGTCATCTCTTTGTCCTGTGTGTTTAGCATGCATTTGGGAATGTAATAGGCACCGGTTCCACATTATTTTCATATTTGCATAATATACAACATTTTTGTGGGAAGATAATTACAGCATTTCACTAGAACAGTGACTTCCATACAGGTGACAGAGGGGTATACAAACAAAATACTGAGCTTTGCAGATCATTTAATTCTGCTCCACTTTAAATGGGGTGGTCTAATGCTATGCATTCTGACATACACTGAACAAATTTATAAACGTAACACTTTTGTTTTTGCCCCTATTTTTCATGAGCTAAACAAAATTATTTTGTGGCAAGGGGGGCGTGGTTCAGCGAGGTCTGCAGCGGGAGAGAGAGAGACGGACGGTTGATGCTGAAACACAGACTGAGAAACCGGAAGCCGGAAGTACCGACCCGGAGGTGATCGCGAGTGTTTGGAGTAGGAAAGAATCTCCACACTTCTAAGTGTGCTTTTGAATATTGAGTTAAGAAATAAAAGAACATCAACCGTCCAGCCGACCCCCGTGTCCTCTTCCTTCCTCACATTAAGAACTTTGTTACATATTTATACAATTATAAAAGTTGTGTTGTTATTGTTTGTTTGTTTCTGCACATTTTAGAGTGGCCTTTTATTGTGGCCAGTCTAAGGCACACCTGTGCAATAATCATGCTGTCTAATCACCATTTTAATATGCCACACCTATGTGGATGGACCTAAGTGGATGGATTATCTCGGCAAAGGAGAAGTGCTCACTAACACAGATTTAGACAGATTTGTGATCAATATTTGAGAGAAATAGGCCTTTTGTGTACATAGAAAAAGCTCTTAGATCTTTAAATTCAGCTCATGAAAAATGGCAGCAAAAAGAAAAGTGTAACATTCATAGTTTTGTTGAGACTGTGCATAGAGATTGATTAAGACTAAAGCACTGATACAAAAATGTACCAAATGTGATATCTTGTTTTTAATGTTGATAACATGCATTTTGAGAACAATCAATGATTCAAAGACCCATTCATAAATATAGCTACTTGCTTCATTACTAAATAAATGAATGACTCGATGGCTCACTCATTAACTCAGTGATTTAAAGGAGCCATGACATGATTCTTTGGCATATAAGAGATCTTTATATCATTAATTCATCCTGCAAGTTCCATAATTTAAAACGTCCTTGTCAGTAATTAAAAAAAGCACTTATATAATCAAGCTGTAAAAAAGCTGGCATGTGATGCCACAGGGGCACATTTAATTGCATACGACTACCTGTGTCCCCGCCCACTAGTGTTCAGTCGATGAGCAGCAAATTTATCTAAATACGTTTTTTACGATAATATTGTAATAATAATAAGATTGCCATGCCACACAGACATTGTGCTGTTTCTGGCTGTGGAAAGTTTTTAACTGCTTAGGGCACTGCTTAAACTTTTTAACGTTTATTTTTAACGTCCTAGTCATGTCAGTGCGGACCATCGTGTTTGTACTAGGGATGCACGATATTGGATTTTTGCCGATATCCGATATGCTGATATTTTTCAGCTCATTTTGGCCGATGCCGATACCGATGCCGATATATGTTTATTTTTTCCCTTTGTTTGGAAACAACACCATTTTGAGCAAAAACTATTTTTTTCATTTTGGTTTCAGATTTCTGAGGTATCCTTACTAAAAGGATTCTTGTTGAAGATAAATAAATGTTAATAAAGTTCTTTTTATGATAAGAGTACATTAAAAGCTCTGAAAATAACAATAATAAAGTCAGTAATTTTTCACCCCAGATGCAGCTGTAACCTAAATATTGTATTTTTGGATTTAACGTTTGTGCACATGAAGTGGGGGTGGCATGACATCCATTGATGCTGTCTTTTAATTCTACAATTATTGTAGAGCTCTTTGGATTATTTTTCATCATCCATTTCGTAAAATTTTATTACAGATTAATACACTGTATATAAAAGTATTTAATTTACAAGTGTCATGCTTGTGATTTATGACATCATTACTGATTTGTTTATTCAGAACAAGAAGTAACTTCAATTTATTTGTGTATTCTACTTTTCATTGTATTACTGTAACAACAGCGCCCCCACTACATGTATAAATATATAGCGGTCTAGCTGGAGGGCACTAGGACCTGGAGGAGCTTCTGCTGCTGTGGAGGCTGCCGCACGCGCTAGAGTGGGGAGACGCGTTCGGGCTTGTTTTGGGCTAGTTTTGTTGTGAAAACGTTGCAAATCTGCTGCTGACGGTCACGTCCTTCTGTACGTGCATTCAGAAATTCAAGGCAGCATTTAAAAACAGTCAATATAAATCACTGTACATGCAATGTATTTTCTTGTTTTCACTTGAAGAATGACTGCAGTGCTGACATGGTCTTATCGCTGTAGCACTCCTTGCACACGTGAGTTATTGCAGGCGCATATCAACACGTTATCATATTGGCTAGGCATATCGGCATAATAGTTTCATATCGGCCGATGCCGATTTTTATATTTTAAGCGTTTATCGGCCGATTCCGATGTCGTGCCGATAATATCGTGCATCCCTAGTTTGTACCGTAAATTTTACCAGCGACTGTTTAGAGAACAGGTAGCAATACAATACTGACTTTGCCCAAAAGCTTTTGCTCAAAGATCAAGCCGTGCCAACTGTTCTAGAACCAGCAAGGACCCCGCTAACAGTCAGTAACATATTTAATTTGTAAACCGATAATTACAGTATTCATAATGAATAATCCTAGTATTTTGGTAGGTGTTTATCTGGAAACTTGCCAAAACTCCCCTTATATTGACACGCTTACACTACACATTGAGTTTCTTACTGTATTTACATCGTGTTTGTATTGTTAGTTGTCCGTGAGAGTGCAAAAGTCGCACTGCAATGACGAGATTTACTGCATTCACGCAATCAACAGACTGTCCGTCATCAGCTCAGTGCTCTTCACTGCAACCTTCCATGTAATAGGAATAGATCTAAATATAATGCATTCATCAACACTTTTCACAATTTGTTAATTTCGACAGCTGTAAAATTTAGTAAAAGTATTCGAGGGGGTATTCTACATGTAATACTTATTTTATACGCAAAAATGTTAGCCAATCACAGCAGTTGGCGTTTACACTTAAGTCTTACAGCAGACACGCCCCTTCCAACAGATGATTAAGATCACAATGGAAAATAACAATTTATTTCTAAAATATGAAATATGTTTGCAGTAAAAATCATTAACATAAAAAGCACCTCAGGTAACATTATATAATAGTAAATAAAATGTTTGATAAAGGCATTTATAAGAGGGACCGCAGTCCACCCCTAATATATCCTCATAAAATCCTGTGGGAAACACTGAATGTGATTATATAAAGAGCTGTAAATGCAAAGCAATTACAAAACAGCAGGGTTATTATAACAAAAGGGACATAAAAAGGAGCTTGGATACTGTTGGGAAGAGAATTGTCACTAAGTCCATCTGTAAAATGTTTAGCAAATCACCCAACATCTCATTAAAGTGGTTCCAGCACTACGTAGAAAAGCATTTTAATTGGAGCTAATGTTAATAAATGTCTGTCCTGACAATGAAAAATCAAACAGGACATGCGATGCGGAAAAGCGCCATGTTGTAATTGTATTAAGTGATGGCAATCAGTAAAATATATTTTGATTACATTATGTTCCACAAACACATTGCTAATTGAACAAGACGCTAAGATTAGCACATTTCCAAAACTCTCCCAGAAGACTTTCCAACATGTTAATAAAAAAAAAAAAAACGCACAACAACGCTCTCATAAGGGCAGTGACGGAAGACAGGAGAAACAGATCTAATTTAGCCCCAGTGACTGAGGTGTGGAGTTGCTCTCATTGATTGAGAGCAATGGCGCTGCGTCTGGCAGTCCATCATAACTGTGTGCTTGTAAGAGACAGCAACTGTCTGCTTGCTTCAATTTGCTACACGTTAGGAAACTGCAACACTAACAATCTGGCTGCCACACAGGTAGACAAAGTGATGCGCAACGTAATATTTTTCTGTGCATTTTATACTGATTGTGCAAGTGGAACTTCATTAAATAGCAATGGAGGTGCGTGTTAAACAGGCATATACTAGGGGCGCATGACATATCAAAATAAATCAGTATCCCAACATTGCTTAGTGTGATTATCGCAAAGGCTGTTTTTTTTTTTTTTGCACTACTGGTTTCAAAGTGAATTGTTCTATTTGCACACTGGTATCATGAGTTGAATGTATGTAAATGAACACAGTGTCGAGCTTCATTGTGAAATGTTTTAGTTTCTACGTAGCTGCACTGCATACTTTTTCCATCTGCTAGAGGGCGACTATTCAAACCAAAGGCGAAGTTTGATGACACGAACATGTGGTCTTCACATCATAGCCGGTGGAAAATAGGACTCGGGCAGAAATCATGTTTATGGATGCGGTTATTAACGTTACTGTAGTGTGAAGCAGAGCAGAACCGAGTGTTGTGGAGCTGAGCAAGGCCGCTGGAGCGATTGTTACACAAACACACGGCTCGCGAGCAGCAGGACTTTTATTATGAAGCCCGGACACAGTTGTGGTCGCCATATTCGCTTTTCTGGTCATGAATATGAGGTAACGCAGCGCTGTTTATCATATTAGATAAATTTAAGTGTGTTTAAAAATATGTTATGATGTTACTCTGTGCGTTCGTTTGGCGGCTGCTGGTGCACTTATTGGATACTTATTGGATATCCGTCCTTCGGATGAGACGTTAAACCGAGGTCCTGACTCTCTGTGGTCGTTAAAAATCCCAGGATGTTCTTCGATAAAGAGTAGGGGTGGTACCTCGGCATCCTGGCCAAATTTGCCCACTGGCCTCTGTCCATCATGGCCTCCTAATCTTCCCCCTATTCTGATTGGCTTCATCACTCGGTCTCCTCTCCACCAATCAGCTGGTGTGTGGTGAGCGTTCTGGCGCAATATGGCTGCCGTCGCATCATCCAAGTGGATGCTGCACATTGGTGGTGGTTAAGGAGATTCCCCCTTCTATGTAAAGCGCTTTGAGTGCCTAGAAAAGCGCTATATAAATGTAATGAATTATTATTATTATTATTATTATACTGCTAAGAGTAAAATGTTTCTGCCAAATAAAACCGGCGACTCCCTCAGACTAAAAAAAACAAAAATACTACATAGTGCACATTTAACAACAACCTGTCAAAATAAAAGCTTGATGGGTTTGTTTGAAAATGAAGAAATTCTTTTTGCAGTAAAATACATTTTCATTACTCGATTTTTATTTTACAGTAAAATCAGTGCCAATCCTAGACTTATGGGGGCTCTAAGCAAAACTTTTTTCTGGGGGCCCCTGTCAGTGTGTTCATCATTTTTTTTTTTTATAAATAAACTTGAATGACACTGAACCCCGTAACCCCTTAAAGTCTTTTAGAGCAGTGTACACTGTCAACAAACACTGAGTTGAACTGTTCAGTAAAAAAAAAAAAAAAAAAAAAAAATAGGACAAACAACAGAAAAAAAAGAAATGAATAAAATTAAATATTTAGCCTACTGCTTATAATAGCCTACTATACAAAAATGGAATAAAGTGATAAAAGGAAAAAAAGAAGGAAAAAAAAGAAACATTGAAACATTGCATAGTCTTCACTGCATGGTTTAAATAAACAGTGATTCTTATTAAAGTTACTAATATTATTCAGGGAAGAGCAGTGAATGATTCTCTCGTTTTCTTTTGTAGTTTGATTAACATTAAAGGGATACTTCAGCACTGGGAAGATGAATCTGTATTTAAACTGGGTCATTAATGTAGAAGAAATGTGAAATTATATTTGAATTTGGTGCTTTCTAGACCGAGAAAAGTAGTTGGGGGGAGCACGATCATTCAAATATAATCCAGGGTTTCTACTCATAGAAAGCCATATGCTAATCACTGAAGTAACCCTTTAATTGACAGAGAGAGCAGTGGGTTTATCAGCTGCGGTCACTTTCACAAAGAATTACAAATAAAACATTTAATTAAACACATTTTAAAGTAATACGACTGAAACAGTACCTTGTAAAAACATACTCCAATAATCTTTATTTTAAGTTAAATATTTTAATTACATTAAAGCTTTTCCTATATCGATCAGCCCAAAAAAGATTTTCCCATTAAAGTGAAAAATTTGAGCAAAATATAAAAATATATATATTTATATCTTTTCAATTCAGATGCACTTCCCAACAAAACCACCCCACTTACTCTAGAGAAATTCTCTCATCATTCAATATCATTTTAAAGAGCCAATCAGAGAGTGATGGATGTTTGTCTTTGCCTGATTTGCATAATTCCCATACTGAATCAGGTGTTAAAACAACCCAACAATGCGAATAAACAACACTCTGCACATTCTTTGGAGGCAGTTTGAGCTTTAGTGAATTCCCTGGATATTTTACAGCTCATATTCTAGATCCTCCTACACTTCAGTCAGTCTGTCGCTCTCTTTCTTGCCCTCAGGTTTTATTTTTTTTAGTCTTTGTGTTGTCTCTATGCCCTCATTCCTTGGCATCTCTGTCACCTCTGTTACCCAGGTAGCCATGAGTGGTGGAACAGACAGTTATAGCATAACCTCAGGCTAATGGGCCACAGGTGCTATCAGCATTTCTATAAGATACTCTCCTGCCTGGAGCCTTGGGGAAAACTATGCTTAAAAGTGAAAAGGGTGGGGGCATCACTTGTTCACATTAGTGATACAGTGAAACTGAAAATCCTGGACACGGTGGGATGTAAAGTTTTCGGTTAACCCTTACTTTAAACAACTACACAAATGATAGTATGATATATGAGATGATATATTATCATATATCATATAAAATCTTATGTATTACATATCATATCATATATCACATTATATGATATATGATACATATCACATGATATATGATATGAGAAATGATCATCTCATATCATATATAGATGGTTTCATTGATTGCACGTGCATTGCTACGGTTACGCACCTTGCCCTAAGTTAACTTCTGGTCTGTGTTTGTTTATCAGTCTGGCTAGTAGATAGTATGGTGCACTACTCAGTAAAAAACTATTTTTGACGTACTATTCTTGATAAAAAATATTAAAAATCAAGCTGAGAGCACTACATCAGCGCAAAAACAGTGTTGCGACTCACCAAAAAGCCTTTAATGTTTACTAAATATCCAATCTGACTGCATGTGACAGCAGCGTCTAATGTCATTTAGACTGTATGTCTAATGTGATTTACTTGTTATTTATTTGCTATCAGCAATAATCTACTGTAGAGATAACTTATTTTGGCTGTGTTTAAACATTGCATTAAAATGTGATCGCTGTCAGGCTCATCAGTTGACCAGAACACAGCACGTTTACGTTTGATCAAGTCAAGTGGTCGCCATCTGGATAACTGACTGGATTTCTGTTTACCACAAAATATTTAAATTAGGTATGTAATAGGCCTTTATTATGTGTAATACAACTTTCGCTTTATCCTCTATTAATGGCAGTGTGTAGAGCACAGGATTTTTGTGATGCATTCATAAAAAAATCAATCTCAAATGGGGTACTTTAACTACAAGTTTATGTTTCCCAACATTAATCTTATGAAACAAAGAAACGAGGGTGATTAATTAATGACTGAGAATGAGAATAATTAATTAATTAATTAATTAATGACAGGATTTTCAGTATTGGGTGAACTACGCTTTAAGGGGGCCATTTCCCCCTCTGTATATTGAAGACAGAAATAGGGGATTATTTATAATAAACACGCTGAAACAACAGAAGCATATGAATTAAAATAATGTGCACAATTAGAATTAAAGATGATAAAGATGATAACGCATAAGAAAGATAAGCAGCCTTTGTTGTTATTGACGGCCACCGGAAGTTAAGTTTGGGCCACAAAAGCGTGCATGCGCAGCAACGTTTGTTTATGTAGCTGCCATTGAAACCGTCTATATCATTCCAAAAAATTAGGCCTTTCAGATTTGAAAAGATTTCAAAATTCAGATGTATGTCTTTGAATTGCATATAAACGTTTCCATCCAATTGAATAACACACTTTAATAGGAAATATGTCAACAGAGGAAAAAAATCATGTCAATCAATGTCAAAGCATCTTTTCATGTGAACGCTGCTTTTTTTCCAACAAGATTCTCTTATGGTATGATAAAAACAGCATTTTCTGTTCACATTTTCTTTTTCCAGTCAAAAATGTCATAAAATGTCATTTTCAGCTGAACATTCAAAGGCTGAAATGTGCTGTCCCCATTCACATACCCGCACTGCCTCCATTCATCTGTAAATGGCAAAAGTGATACACTTTGGTAATTAAAGGTTTGGGCATAAAGCCTGCATTTTTGAACACATTCACAAAGCGCTATGAAAACAATCCAGCACTCTTACGCTCTGTTTAAACACTGTTTAAAATCTGTTTAAACTTCGGTGTAACCACCCTTAAAAATAGGTCACGGCAGTCAAACGGATGCTAATGCATTGCTCCCCTTCTTTCTTATAAACACTAAGCGATGCGTCTGTGAGGTTGCTTGCCACCATCGAATGTCACTGGAGATGTTCTTTCATCAAAGTGAAGTCGATAGGAGGCCGGGCCGGGGACCGTTTCCTCTGCCAGTCAGCTCAAATTGCATGCAGCTGCAATGCCAGCTAAGTCAGGTACAGCGTTTTGGAGGAAGACTGGGGAGTTAAATATAGCAACATACCGGCTGCACCCGGTTATGCTTCGACACGCCACAAACCCACCAAAGGAATGCGTCCAAACCCGGTTGAGCATACGAACGCCAACCAAAATGCCGAGACAAAAAGCACATACATCCCACAACCTGACTAATCACTGGCATAATGTAGGCATGGTGCAGCAAAGCATGAATACTTCATGGTTTTATACAGCTACACACATGCCCACGCACAATGATTCCAGCAAACACACACACATTTGTTTCTCATGGTTGCCCACGCACACCCACACTTCGTATTCTGTCCTCTCCCCGACTGCCACAGTAATCCAGGATTGCCGTATACGGTTTTAACACACGGATTTTAAGCGATCGCTTGAAGACGTCTGTCCCACTGACATTACTCATGACAGCCGTTACCTGTGACTTTTAAAGCAAAGAACGATGAATTCAAGGGAAAAGTGTCTTATTCACGTCGAGTCCTATCAGAGAAACAGTTCATCCCCAAATAAATATTCTATTATTGTTTATTCATTATTACACTCTAAAAAATGCTGGGTTAAAAAAAACAACCCAAGTTGGGTTGAAAATGCACCAATCCAACAATTGGGTTGTTTTAACCCAATGGTTGAGTTGTTCTTACCCAGCTATTGGGTTGTCTTAAGCAACATTTAACCCAACCACTGGGTTAAAACAACTCAACCATTGGGTTAAAACAACCCAATTGTTGGGTTGGTGCATTTTCAACCCAACTTGGGTTGTTTTTAACCCAGCATTTTTCAGAGTGTATGTTTTTCCAAATCTGTATGCTGTGATTTTACGAAATGCAAAATAATAATAATAGTAACTTTGGTAACCCCTGCAATTTATTTTTTATTTTTTACTTTTTTTAAACAGGTTTCATTTGATTGAGTTTTTGTGTCTAAATGCTATGATGACAGTTTATCAAATGAAATGGTAAAATGCAGATGAAGTGACTCTCAGAACAGCTCTAGAGTTGAAGTTAATGTGAGACAGTAGATGCTGTAAACACCACGAGAGTCACGCATTCTTGAGTATGTTACGAAAACTGTTCCGCTCATTCACACAAAAGCCATTTTTATGACTGGATTCCATGATTCCTTCAATGGCCCTAATAATATTTAATTGTATGACTTTAGAAGACAGAGAGCATGAGTCATTTGGACCACTGTTATTTTTTGAATGGAAAGAATGAATACTTAATATACAAAAAGTCAGTATTAAAAATATACATTGGGATGACTCTCTTCTGAGCTGAAGTCTTCTATCCCCTAGCATTGGAAACTGAAGCACATAAAGTATCAAGTCAAGCAGTTCATTAATCATTGAAATGGAGGTGGTGGGGGAGTTACTTCACTCATTATAAAAGATAGATGGATGGGAGGTTAAAACATTGTTCTCCATCAGCTCGGATGACAAGACCACACGTAGCGGGACGCACTAACGCTTGAGTAAGTGACTGCATTGGCGTAGCAAACAAAGTTTAATAAAAAAAATTAATAATTCTCACTAGTCCCTAACTATATCAGTTTGGAAACTGCAATTAACTGAAATTAAATAATTACTTTAGTGAGGATTATTTAAATAAATGAAAATCAAAAACAAGATTACAAATTACTTAAGTATATAAAACTGTATATATGATTTATTATTTTTTATTTTAGATTTACAATATATTACAAAGCATACACTAATGTAAATAAGAAGACGTTTAAGACATTTTAAGAAAACAAGCCTTTAAGAAACAGCTCACCCAAACATTTGTGTTATGTCCTTAGTTCCCATTATTAATTTATTTATTTCATGAAACACATAATTCTTTAAGCAGATTTTCTATTCAATTAGAATGGATGGTGATAATAAATGCAACCTCAAAGTAGTATGACCATAGGACTTCATCCGCTACATTCCAAGTCTTCTGAAGTTATATAATAACTTCAGAAGACTTGGATTAATAAAAAATAAATAAAAACGGTTATGAGATTGGTGGTGTTTTATTGCTTAAGATCTTCTTTTGTGTTTCATGCAAGAAAGAAAATACTGCATTCATTATTCCTTTAAAGGGTTAGTTCACCCAAAAAATCTGTCATTAATTACTTACCCTTGTGACGTCGACAACCGTAAGACCTCCATTAATCTTCGGAACACAAATTAAGATATTTTTGTTGAAATCTGATGGCTCAGAAAGGCCTTTGACACCAATGTCATTTCCTCTCTTAAGACCCATAAAAGGCACTAAAGACGTTGCTGTAAAGTCCATCTCACTACAGTGGTTATACAATAATTTTATGAAGTGACAAGAATAGTTTTTGTGTGCAAAAAAACCCTAAATAAGACTTAGTGATATCTGATTTCAAAACAAAGCTTCAAACCGTTATGATTCAGTGCATTGATTCATGATTCGGATCGCCAGAGTAACATGATTTCAGCAGTTTGACACGCGATCCGAATCATGAATCAATACACTGATTCAACATGAGAGTAAGTAATTAATAACAGAATTAATAACATTTTTGGGTGAACTAACCCTTTCAGTGCACACACACACACACACACACACACACACACAGTGTGATGTGGTTGGATATCAGCAAAACCCACTTTTATTCTGAACTTCTTCCTTGGATTCAAATCTTAAAGGGATAGTTCACCCTGAAATTAAAATAAAGTAATCTTTTACTCACCCTGCTGTGTTGCAATGCCCTATGTCCTTCTATATTTTTCGGACCTCAAAAGCAGATATTTAAAAAATAGGACACACACGCTCCTTTCTATAATGGCAGTGAATGGCGACCAGGCTAAAACATTACAAAAACGATACAAAAGTAG
The DNA here is from genome assembly GCF_024679245.1 of Pseudorasbora parva. Lineage (NCBI taxonomy): Eukaryota > Metazoa > Chordata > Actinopteri > Cypriniformes > Gobionidae > Pseudorasbora > Pseudorasbora parva. The sequence continues at coordinate 12,088,799 of NC_090194.1, read as the reverse complement.
CACGTAATGATACAGTGAGACGTGCGCCAAATATGGAATGTTGTTGCGAGAAAGAAACCTTATTATTCAGTCAAAATACTGAGCTTCGCTGTAACTCAAAATAGTGCTTGTGTGCTTATCCTGGGTGTTATGACAACAGCGCGAGTTATAGTAAGCATGAGCGCTGGCTACTTTAGACGGCTCGCACGCAGTCACAGGAGCACGCACATAGCAACGGCCAAGCTCAGTGTTTTGACTGAATAATAAGCTTTCTTTCTCACAAAACCTTATAGTGTGTATCCTGAACACATTCCATACATGGTACAATGATACTCCTTGTATCATTTTGTGATACTTTTGTGTCCTTTTTGTAATATTTTAGCCTGGTCATTATTCACTGAATGAGGTCTGGAAAATATAGAAGGACATAGGGCATTGGAACAACAGCAGGGCGAGTAAAAGATGACTTTATTTTAATTTCAGGGTGAACTATCTCTTTAAGTTGACAATTTAAAAGTTGAGCCCAAGCCTCCGTTACTAATTCTAAACATTAGAACTATTAGTCGCTTCATTGAAGCTTATTGTATTATGTAGAGTATTACGGTATTATGAGAGAGATCGACTAAACAAGTGCATAAATCAACATCCTTGTTTCTATATAAATATAAAAGTCTCACTATTAAAAACAGTCTCTGCTGCCATCTAATGGTGTAATAATGTAGCTAACTTTCACAGTCTAAATCACAAACGGGCCCTTTCTCCATACCACATATGCTATTTATATAAAATTACTTATTGATCAATAATATTTAAATGAACACTATTAGCCATTATAAAAGTGTTATAAGTGTGTACAATAGAGAAAAAAGAAGAAGAAAAGCAAACAGTTCAGTCAAAAGTACAAAAGCTGTTCTATAAAAAATATCACGTTATGAAACTATGCCAAACATAGCCAAATCAATTTGTTCTGAAACAAGAAATAGATTAGACCAAAGATTCCTTGTTTGATATACCCCAAATGAATTATATCTCATGTTTAACTACTATCTACAGCGGCAAATTCCCGAAAGAGTGACCTGAGATTAAGCTTATATAGGCTTGTGTGTGTGTGTGTGTGTGTGTGTGTGTGTGTGTGTGTGTGTGTGTGTGTGTGTGTGTGTGTGTGTGTGTGTGTGTGTGTGTGTGTGTGTGTGTGTGTGTGTGTGTGTGTGTGTGTGTGTGTGTGAGTGTACTCAACAACACAGCTTGTCTAACGCTTCAACAGTCTGATTCCCAGTATAGATATTAAAACTTTTCAGTTTGTAGATGCCAGAGGGTTGACTTCAAGCCACACTGCCATTATTTAATCGCTGAATGCATTTTGGACAGCTGTCTAATCTCAACAGTGTCTCCAGCTTTTAAGAGTTCCCGTCACCTATCAGCTTGCCATCCGTGAATTCTGATTTAGAGCCAGCCGGACGATGGCAGTTCAGGCACTCTGCGTAATTCAGAGCTGTCCTTAGATCCGTCACATTAAAAGTGTTCTCGCCAGACTCAGCGCAACAGACTGCGCTGCAGTATCTGTTAAACAAAATGTGGCAGCCAAACTTGCAGCCAGGATGGCGGCAGTCCAGGAGGAAGTAGACTACAGGAGGCGTGTGATTGACAGCAGTTTTGGGGTCAGTGCGACAGACTGTTTTATATGAACCTTGTGATTCACATAGATGTGTGTGTATATGTGCACTAACCTGCCAAGTGAGAAGGACACGCAACAATGACAGCTTTACAAGAGACCATGCCTGCAGAAGTAGTAACTTTTATATTCTCTGGCGCCTGTAAGAGAAAAACATATTACAATTGATTAAAAGACTTAAAAGGCTAGTATTGTGAGGTTAGACTAACTGAAATGGCAAGGACACGGACACAATGTGGCTCCTGAAACTGTGGCCAACACAATTACAGAATTTGTACATGATCCATATGGAGAAATGCATGTTATAATGACTATACACACACACACATCTGGCAATCAGTCAACAGGAAGGTATGTCAGGTCTATTGCTATAGCATTTTATACAATACAGATAGTTTCAATGATGCAAACTTCATAAAATATGAAACTGCTGGTAAAGCTGTTCTAAGGCTTTGTTCACACTTCACATTAAATTTTGGTGCTTTACAAATAAAATTCATTATTATTATTATTACACTTGTCAGTCCAAATGTGATTATTTGTTCATCCGATTGGAATCTGATCTAAATTATTGACTCTCCACACTGTGTATCGCAACTGTTTAGATCTGATTTGTGTGTCCACTCTTTCTTTTTTCTGGAATATCTGCATTGGTTTCTATGGCAATGGTGTTGCGTTAATAGGTATATGCAGAAAACAACAGCAAAATGGAGGGGTTGCCGTTTTTCTCAAAGTATGTCTTATTATATTGTAATTTTCTGCTTGACTGGCACTTTGTAACAACACAGCTGTTTATGCAGCGACTTTCATGTTTCCTATAACAACATCTGACATGTTTACTTTTTTACGTTTTAGTGACAAACCACACAAAATCCGATTAGAGCGCTTAGACTGAAACTTATTTCCAGAAATGTGATTTCAAACCACATATGAATGAAGTTTGAGACAGGCCATTTCCACTTGCTAAATATGATCAGATTCAACAGCAAAAAAAAGAAAAGAAAAAAAGGTCAGAACAAGGCTTAAAGAGAAAATAGTGTCATTTTTCAACTCAAGTTAGTCCATGTTCAGTTAAGATATAATTCAGAAATACACCGATCAGGCATAACATTATGACCATGACATAACATGAATTATTCTCTACATCACTGCACCAGTTAGTGGGTGGCATTTAAAGGATTTTCATTTTAGAGGGCTTAGTTTAGCCCCCAGTGAGGGTAGCCTATGGGGAAAAAAATAATATCACACTTTAGTTTGGGGTCCAAATTGCGCTATTAACTAGTAGCTTACTAACATGCGTACCCATAGGATATTGGCTGTTAATTATTATAAAGCTAATATTAAAGGTGCCCTAGAATGAAAAATTGAATTAACCTTGCCATAGTGAAATAATAATTTCAATACATGGACATCACATACTGCAAGTCTTCAACACCATTGACTCCTCCTTCATATGTAAATCTCGTGAATCAAAAACAACGGAAAAAAAGTGCTTCAACAAAACACCACCTGTGACACAAGCGTTGGGGATCATTTATATGCACGCCCCCAACATTTGCATATGTCCAAACACGTTCATTGTCAGGCGGAACTGACGGAGCCGAATCATCGGGACTGCAGGCAAACAAGACACTTGAGGATAGCGAAAAACAGCAGCTCTCATGGACTTATGTCATGTTTAGGCTGTGCAGGGGACGTGAGGACTTTTCATATGTCAACAGTCATGGTTGAGGTTTATTATAATCGGATACCACAACCATTTATTTCAAGATCGTTCATTTGTTCGATCAGCGTCTGACAGAGCTTCGCTCAGCTTGAACTGAAGAAAGGGGCAAGCAGTAAGTAGTGATTTATCCACTTATCGACTCGCTATTTAAACAATTTCTAATTAAATTAAAAGTTTCTTAGAGATGCTAGTACAGTAACAATAGGAAACTCCAAGTACCATACAAAACTAAATAGTGTGTCTAATGACAATGGATAATATTATTTTGTATTACAAAATACAACCCTAGATACATTGTTTACAGATCGTTCACTTGATTCTTCTAGCAAATGTCACCTTTTCCACCATACAAGTTAAAATGACAGTCATTTGACAAGGCTGTTCATTTTGTAAAAATATAAGTTATATATTCATGTTTTTGAGAACTAAAGTAGGCCTATGATGTTTTTGCGTGCTTGTATTTTAGAGTACATTACAGTCACTGCGTAGCCTACATTGTGACTAACGTTATATAAACATGCAATATCGTTGCATATTGAGAGAGAGAGAGAGAGAGAGAGAGAGAGAGAGAGAGAGAGAGAGAGAGAGAGAGAGAGAGAGAGAGAGAGAGAGAGAGAGAGAGAGAGCTTGCGTGCATATGGTTGCCAGATTGGACATGTTTAGGTAAAACACCCGATAGTCTACATGTTCTTTTCACAGAAAAGCTCTGTTTGGGGGGTTTCAATTACTGAAATCTGGCAACCGCAAGCACGCTCTCTCTCGCGTGCAGATGATCTGAAAACACCATTAAACAAGTAGGCTGCATTTTAGCTATCTCCATTTGAGATCTGCTTAAAGTGTCATTCAGTCGGTCTGTGTTCTGTCAGGACGGTCAGGACTCACAAGCTGCTTTGCTGAACAACTGAACTGTTGTGCTGTGAGCGGCTGAAAAAAGCCAATCAGAGCAGAGCTCATCCTAGGGACAATTTAAAGGGTTGTAAATGGACTTGTAAAACTGTATCTGGACAATTTTTGCCCTTAAATAAGCCACAAACCCTCTATGTAGAAATCAGAGAACAATTTAACATATTTTTCAACTCATTCTAGGGCACCTTTAATACCTTATTGCATGGCCATATTGTAGCCTACATGCATTAATCATACCCAATAATGTTGGCAGGTTTATAATCACTGAGATCCCGAATGTTAGTGGGGTTCGGGAACATTCTCCCCGAGAAAATTTTGATTTCTATGATCTACATATGTGCATTTTAATTTTTTGAAGGCCAAAAAATGTGATAACAAAAGCTTGAAAACCATGTCACTGGGCAGTATTATCTCCACATCTCTCCTTTTCTCAGTTTTTATCTTGCCCTTTTTCTTCCCCTCATAACGCTGAACTTTGACTGATATAGGCTAGTTTTTCCATTTTCGCCAGTGAAGAAAGTAAACATATGGTTTACATATTAACGTACGGATATTTAAATGTTTTATGTTTTTTGTTTAATTTACTGTTTATTAAAGTTTATTAAATTAATTCACTCTATTAACACCTTCATTACTAATCTTATGCCAATACAGGCTGAAAAAAGCTGAGATTTTTTTTATTTACTGAATGTCACAAGTGGAATTATATTAATTTACAGTATATACACATTTATGATCAATATGCCTAATCTGATGAAAATAGTTTTGTTAATATTTCTTGTTCATTTATTAGGCCTACATTATGAATCACACATATTTTCAACTCAAATTGACGAAATTAGACAAAGGTTTATTCATTTGCCTGAATATTTTTGTCTTTTGTTTACCGTTTTGTTTTTTGACTTAAAGCAGCAGCTGTCAAACATGATTGTTTAGTTTAGTCGCTTACATTTTCCTCACTTGACGTCGTCGAGTTGCGCTGCTAAAATTTGCGCTCAGCCTCAGCAGTTTCTGTGTGAGCATAAAGCCCACCTACTCTGTAATTGATGTCTTACTCTGTAAAAGGTGTCCATCATAGCTGACACATAGATGAACACTTTACAGTTGGTTTTAATACTGTAAGTCGTTTAGTTCAAATACTATTGAAGTTAGAAATTAGTATGCCAATGTATGTTACTTTAGAGACAATCTTCGAATTTCTAACATCAAACCAACTCTATGCCAGTTCATTCTTCAAGTGACTAACGCCTTATGCCTTATGCTAAAACAGGCTTTAACTTTTATACGGTGCTTATCAAAATTGCAATTACTGCCGCACTGGAATTAAAAGCAAGCCGTTGTTTCTCCATTTTGATTTTAGGTTTACCTCAGAAGCAGTTTGCACATTGTTGGTTGCATGATAACAGCCCTAACAGTTACTGAACTTGATGGCACGGTTTAAGATTTCCTAGCTACAGATAGGATGAGATTTTGTAAGATAGGATAAGAATCCTAAATCAAGTTAAGATTTGCTTCTGTAAAACGAAATTGTGAAAAATCCTAAACTAACTTATCATATCTTAAAGGGTTAGTTTACCCCCAAAATTTTATTCTATCATTAATTACTTACCCTCATGTTGGTTGACACCCTTGAGACCTCCGTTCATCTTTGGAACACAAATTAATAATTTTGTTTAAATCCGATGGCTCAGAAAGGCCTTTACTGGCCACAATGTCATTTACTCTCTCAAGACCCATAAAAGGCACTAAAGACGTCATTACAAAGTCAATCTCACTACAGTGGCTCTACAATAATTTTATAAAGCGACAAGAATAGTTTCTGTGTGCAAAAAAAACAACTAAATAACGACTTATATAGTTATGGCGGATTTCAAAACGCTGCTTCGTAAAGCCTCCTAGCTTAATGAATCAGCGGTTTGGATTGCCAAAGTCACATGATTTCAGCATTTTGGTGGTTGGACATGCAATCCGGATCATGAATCGATATGCTGATTAAAAATGCTTCCAGGCTTTACGAAGCCTTGTTTTGAAATTGGCCATCACTATACAAGTCGTTATTTAGTTGTTGTTGTTTTGCACACAATAACTAGTCGTAGCTTCATAAAATTATTGTTGAGCCACTGTAGTGAGATGGACTTTGTAACGACGTCTTTAGTGCCTTTATGGGTCTTGAGAGAGGAAATTACATTGGTGTCAACGGAGGCCTTTCTGAGCCATCAGATTTCATTAAAAATATCTTTATTTGTGTTCCGAAGATGAACAAAGGTCTCACGGATGTCGAACGACATGAGGGTAAGTAATTAATGACAGAATTTTCATTTTTGGGTGAACTAACCCTTAAAGTTAAGACCTAAGTTTCTGAAATACGCCCACAGGAGCCTATCTTCAGCAAAGCTTCTGGAACGGCTGGTATAAACACAAGCATTAACTAGAGTGGCCATGATCAGCTCCAGTAGCCGTGTAAGAGCTGTAATGTGCCGCAGAATTGTGCAGTGTAAATAAGGGGTTATAGTGGTTTTATTTATATTATTTTTTATTGATATTGATGTGAAACAGTATTTTCCAATTTCTTTATTTACATTGTGAGCCTTTATAGTAGTTTTGAATATTTTTGCATCAACATTGTGTGATTATTCCCATTATTTGTTTTTATGTTTGTGAACCACATTGAGTTGCATTCCACGTATGAAAAGTGTTATACAAATAAATGCTTATAAGAAAAATAGTGCCATTATTCATTATGAATTTTTATATTCCTAATATTTGTATTATTAATATGGCCATCTGTCATAAAGCTCTCCCCCAAACAGATCTTACTGCTGGCCAGATATAAATGAATATCAGCTGTTACAGTATGTACGACCCCCAGAGGTGCTGCAGATGGAAATTTGAGTGCTGCAGTACCTTTTATAGATACACTAACTATCTGTAATGGAGACGAACTACCACACTCAAATAGGGAAAATGCCTGGGCAGATCATCACAAAAAACATTCATAAATGTTATCATGGGCTATGGGACAAGAGGGACACATCAAACAGGTCTATTACACTGGTGGGACCCACATACATTCAGCATTTTTCCTGGGCTCTGGAATTTTAAGAGAAGGATCTTCATACTGTAATGCATGCAACTGACAAGAAGCTTTTATTGATGTATCTATTTATATAATGTAATAATATTTGTTAATGAAAGCTATACCTACACTACAGTTCAAAACGTTTGGGGTTTGTAAAGCGCCTTTTACACAGAGAGTTGATCCCAGAAAATGCTATTTCTATATGCAGAATGTATTTCTACATTCTTTTCTTACACTGATAAAGAGTTGGATTCCCATACTAAAAATTACCAAAGTTTTAAAAAAAAAATTAGTAGGAGTATTTTTGTGGCAAAATTACTCCTTCCGGTTCCTCAAGTTTCTGAAAGTTTTTTCCTCAAGTATGAAGTCATAAAAGGCGGAAAATAATTCCATGTACACTTCTCCTGGGTAGACATGCACACACACACACCAGAGCAGGAGAGAGCACCCTATCATTTGGGAAATGCAAGAAGGATTTTTAACAGTGTCACCAAAGAAATGTGTTTTTGGAAAAACCTCCGCTTCCCAAAGAACCCAGCGAAAATGTTATGTCTATCTGCTTATCCCCAGGGCATCCAATATGTATGTGTGTTTATTTCTTCAGTAGAACACAAATTAAGATTTTTAACTCTGTTCGCCATTAATTCCGTTGAAGGTGGTCAAAAAACCGCCGCAATCATATACATGTATATAGATTCCTCATTAGTGCCTGCTCGGATCGGTCGAATGAGAAATCTATGTATATATATGATCGTGACAGTTTTTTGACCTTCTTTCTCTGAAGTAATGGCGCTGGGGAATACTAGATGATATTCGTCTGATATGAGGTAAAAAATAACAATATCCTCATGATTTCCCCACTTTTTAAAACTAAGTTACACCACTCCATCGCATTATGGATAATTTTATTGACTAATCAAATTGCCAACTAATCAATTGCCAACAAAAACCAATCCAACGGGTCTTGCTTATAAAACAATCGACACTGGAAATGTCACGAACACACATGAAAACAAAGTGCATCCACTGTTCCCTTAAAGGGATTGTTCACCCAAAAACTAAAATTTGATGTTTATCTGCTTACCCCCAGGGCATCCAAGATGTAGGTGTGTTTGTTTCTTCAGTAGAACACAATTTAAGATTTTTAACTCCAACCGTTGCTCGTATAATGCATGTCAATGGGGTGTTTATTCTTAACGTTACATCTCCTAACTATAGCATAATATTGTCAGTTAACAAAATTCTTCACATATATTCGGAGTCCAGAGCATTTGTCTGGTGTGCATGTCTAAGGTTCAGTTCTGGGTTTGAATCCACCATCGTATAGTTTGTATTTCATTAAAACCAAAGGTGTTAATCAGTGATTATGTATTAAGAGCAGCTATTTTTATTTTGTGATTTAAACGGAACGAATATAGAGTCTATGATGTGATGACATGTTGTGTGACTCTTCATCTCCACGCTCAGCTTTTAAGTCGGTACAGCTTATCTGTCTTTTAAAAATCTAATAAAACAGATTGTTTTTTGAGATATGAAGGATGCAATACTACTCTGTAGGTACGCAAGATTAACATGAGATTAGCTATGAGATTACAGGTTCAGGTTGTATCTTCATACGTATAACACAATACTTCTAAAACCTAGAAATGATATATATATAATATATATATAATATATAGTTTTAGATAAACAGAATAATATATATATATATATATATATATATATATATATATATATATATATATATATATATATATATATATATTATTCTGTTTATCTAAAACTATATATTATATATAATTTCTAGGTTTTAGAAGTATTGTGTTATACGTATGAAGATACAACCTGAACCTGTAATCTCATAGCATATATATATATATATATATATATATATATATATATATATATATATATATATATATATATATATATATATATATATATATATATAAAAGTGACCCCTTTTCTGTTTCTGAGTGTTTTCTGAAACAGGACCTATTTCAATGAAATCTCATACATAAATCACAAAAACTTGGTACACATTTGCTTTAAATATTATATTTCACACTGATAATAGCAGTCGTTTTGATTGTACAAGTAACCAATAATATTCAGATATTTAAAAAATGTGCGGCAGGGGCTTTTGCCTCTATCAAACACTTATTATGTTCTATACGGTGCCCACTTCATTTCATAGGGCTAATATTGATAGAAGTCAATGAGTTCATTTTGATAAACAGTGGGGGTGACTAAAACTTTCTACTCAGGCATGTCGATGTAACACCATTAAGATAGCTAATGGATTTTACCTCTCTATATGTGAGAGTGACATTATAGGCTAATTCCCTGACGTGAGGCTTTCAAAAGATTTTGTGTCACCAATTCTCAAATGAGAACGATCTAATGGAGTGGATTTGATTTAGGTTATCTAAATATTTTAGTCATGACAAGCACTTCGGCGTACAACAGTGCATTATACAGAAATGGAAAGGAAGAAACAAACCAGACAAAAAAAAAGAGAGAAGGAGAAATAGAGAGAGAGAAGCACACAGCGGGACCTATGCCTTGGTATCTGAATAGTATCTCATTTAAAGGAAAGGAACTTATCACTTGCACCACTGGTGGAGAAATGCTCGTTATCTCCATGTCAACGTTGCGCTGATGGAGTCGTTACCTGACATATGGCCGTTACGGCGGCACCCAGCCGAACTCGCTCTGCTCCAATCTGCTCCACTAGCTTCTTTGACAGCTGCTGAGTGCCTCCCTGTGGAGAGAGATGAGCATCACACTAGGGTCACCCACAGCTGATGCTCACAATGCAAAACACACACACACACACACACAAACTCGTTACAGAAGTCAGCGTTGTGCCATGATACTCTACTGGTGATAGATCTTTTTTGTTTTATGAGACAGAGATCGCATTGCCTGCATGCTGCAAAAACACAATGGGGATTACAGTATGCATAGTAATAGAATGCAGTGCTCAATGGTTAGGAGGTTAAAGACAGACCTAATCTGGTATAGAGATAAACAAGGCTGTCAGTGCCTGCATAAAGTAGGTAAAAGAGGACCAGGAGATAAAAGCTTTTAAAAATGAGCTGTTTTTCACCCTTTCACCTACATCAACTGCTGATATCTGATGCTATTGCTGAGTTCAAGCCTACAGAATTATTCTGCCACTTCTGAGTTTTCGCAATATTGAACTTAATTTGATATATGAAAGAATATGATATGAAAAAAAGATTAAGAGATAAAGTAATAACAAATTTAAATAAACTATATAGACGGACAAGAGCCTGAAAAAAAAACTGGCTAATCACCAAAATCCACAAATGATTGTGCATTAATTTAGTGCTAATGGAGATCCATAGTGGTGGATAATAATATACGATGAACTGACGATAACAAGGTGGCGCTGTTGACGCTCGTGCAGCCTCTCGAGGAGAAATTAGAACACTAGAGCGTTTAAGCTGTTTCCTTAATACCATCATGACTGAAAATGACACTGCTTTCATACAACAGTTTCATAAACAATTAATTAACATTCACTTACATTAACATTCACTTAAAGTCACTTACATTTTAGATGCAATATTGAGTGCTTTTGTTCGATTTCAGCAGCGAAAATCGTTCACACACAGCAGAACCGTAACGCGTCTCACAGCAACAAGTGTGTTACTGACCGATTCAGTGTTTGAATGAATCGTTTGAATGAACGACTCAATGGCTGACTCATTAGGAGTTTCATGTTTAAATATACTTTCCAACATTTCTTATGTGTCTATTCAAAACTAAAAATCTCAAAACATATGCAGTTGTAATTTTTCAGTGTAAATTATTTAATTTTATTGTTAATAGCCCTTATAGTGTCTTAATTTAATTTAATGCATTGATCAAATTTAACAATATAAAATTAAACCTGAAGCATAGCCTATATTTGGTAAGATTAGGGGGGAAATGCCCTTATATGCACAAATATGCAGATTTAAATATGTCAAAGCTGATTGAACACTGGTGAGAATATTGCTTCAGAATAAATTATAGTTACAACACACACACACGCAAAATTAAAAAAATAGCGAACTTTTTTCCGGACAAGCAAATTTTTTACTCGGACAATTGAATGAACAATTGGGCTCTGGGCATTAACTGTAATAACTCTGTGTTGCAAGCACCAATCCGGTTCGTTTTTTTCCCCCCAGAAGTTCTCCTTTAATATTTGGTACAGTAGCCTTTGTTTGCAATTAGAGGTCAAACGTTTCCTGTAGTTTTTCACCAGGTTTGCACACACTGCAGAAGTGATTTTGGCCCACTCCTGCACACAGATCTTCTCTAGATCAGTCAGGTTTCTGGCATGTCACTGAGAAACACAGAGTTAAAGCTCCCTCCAAAGATTCTCTATTGGGATTAGGTCTGGAGACTGGCTAGGCCACGCCAGAACCTTGATATGCTTCTTACAGAGCCACTCCTTGGTTATCCTGGCTGTGTGCTTCGGGTCATTGTTGGAAGACCCTCGACCCATCTTCAATGCTCTAACTGAGGGAAGGAGGTTGTTCCTCAAAATCTCGCAATACCTGGCCCCGGGTTATTATACTCCAGGGTTTCTACTGATACAAAGCCATTTGCTTATCGCTGAAGTAACCCTTTAATACAGTGCATTCGCCCTGTCCCATGTGCAGAAAAACTTGCTCCCAGCTCTTTTCAGGTCATTGACCAGCTCCTCCAATGTAGTTCTGGGCTGATTTCTTACCTTTCTTAGGATCATTGAGACCCCAAGAGATGAGATCTTGCATGGATCCCCAGTCCAAGGGAGATTGACAGCCATGTTTAGCTTCTTACATTTTAAAATGATTGCTCCACTAGTGGACATTTTTTAACCAACTGCTTGGCAATTTCCCCGTAGCCCTTTCCAGCCTTGTGGAGGTGTACAATTTTAAAGATAGACTAACAGGTCTTTGAGGGTCAGAATCTGATAGACAGATGTTCAAATACTTATTTGCAGCTGTATCATACAAATAAATAGTTAAATCATATATTGTGATTTCTGGATTTTTTGTTTTTTAGATTATGCGTCTCACAGTGGACATGCACCTACGATGACAATTTCAGACCCTCCATGATTTCCAAGTGGGAGAACTTGCAAAATAGCAGTGTGTTTAAATTCTTATTTTCCTTACTACTCTCAGACCTCTTAAAGATCAGAAACTGCGCTTATGTGGTTAAATAACAATTGCAGATAATGAGAACCATCTCTGTCTCGTATCGGTTTCGTGCATCCGCCTTATCTCTCTCTCACCTTGACTCTGAACTCCTGAGCCGAGCCCGGTATAGTCTCCAAGAGGCGTAGTGTTCCCCCTGCTGCAGCGGAGTACATGAGAAAGTAGAGGAAGGAGATCTGAGAGGCTTCCAGGCCGAACACGATACGGCTACACAAGGCTATCTCCTCTTTTATCTCTGTAGGGCACACAGGGACAGATAATTATGTTTCGACAAATGTCATTGGGCTGTTTTGCACAATGTAGTGAATTGAACATGCAAGAAATACACAATGCTCACGTTTGGTCCAGATATGTTTTTCCATGAAGGAGTAAAGCGTCATGCTGTCATAGAGCTCGGCATTAGGAGAACTCATTGGGTCCTCAACTGATATGGTCTTAGTGAGATAATTAATCTAGGAAATATACACATAAACCACTTGAGAAAGCATGCTTTTGTTACACCAGTGAGGGCTGCACGATAAATTGAAATAAAATAAATATTGCTATATTGGCTTAGTCCAATTGTATATATATATATATATATATATATATATATATATATATATATATATATATATATATATATATATATATATATATATATATATATATATAAAATATTATTATAATAATATAATATATACTATATTATATATATATATATTGTATCCATATATATCACTACCGATTGCAACATTTTTAAGCATGTTTAAAATGTTTACATCCAAGTCTACATGCAAAATAATTAACCTGCCATTTTTTCTATGTAATGTTATTTTGTTGCTGTTGTTTTGTTTGTTTGTTTTTTCAAATCAGTCACTCACTGAATTTTTACACATAGACTTACAGATTTTTAAATATAAAATAGTTGTAAGCACTTTGTTCTATCATCTGTTCTGACTGGTGATAATTTTTTATTTCACAAAAAAATGAGTTAAAGCTGCTCAATGTAATTTTTCTCTCCACTAGAGGGCGCCTATTAAAAACAAAGGCGTAGTTTGATGACACTAAGTTTGAGCGCAGAATCTTGGGACATGTGGTTTTCACCTCAAAGTGGAAAAGGAATCGGGATAGGACTCATGTTGATTTATTACCGGACGGGACACAGTTGCGGGCGCCATTTCCGCTTTTCCGGTCATGATTATGAGGTAACGCAGCTCTGTTTATCATATTAGATACATTAAAGTGTGTTTAAAATGATGTTATGATGTAACTGTGCGTTCGCTCAGCCGCTGCTGTGACACTTGTTGCACAACGCTAAGAGTACAGTGTTTCTGCCAAATAATACCGGAAACCGAGGGTAACAGATATAACACAATTGACAGGCAATTCCCTCAGATGTCCCGGCTGCTTAGTTAAAATACCAATATTCTCACAATTTACAAATAGTTGGAAACATTTGGGATATTGTAAGAACTCAACTGAACAAAACATTTAACACTGGACTAGTGATTTTTGGACATTTTACTGCAAAAATACTACATAGTGCACCATTAATATTACACACAGAGCTATTAAGTGATCTGGTGAAACTTTCTGTATTTTTCCATACCTTTTCCATCACAATTTATATAGCAGGAAATCCATATTATATAAGGAATTTCCATCACAGTAACACAAATATCGTGCAGCCCTAACACCAACAACACACTTCTATCCTCATGGTTAAGCTAACATCAAAAATGACATCAAGAGATAGGAGAAACCCATTAATCCACTCAGTGCTCTTAGAAATAGCAGCTAAAAAGCGTTCATACATCCATACAGGTCGGAGCAATCTAAAAGATATATTGCGTATGCTCATGGCTGAATCTATAAGAAAAATATGCATCTTAAACAAGGTATGGAACCGAAAAATCCATTCATCCATTAAGATATGAAATGATGGCTATAAGTCACATTCTACTACTCAATAAAAGAAGAATTATTCTATTGTGGACCGGCACTTTGTCAGATGAGATTGTGCCATTTCTCCTACCCGCATCAGGATCTGGGTGAAGTCCAGTAGGACCAGCGGGGAGTATGATGGGATGCTAGAAGAATACGTTTTAATTTTGGCATGAGGACCGCCCATGTGATGCACCTTCTTGCCCTCTGTGTATTGTGGAAAGACCTCCACACCAAGCTCTCGAATAAGCTCCATGACATGGGTCTGCGAGCTATAGGAAATGAAAATCAAGTAAGTTGCGAGTAACCGTGTTTCTGCAGAAAATCAGCTTTTGTGTAACATGATGAAAATTGTGCTTGCCCTCGTCTAAAGCGAAAGCTTTCACAGCCCCAGGCAACAGCTGTTTATTGATGTCTGTGGACTCTGAAAGTAGCTCTGGGTATTTTCTAATAGTTTGTGTAGTGGATTGCAGCAATAAAGGCCTTGAAAACACATTTTTACTGCTTGTAAGCTTAAACAAGCCTTTGTGATGTTCCAATTATCACACCTCGAAAACAAACTATAGGGAGACCAGGGCTAGTTGTCACAAGGACTAGTCGGTTTTGAATCAAAGGTCCAATTATACAAATGTGCAGTTTCAAAACCGTGTTAAATTAAAAATTCATTCTGATAATGATATAATATGATAATGCTGTATATGCTGGGTAACAAGAAAACAACACAATACAACCACACTAAACATACAATCCAACAAGAGTAAATTTCATAAAGCTAGTCTCAAGAAATAATTAATAATTTTTAATGAATGTCAGGGTGGACAAGTCGTCTGGGTATGCGTTTTAAATGTATACATTTTATTATTACAATATTTAAATAAACAATTCATCAATATAAATCTTTTGAATTTTAGCCAACAAAATGAAATTCCCATTCACGCTCATGCCTACGGACAAATTAGCATCTCCAATTCACCAAACCTGCATATCACTGGATTGAGGGGGGAAATCAGAGGACCAGGAGGAAACCCAAACCAAAGCGAGGAGAAAATGCATGAATGGATTTGTAGGATTTATTTTGTGCTGTCTTGTTATTTGGTGCAAATATGGAAGCCCCCTTCCACCACATACAAAAAAAAAAAAAAAAAAAAAGAATTATAACTAATTAGTGAATGAATTATTTTCATTTTAGAGTGAACTATTCCTTTAAAAAGTCACAATTATGGTATAAACTGTCACAAGTCTTTATCATAATTTTGACTTTTTGTCACAATTTCTGCTTTTCATCTTATAAACATGACTTAGTATGTCATGATTTCGACATTCATTATTTGTATTCAATAATTATGACTTAGTAATAACACTTTTTTTTAAAGTGTCCCTTCGTTACATGTAGCTTTATAACAACCCGAATTCTACCCCATCCCTAAATCAGGGTTGCCAACTCTCACGCATCTGGCGTGATTCTCACGCTTTCAGGCTCTGTCTCACGCTCTCACTCCGCCCAACTCAATCTCACGCCAAATTGCCAAACCTGCTTTTGATATTAAACAAAGCTATAAGCTTTATTTTTTTTAAATGTGTTTTAATGAAATTCAAACAATAAATAGCGTTTTGGCGCTAATGTGGCATAATGTTAAAGCCAGAGGCGTAAAGCGGAGTTGCATGCTCTCGTCTCCCTGCGGCGCGCGCTGGTCACGTGGCCCATGAGCGCTCAATACTTCTAGCGCTGTGCCAATGCATTTAAATGGCTTAAGCGGATACACAACAGTTTCACCATATAGATGTTTGCTGCAAGTTTTGGTAAACAGTACAGCATAGTGTTAGTGTTTATTGATTATTAAGTCAGCCAAATTCACTGGATCGTTTTATTATGGAGAGTGATAGAGATTTAACATTGTTAACATTAATGTTATTCTTGTATTTAGCCCTCAGGTATTCCTTACTAATAGGTCACACTCATACTCATTAAATTATATTTATTGAATATTTTAAGGAGATCTTTTGGTACTAAATACTATTTGTGCAACAATTATTTTCAATAAATGACCACTTAAAATATTTTTCTTCTAATATTTGTATTTCTTCTAAAATGTATAATACAATTAGTGTAGTAATTAATATTAAAATAGAGAATTCCAATTCAAAGAGGCAAATTAGAGTCATTTTGTGGCTAAAAAATATTAATGTTTATTTGTAATGCCATTAGGTGCCTTATGGCTCTTTAATAAATATACATGTATCTAATCTAGTTGCTCAAAAATATATTGCAGTCTTTGCATTCTAATAAATATTTAGATATGATGATCAAACACTAGATTTCTTTAAATGTGAATTTTCAAAACTTAAATAACTTGCATCCTAATCTTTTTAATGAATAATGATACTTATATAAGCACTCACAAGTGAATATTAAGGAATGGCACATATAATTTGACCCAAGAAATGTTTAAACTAGTGCCAAAACAAACATATTATTATGTACAGTATATATACTAGATATAAACGGACACTGAATCAAGATCAAAAGCATTACCCCCCCCCCCCCCCCCCCTCCCCCCCCGGCCCCAAAAAATCTCACTCCAACCTGAACTTAAAAGTTGGCAACCCTGCTAAATGTAGTTAATATTACTCAGTACTTCAACATAACTACACTGTAACAATGAAACCTAAAAGTGTAACAATGACTCTTTGTTTTTTGTTTTTTTTTTGGCTTATGTAGCGTGTGAGACTTTTCACCACTCCTCCTCACATCGAATAAGAGTTGTTTACTCTGCATAAAGTGACATTAAAAACCTTCCTTAAAAATGCTATCATCTTCACCACCACCACTACCACTTAACCGTGGAAAACTTACCTGGACACCCACTGTCCACCCATGTCCCACTGGTCAACGCCATTCGCAGCTGGTAGGGCTTCACTTACAGTTCTCCCCCCGACACGGTCTGTATGCAGTAAATAGAAGACAAACAACGATTACATGCTCGTGTTTTGCATAGCAAGTAGACCGCAGACATATGCAGGTATCCTTAGTTTACGAGAATATCGAAGATAAATGTTTTCTTGCGAGCGACACACCTCTGGCCTCCAAAACCAACACGTTAAGTTGCGCGTTCCTCTTTTGCAGCCTGCGAGCCGCGCAGAGTCCAGAAAGGCCCGCGCCGACTACTACTACGTCAAAAAGATCTTCACTCATTCCTGCAGCGGGTTGATTGAAATCGCTTGAGGAAATGTGTTGCGCAGGCGAATATAACACCTCGAGTATCCTGCAGAGACACTGCAAAGCCAAGAAAGGTGAAAGTTCGGCTTTATTATGCACACTTGTTGCAGCCCGTGAACACAGTTGGCACTTCGCCCTGATAAAGTGTATCGCTGACTGCAGTGGGACACCGGGATATTCAGACCTCCCACTTATGTTTAAACTGAGTATTCTCTCTTTTTGCATTTCTGTGTATTTAACCCACACAAAAGGCATGTAAATGGGTAGCCTACTTAAAAGTATAGTTGATCCAGAAATAAACATGCTTTCATCATTTACTCACCCTAGATGTTGTTCCATCAAAACCTGCATGAGTTTCTTTCTTCTGCTGAACACAAAACAAAAGACGACACCAGACAAACACTTTTTACCAGACTTTTTTTTTTTTAGCCGGGGTCGGGGACTGAGTTGACACATAATGACCCAACTGTTTGATTACCAACATTCTTTAATTTTTTTGTGTGTGTTCAACAGAAGAAAGAAACTCATACAGGTTTGACAACATAAGGATGAGTAAATGAGGACAGAATATCAAACTAAATTTGCAAACAATGCAACTGGAGTGTTTATGTAAACAGAAGACAAACCATACAAATATTAACAAAAGTAATGTGAAATAGCAACAAAAAAATGTGTAAAAAAATGTACAGAATATCAAACCATTGTTCTGTCGACATTTACTTCAATGAACACCATCAGATAAAAATGTGCAAAAATTACACCTTTGAGAGTGCAACACAATTTTTGTACTTGTTTTGACAGTATATACATTTGATAAATGTTAAATATTGAAAGTACATTGTTTATGTGTGTTTTGTAATATTTAAAATATTAGTTTTATCATGTTTAATAATAAGTCAATCATAATATTAAAATCAGTTGATTAGACATGATCTGTCCAGAAACTTAGTTCTATGTACATTTTTAAGAAAAGAAAAACGAGGATTTGGCATTTTATGAAAATACAGCTTCTGTGGTCACCTATCCATTATGCACAGCAGGTCATGAAACAAAAGTTGTGATCTCATGCTTATGTGCTGTTGTGAAACCCATAAGTGCTCATATTTGCTGTACTGTGTGCCATACTGTATGCATTTTGGATAGTCTATACGGCTAGTCTACTTACCTTTGAACTTTGAACAGCACAACCCAAATGATAACAATTTGTTTAGCTGTTAAAAAAAACACACACAAAAAAAACAATGCTGACTTTTTTATTTGTATTTGTTTAGGAAACATTTATTTTTCCACCAGTCTTTATTAATTGCATAACTGCCATCTGTTAACTATCGTAGTCTCAGATGTGAAGCTGGAGCATCTGCTAAATGTCTTAAGTAATCGTTCTCAGTTTCATTTGTGTTAATGGTTCTCATTATATTAAAGCATGTGTATGTCTTAAAGACAAGGGGCCCTATCAAACACCGTGACCCGGCACAATGCAAGTGTTTTTTCTAGTTTCAGCCCAATGCAGTTATCACTTTCATGTCCAGCGTCACATTGTTTAAATAGCAAATCTACTCATGCCCATCTGTTTGATCATGGACGTGCTGGTCTGAAAACGAGATGTGTTCAGGGCGTGTATTATGTGCGCATTGCTATTTTGGAGGCAACTGAAAACAACTGTTCCATTGACCAACAAAAACCTGGTCTAAAGTCAGTAGCACAGTTTTTTGTGTTATTCAAAGGGCACGTTAGTAATATGCATATGTGGGTGCAAAACGCACCTATGCTGCTTATCACACACACAGGTACAAGCAGCAGCACACAAACCTTTTAAAATTATTTTAAAATTAAATGATTCCTCCCTGGAGAAGCGTTCAATCTTTCCGCTCGCAGAGTCCGTCATGTAAATAGCGTATCCGCCATGGTGTAAGCGCAACTGGCATATGGTTTATTGCATGTTATGCCTAAAACACACTCATTAAGAGTCTATGTACAACCCATCTCGACCATGTGCCTGGCGGCCTATTCATGAAGGTGTGTGGAGCCTCACTGTTCTGTAAAAGAGCCACCTTTAGATGGACTTCCATTGCATATGCTAGCTTGTTGTAAAATGCACTGTGCATAGCAAGGGGGAAAAATTTTATTTTCAATAAATCCAGTTGCATTAAAGGGATAGTACACCCCAAAATTAACCAATGACAACATAACACGATCACATGAGGGCAATGATATCACATGGCAAAGCAGGAAATATGACTGACATAAAACATTAACATGAGACAAAACCAAAACACATTACAGACATTACAGATGGAGGCGCAGGCAGTTCAGGAAGCCATGGAGGCGCAGGCAGTTCAGTGGACCATGGTGGTGGAGGAAGTTCAAGAGACAACAAACGTGCGGCCTCCGTGGCCTTATTCAGGTACCTACTACCCAATTTTTGGGGGTCGGAGCTAAAAGGCCAGGGCCTGGAACGGACCTTGAACACTGGGACACTGGTCAGGAGACAGAGTCCCCTCGGGATGAGAGATGGAGTCCCCTCTGGACTGGGGACGGGAAAGAGAGTCTCCTCTGGATGGGAGATGGGTTCCACTCTCGGCTCTGGACAGGGATAGATGTCCCCTCAGGGCTCTGGATGGGAATTGGCATGGATGTGTATGCTGCTCACACACACCACATAGCTGAGTGGAACCCAGTGCGTCACACTCGAAAGACTCAAGTGTGGCGGCCATAATGGACAAAGGCCTCCGAACACATCTTCCCTTCTTAAGAATGACTTCAGTGACGTTCTTTATTCTTTTCTCAAAGAAATGCTTATCTCCAAGTCTTCCAGAGTCGCGGCCAAAGATTATTCAAAAAGCCACCGTTCGCCAGCTTTTGTATTTAGTAGGCCTAGCATGCAAGCGCAACTTGGCCGACATTATGTTAAGCCCCGCCCACCGACTCTATACACGATGTGATTGGCCTGACCAGAGTTGGGTTTTTACAGCTCAGAAGTGTATTGAGAGTTGCTAGATGACACTCGCGGCAGATTAGATTTGCTGCCACTAGGGTGCGTCTAGATTTTTAGGCTAGTGCTTTATAGCACAAACAAAACATCGGAGCTATTTGACCTACCGCAAGTTGGTGCTATTTCTGACACTCCTAAAGCTTCTAATCTTTTCCCAAAACAATCAGGGGAAAGCCTCTGTGCTTCATGAGGCTTCATTTGCCCATCCCTAGCAGGAACCAATGGAGGCAAGTTGCACCAAGTGCAGTTTATTACATCAGGTCAGAGGTCACTCCTCAGTCGGAACTCGACTCGTGTACAGCCGTTACCAGAAGCCAATTATAGTTTATAAAGTTATAAATATAGATATGTTTCTTACAAAAACGCATAGCTTTTGCCTCAGTTTTCTCAGTATCATTCTCAGTATTCTCAGGAGCCTTTATAAACCCCCTGGGGCTGTTACTTTTATGATGGGTGGATGCTCATTTGTGGGCTTCAAAAAACAAGGTCCCATTCACTCCTATTATATTATAAAGCTTAGAAGAGCCAGGATATTTTTTAATATAACTCAGATTGTATTTGGCAGAAATTAGAAATTCATATATACCAATAGGATGGCATGAGCGTGAGAAAAAATAATGGGATCATTTTCATTTTTGGGGTGAACTAACCTTTTAAACAAATGCCCTGCATGTTGCACTGAATCGTTCCAATCATTTATTATTCTGTCCTTTGTTTTTCTGAGTGGAGTAACCAGTTGTCACCTGAGACCAGTCTCTGTGGACCACATCACCATGGCACCTCCTTCACTTGATACCAGAAGACTTGCTGTCTCACACTGGAGCCATTCAGAAGGTGACGTGCATGAGGACTACAACACATAGATGAGCTTGCCCTCCATCTGTAAGTTTCTATGTATAATTACATTTTATCCATGTTTCCATGGCCTGTTTCCCTCAGATGAACATTCACAGAGAGGAACCAGTTGTTCTGGTCGATCAGCATAAAAGCATGCAGCCAAAATGTGTTTTTCTTTTTTTCTTTTTCTTGTGTTGTGTAATGCATGGTAGGTTTTGGTGGACAATAAGTTTACAGGCTCTCAAGATAGTGTAGGAGAAAGAGAATTGAGTGTGTAGCAAAAAGAAAAACATAAAAGATGTGGGGGGTTTTCTCTCTGCAGGGAAGCAGATAAGAAACTTTTGACTTTGTGAATGTCTTTGAGAAATGTCTTCGAGTCACAACAGGTCCGTATTTTTCGTCATTTTGCTACAGTATAATATTTTCCAGGTTTTGGTACCATTTGTATGCATGATAATTGTATACTTGCATTGAGTTGCTTGGCATTCTGTGGACATTCACTAGTGAAGTGACTAAACTTCAAAATAAGGTTGCATTTGTTAACTTTATTAGTTTACGTACTTGTGAAGCATGTATTCATCTAAGTTGATGTTCGTTTCAACATATACTAATGTCAAAACGTAATATTATTTAATAAACCTGACTAAGCATCCTGAAGTGTTCAAATCTTGAAGTCTTGAAGTGCACAGAAATACTGTGTCATAAGTCTTTTTGTTTTATTTATTTTTATTTTGGTCATGTTCAGCATGATAATCCAGCTACATATAACAATGTGCATGAACTAGCATTAGACACCCGCCCTTCATTAATGGGATATTATTGTAAAGTGTTACCAAAATAGGAAAACTAAATTACTGGTGTAAAATATATATCCTTTTTGCAGTCTTTGTTTATTTCTAGGCATAAGCGTGTGTCTTAAAAACTTCAGTCAGCTGAATCTGAGGAAGTGGGACAAAAAAGGGTGTCCAAACATGAATGTACAAAACTGCTGCTGCAACACAAGGTACCGTGTGTTACCATTGAAAGTTGAAAACATGGTACCTCATTATCCCTTGTAGTCTCTTTCAGTCATGTTCCTCTCTTAGTTTTCGCTCTCTTTTTACTTTCATCTCTCACAGATGTCTAAAACGGCCTTGTGTCAGACGAACAAGTTTGTCCCCGTTGTCCTCATTTGTGATATTGACTGTGCTCGCCATGTTTCTCAAAGCAAGTAAGTTTCTTCGCAAAAAAAAAAAAAACTTTGAAACTTGGTTTCCAGCACAATTTGTAGCTACTAGACCAGGTAATTTGGCATTCTGCTCACAACCCTGCTAAAGTTCCTTAATTAGGCCTGAAAGTTTTCCTTCATCCAAGACATGGATGTATGATGGGATTTATTCACAAGAATTTGGACGAAATCCAGATATTAGTCATTTGGATAGTTTCATTATATGAGCCCGTATGAATCATTCATGAGGGCGCACCAGGATGGAACTTCAGTATGAAACCGGGATTTTTGGAATTACGGGGTAATTGAAAATAATCATCCTTATACTTTGAATGACAGAGGGAACAAGCTGAATGACCTAAGGAACAGGATAATTAAAAAGACTAGTTATGCTCTTAACTTATTTCACGATCGGTTTTTAAGTTTTAATATATCATAGATAAAAGACTTAAAGTCTGTTGACCAAAATGCTATATTTACAGTCTGAAGACATTTGTTATCAGGTTGTAGTTGTAAACTACAACCCAGATGGAACCATCTGAAATTAGAATAGTAGTTTTTAATTTATGTGTAAAATAAAGTAAAAATTTGACAAGAGTCATACCTAGAATATTAATTTTGGAAGCAATGTGTGCTAAATTGATAACAAATTACTAAACAAGGTACCACAACGATGTGGTTACCTTGTTGTCATTATAGTTATATAATCAAATGTGACTTGAGTTGTGACTGTGTGTGTGTGTGTGTGTGTGTGTGTGTGTGTGTGTATATATATATATTTTTTTTTTTTCTGTCACATAAGAAAATGCTTTGATAAATTATAATTAAAACATAAAAAGCTGAGATTATGAGATTCTAAATTGTAATTGGGATATTAAAATCAAGATTATGAGATTAAAAAAGTCACATTTATGACAAAATTATGAAAATAATTGAAGACAAAATTATAATTTGATTTGAACCATGATTCCGATGTTTCCTGTCATGAGTTTAACTTTTTATCTCATCTTTTGACTTTAATTAGAATTAAAATGAGTTTTATTTCATAATTCCAACTGTTATGTCATAATAATGGCTTTTTATCTTAAAATTTTGACTTGTCATGATTATGATTTTTTTTATCTCATAGTTTTGGCTTTTTATAATTATGATTTAGCATCTTATAATTACAGCTTTTTTTGTCATAATTGTGACTTTTTATCTTACAATTCCAAATTTTATGTAATAATTATGACCATTTATCTCATAATTTGTACCTGTCATTATTATAATTTAATCTAATCTTTATTATAATACATTTTTATTAGAATTGAGTTTTTTTTAATCTCATAATTCTAACTTTTATATCTTAATAATGATCTTTTGTTATTTTGACTTGTCCGATTATGACTTCTCAACTTTTTATTTTTAGCTCATAATTATGACTTAGAATCTAATTTCGACTTGTTATGCCATACTGTAATTTTGATTTACCAAAACATGTTTTTCTTATGTGGCGGAAATGGGTTTTCATATAAGGATAACAAAATATGAAAGTTTCTTCAAGTAATGTTAACCACAGTCTTATATTTATTTTATACTGTTCTTATATTTATTTTATACTGTTCTCAAAATTAAGAGACCAATATCGATTAGCCTTCCATGTTGGCCTACTTATTGATGTCATGACTTGCAGATGTGACAGTAGCGATGAAAGTGACCTCCAGTGGACCACAGACTATGCAGATGGCTCAAGGGGAACCTGTTACACTAGACTGCACCTACACATCAAGTCCAGCAGACATTGGCGAGCTTGACATCGAGTGGTCAGTTGTCAGTCCAGACACCACAAAAAAAGACCAAATGGTGCGTAAAGCGCTGCTGAAATGGCAAATCAGTCTCCCTTGGCACTGCTTTGACCAGACTCTTACTGATGATTTATGTATGTGTTAAAAAAAAATCAGCTTTAATTGATATTTAAATTTGTTGTCTATAAGATCATTTCATATACAGGTGGAAGGAGATATACCCATGGTGACCCTTCTTTAATGAAAGGTGTGGACTTAACAGCTGTAGACCCTGCCCAGGGAGATGCATCTCTATCTATCACCTCGCTGATGGTCAGTCATGCTGGAACGTATCAGTGCAAAGTTAAAAAGGCACCTGGGGTGGACAGTCGGAAAATATCTCTGATTGTGATGGGTAATGTATTTCCAGTCTTTGAATAGTACACAGAGCGTTTCCATGATGGAATCTTTAAAGGAAGTGTATGTAAGATTGTGGCCAAAACTGGTACTGCAATCACTTTCAAATGACTGTGTGTATCCACTCTCCCCCTCCCCTGGGGGCTGTGGTAACTAGAGCAGATCTGGCAACCCGGATGCAGAAACACTACTGACTTCGTGATTGGTAGATAGGTGGAGGGTGGAGCTTCATGTCAACATCAACATCAGTTGAGGGCTGCAACAACAACTTTTAAATGACAATATCCTGGCCGGACTACTGTTGTCAGTGATATAAGTATTTGAAATTAACATGATTTCTTAATATATAGTGACATATCAGGGCCATTTTATGATTAATTGAAATACATTTCTTACATACAGTTCCTTTAAAGACGGCATTAAACATTGCTGCCATAGTCTTTTATTCCCTATTATGATGTATATCTGAGTGAAACGTCTTCTCGAGAAATAAATAGGTCAGGACTTGATTTTGCCCATGAGGAACTGATTGGATGGTTGTGGTTTGCTATTGGTGGATATCATGTAAGTGACAGATTGTCCCGCCCTCAGCCCAGTAAACACATCATTAGAGAAGAAAAGAGATCACTGCAAAAAATCTTTGATTTAAGATTACGAGAAAAAAACATTTATGGGATAATGGATAAAGCAACTTTATCCATAATCTCTACATTAAAATTAAAATCACATTAAATTGTGAGTATTAAATATGATACATCGAGCATCTAAGGAGCAATTATTTGTACATCTTATGTGTGAAGCACAAATACACACTCGTGAAGGAAACACTATATAGCCTGAGCTGCTTTGTGTGCCTAACCTAGGCTACTTAAAGGGTTAGTTCACCAAAAAATGAAAATTCTGTCATTAATTACTTACCCTCATGTCGTTCGACACCTGTAAGACCCCCGTTCATCTTCGGAACACAAATTAAGTTATTTTTGTTGAAATCCGATGGCTCAGAAAGGCCTTTATTGACACCAATGTCATTACCTCTCTCAAGACCCATAAAGGCACTAAAGACGTCGTTACAAAGTCCATCTCACTACAGTGGCTCTACAATAATTTTATGAAGCGATGAGAATATTTTTTTGTGCTAAAAATAACGACTTCTATAGTGATGGGCTGATTTCAAAACAAAATTTCGAACCGTTATGAATCAGCATATTGATGAATTATTCGGATCACGTGTCAAACCACCAAACTGCTAATGTCATGTGACATTGGCGATCCGAATCAAGAATCGATATGCTGATTCATAACGGTTCGAATCTTTGTTTTGAAATCTATCTATAGGCCTATTGTATTTAATAAAATGTATTCAATAAATACATAAAAAAGACAGGCGTATTGTTTCAGTCTTACTCAAAGGCTGTGGAAACATAGTGGCCCTTTTTTTGATAAAACATTGATTACAATTAAGATGCAATTTATACAAAACAAAACTTAATGAAGTGGTCAGAATCATAAATGACCCACTCCATTACTCACAAATCTGGCCAACAAACGTGCCAGATTTTCTGAAGGACAGGAAACAAATAGCATGAAATAGCTTACTCCGTAATTTTTGGCCATGTAGATATGTGCATGGCATAATTATAAACTATAAATGCTCCTCTTTTATTTGTGTACACGCTCACAATAAAAACAAAGCTTTGTGCTTTTGTAAAATAAAGAAAATAAGGTGGTGCGCTTTCAGCTGGCTCTGTCTCCGCGAGAATCTTTCTGAAACACATCTCAAATTCAGCGAATACTCATCACACATTCATTAAAATGTGCGTCTTAAAAAAGAATTTCCCCCCAAAAATTATACTAAATGTGATTTTTTTCTTCTTGCTTTTGAAAGGTTTGCTTTGAAGAGAAGAGTCCTTATAATAACAGTCCTTATAAAATAACCATGCTCCAATTCTCAGCAGTGCTTTTGGCTCCCTACAGAAGTGTACAATGCAATCATTCAAACAGTCTTGAATTTGTATGGGTGAACTGTAGGCTAACCGTGTTTTGACTCTCTGTGTGGTAGTGAGGCCGTCTGTGCCGAAGTGTTGGGTTGATGGTGGTGAAACCGTGGGTGAGGCAGCATCTCTCCGCTGCAGATCGGATCAAGGCTCTGCACCTCTGCTGTATTCATGGAGGAGAGAGAGTGGAGGACCAATTCCTTCAGACGCCATTCAGAGTTAGTGCTACCTCTAGTGGTAATGTATTGTAATGTGATGCTGCTTCTCAAAACAGTTTTGAGTCCACAAAATAGTATGCAAACCATCGCTTTGATAGCTAAATTGCATCTTTTATTTTGATATTTAAATTTTGGAAAAGAATGTAAAGCCTATATAATTTACCATATGGATTATTTAACAATTTATATGATTTATGCCCAATACACTCTTAAAAATACTCTTGAAAAAATTGGCATCGATATTTCCATGAAGAATCTTTAACATCCATGGTACCTTTCCATTCAACAAAAATGTGGGGGAAAAATTTAGTTTATTAAAATGTCACACATAAAAACTGATCAGGTTAGGTTAGGAAGTCAATGGTTGTTCCATTATTTTGTCGAGAAAACCTCCCTTTGAAACCTTTATTTATAGAAATGTACAGAAAGTCAAAGTTAATTTTAAGTCAATTAATTGGTAATAAAAGCAAATCAGATCTAAGGAAATCAAAATTCAACAAGGATGAACTAAATAGTTTATATAGCCATAAATGGACAGTATTAGCTAGTCATATAATTAGAATATCATCAAAAATTTGATGATATTTCACTAATTCTGTTCAAAAAGTGAAACTTTGTATATTATATTCATTCACACCAACACCAACAGATGACATGGCACCCAAAACCATCACTGCCTGTGGAAACTTTAAACTAGACCTCAAGCAACATGGACTGTGTGCCTCTCCTCTCTTCCTCCAGAATCTGGGACCTTGATATCCACAGGAAATGCAAAATTTACTTTCATCAGAGAACATAACTTTGGGCAACTCAACAGTCCTTTTTGTCTTTAGCCCAGGCACGATGCTTCTGATGCTGTTTGTTGTTCAAGAGTGGATTGACACAAAGAATGCGACAGCTGAAACCCATGTCTTGCATACGTCTGTGTGTAGTGGTTCTTGAAGCACTGACTCCAGCTGCAGTCCACTCTTTGTGAATCTTATGTGTGTATATTATTATTATTATTATTATTATTATTAGTAGTAGTAGTAGTAGTTGTAGTAGTAGTAGTAGTATTACACTGTAATATGTATAAATTATATATATATATATATATATATATATATATATATATATATATATTACAGTGTAATAACAATAATAATAATAATAATATATACACACATGAGATTGCATTGTCTATATACTGTATATTTTAAGAAATTGAATAACAAGCTGTCATTTAGCAAAAGTTATTAGTTACACAATTAGTTACACAAAAGTTAAGTTACACACTTATTGTCATGCACGTTACAGCTACTCTAGTTTATGTATGAAAGTAATTACAATGAACTCTTAAAAGAAAACAAAAAGAGAGTACAAAATTTCATTTATTTTAATTGAGATTGCAAATTGATGTTTTGACAATTATTTTTTGTTTAATAATAAGTATGTGTAGCTGAAAAAAGGTATTTGTATATTAACACTTCTACAAAGTAGGAAAAGAACCCCCAGATTTAATTTAATAATTTGATTGTATGCATGTTTTCTCTCTTATACATTAGACCCCCTCACAGGAGAACTTGTAATCAGTAACCACTCTGTAAGCCACTCTGGTGTCTATTCCTGCGAAGTTTCCAATGCTGTTGGGAAAGAGAGCTGCCGGCTTAACCTTCAAGCTGTGAAGCGTATGTGAAGCGCATAAACACACTCCAGTGCTCATCAGACTAGTGATTTGATACAAACTGATTATTCATAATCCTCAGTCTTAATAATCGTAATCATTCACAGCTCCAAACAGAGCGGGGGTCATCACAGGCACCATTGTTGGATGTCTACTCCTCATCATGATCGCCCTGATCATTATCTGGCTTCTCATCTTCAGATGTAACTGGAATCGACAGGAGAAAGAGGTCTCCAATGAGATTAGGTGATAGCAACCGCTCCATTTTTCTCCATGAATCCCTTCATTTCCTTCAATCATGTGAAGTTGTATGATGACAACAAGACATTCTGGCTCTGATGACTTTGATAGACGGCTTGTTTTCCTTTTGTGTTTAAAGAGAGGATGCTCCTGCGCCTGAGAGCCGTCCTACCAGCCGAATCTCCAGCTTCCGTTCAGGTGTGGCCTACAGCCAGGTGGGCCAAGCCCAAATTGAGCATCCACCCTCCACTAACACCAGCTACAGCACTGCAAAATATGACAGCAGATTTGGCTATGCTGTATGAAAAGTCATACTTGATGGTTTCCTTTACTATAGATTGTCATTGGTTTACATGTAAAGGTACGCTGTGTAACTCTTTGCCTCTAGTGGTAAAAAACAAACAAAAAATGCACGTACTTTGGTGATTAATTTACTCCGCAACAAAAGATAACATCTTTGAAAACATTATTTTTCATAATGAACTTAGACATGCTCACTGCCAACTCGTTTTCCATCAGTTCTTTTTCGTGAATTAGAATGTGTGCAAATTGTGGATGATATAAGGATGCAAAGGATACATCCTTCAAAATCAGCTGAAAGAAGGGCATGGAACAAAGGCGGCCCTTCAAGGATCTGCTTTAAAGAATACTAGGTTTCTATATCTAAGAGTGTTGATTTGATCATATTGCAAGATGCAATATGGTATAACATTCAATATAATAAAGTTTAATATGAGAGAAGGATGCATTATGCCTCAGATTAATGATGCAGAACCAAAGGAGTGCCCATTATTGATTTGGTTACAGGTGGTATGGTTTTATATGAAATTTGAATTTTGATGTTCATGTCATAAATGTAATTAAAAATTAAATGTAAATGTAATGTAAAATTAAATGTAATGTCAGAAAGAAATCATGATTTCTTTCTGTCATTACATTTAATTTTACATTTTATATATATATATATATATATATATATATATATATATATATATATATATATATATATATATATATATATATATATATATATATATATATATATATATATATTTTTTGTGATGTGTAGACTAAATTCCCTTTATTCCTCAGTGTTTTTTCATTTGATAAAAAGTGTTGTTTTCTGTTGTCTCTACTTATTCATCTTAAAAATTTAACTGAAATGCAATTGGAATGTCTTTGTTTTTTAAAGTGCAAGTTCTTCAGCCGTTCTGTTAGTTCTATCAAGATTGGCAGATGTTATCCTGAAAGGCTAATGTTGTTATACAACATTTCTAAAGAAGTTTAAACAATTATGTTGAATTTGCAATAAAATGAACACCAGTCTTTTGACAAATATCATAGATATTTCAATTTTAAAACATCAAGATTTTTTTTTTCTTTAAATTATGAGTATTGTAAAACTTTTAATGTTTAAATATATTTTATGAAGTATCCTAATTAATATGTGAACCTGGACCACAAAGCCAAACATAAGTCGCACCATCATGTCGCATGAAGATATTTTGTAATTTTCCTTCCGTAAATATATAAAAAATGTATTATTCTAAATAACAAACCATAGATCAATGGAAAGCATGTTTTCTGCTTTCAGATGATGTATAACTTTTCAAAAAATGTACCCTTATGACTAGTTTTGTGGCCCAGGGTCACATATGCAGTCAGTCATAGACACCACTTGTCTAATAATTTTACAATATTTAAAAATATATAATTTAAACTAATTTTAGGCTACATGAAGTTCAGTAGGGTTAAAATATGGGCTTCATAATTATTTTAACAAAGAGAAAATATGACTTAAAAATAAATAAATATTTAACAATGAGCCAGAGAGCTTTGTACATTGTTCACTTCACAACTTCTGTTACACAAGTTGTGCTTTGGATCATTTTATCATGTTGAGAAACTTTAAAACATGTTCTCCAACGTTTTTGAGCTCATGCTGTTATCAATAATACAAAAAGGGAACATAAATATATAATTTCAGTTAATCTTTATACCCACATTGTTATACTAATAACATTCTAATATCTAGAAAAATGTAATAAAATATTCTGCTTTTATACCGTCATGGGTTATCGAGTCAAGCACTCATTCACCTCTAGAGGGCGTCAGCGTCCACTGCGTCGATTTTGAAAAGGGGAGGGGGAGAGACACATAAGCCCTATTGCGCATGTGCAGCCGTTTTGTCACATTATAGCTTCCAGAAACGTAGTGATTTTTGTGTACTATAGTCATCATGAAGGCTCTTAGGGGAATGGTGAGCGGAGCTGTGAGCGAAATATCATCTGCGGTTACCGGCAGCAAAAACGTCGCCGTTCGGGAAAATGTCCTTGCTGTGACTCGTGACTACATTTCTCAGCCGAGATTGAGTGAGTTTGCAGTGCTGACTATGAAGGGCCCTTAAAAACAAACCCACTAGAGCGATAAAAGATGTGCGTATACCGCAACGAATCAATAACGTGCTTGTATTTACATTCAATCTGCTAATCATCATGTTATTTGCATTACAACTGCAGACATATAACATTTCTGATGTTGAATGTCTATGATCCATGCAGTCAGGTAAATCTAGGGTCAGTTTAATAACAAGTGTATTTTCAACGTTGCCTATATCGATAACCTCTAATTGCTTGATCTATATATCGATATGTGATGAAAATCTAAACAATAACTATATACAAATATAATAATGATTGGTTAGAATTTCATCCTGTTAATAAATCAACATGATGCAGGATTTAAGGTAGATGCACGTTGGATCGGAATCGTGATGGAGTGGCAAGCTGTGTTAGCATTTAGACTATAGGGCTTGGGCGTCATGACGTCATTACTTGGCGTGGCGGCCATGTTGATGGCATCCTTTACTGCTACTCGGACTACTGCGCACTGTTTATAGACGTACTCCCTCTCAATCGTGTGTCTTAATTTGATTATTTTGGCGTTATTTCAACTATGGCAAACCGTTGCTGCATTTTGGGGTGTAACAGCGCAACACATAATCACCATGGGAAATGTTGAAAATGGATTAACTTTCCACCGCTTTCATGCTTGGAGGCGCAACCACGGGCAAGAAGTAATAACAGTACGATGTGCAAAAAGCAAGAATTGTCACACAACCAGATGTTTTTTTTAGTGTTTATTTGCAAGTAGTGCAACCTGAGAACACAGAAATGTGGAATGCTTCAAGGTAAAAGGTTACAAATAAAAAATGAACACAGAAAACGGAGTGCAAGTTGTTGCACTTTATATAACGGAGTGCACTTTATATAACAATAATAAATACACTTAAAAAAAAAAAATCTTTCAATACTATATAAGCAAATAAATAGGTATCTATAAAATAACAACAAAAGACAGAGAAAATGGAGGAAGTGCAAATTATAAATATAGTAAACAATAACATTGCAATAACAAATAAAAACGGAGGCAGAGCAATTTCTTATATAATAAAAATAATAATAATATATACGTTTCGGTTAGACTTTATTTCGATAGTCCACTTTAAACATTCTACTAACTATGTACGTTTTCAACAGCATGTCAACTAACACTAATTAGAGTATTAACTGTACTGTTAGTAGACTGTTAGGTTATGGTTATATGTGTTGGGGTTCGGGTTAGTAGAATAAGTTGAATTGTAGTTGCAAAGTTACTTATAGTCAGTAGAATGTCTGTTGGGGACCAACAAAATAAAGTTTTCGTCGTCGTCGGTGCTCCGCTCTTTCTTTGGAAATTCATGTGGATCCAAAACTTTAATAGTTCCGATTTTGTCTCTATAGCGGTCCCTGCCTTCCCTATTTAACGTATCCCGGTAAATTCCACATCCCTTTCAGGATTTTAACATGTTTTTTTCATTCTCCCAACTCTGCTTCTCCTCATTCGACTTGCTGTATGTTTACATTCGCGAGGCCATCAACATGGCCGCGACGTCCCAGAATGCAACGCGGCGCCCAAGCCCTATTCCTTTAACTAACACGTATTCTTAACTAGTTCTTTATATATATAAAGGACAACCAATTGAATAGTTATCAGAAACAATTGGAAAACATATTAGTCTAAGTGATTAAAACAAATAGCGAGGTTAGCCTTAAAGGGGTCATATGATGCAATTTCTTGTTTTCTTTTTTCTTTAGTGTGTTATGTAAATTTGCATGAATAAGATATGCAGAGTTAGAAAGCTCAAAGTCTCAAACCCAAAGTAAAAGTTAAGGCTCAGCCACTGATAAAGATTAATTTGTGCAGTATAGAGTAGCGCTTGTCTGTCATTCCCACGACCAAATTTAGTCCAGACACGCTGGCAAAGTTGATCGATCAGCTTGGTCATCTGCATCATCCGGATCAGATTCAGGTTTGAATTGATAAGGTAGGACCAACATTATTATCTGTCAATATTGCTTTGCATTGCTTTGGGAGCTGATGTTCCAAATATGGTAAGAAGTGTGACATTTCCGTCACATTCTTAAAGGCATGAAGGTTCACCCAAAAATGAAATTGATAAAGATTCAAATGGGTATGAATCAGTGAATCGGTCAATGATTCGGATCGCCAATGTCTCGTGATTTTAGCAGTTTGACATGCGATCCGAATCATGAATCAATACGCTGATTCACAACCGTTTGAATCTTTATTTGAGGATTGAACACAAACAAGTTAGAGAAGACAATGCTGAATAAAGTCGTAGTTTTTGTTATTTTTGGACCAAAATGTATTTTCAATGCTTCAAGAGATTCTAATTAACCAACTGATGTCACATATGGACTACTTTGATGATGTTTTTATTACCTTTCTGGACATGGACAGTATAGTGTCCATACACTTGGATACGCTCTCAGACTAAAATATCTTAAACTGTGTTCCGAAGTTGAACGGAGGTCTTACGGGTGTGGAACGACATTAGGGTGAGTCATTAATGACATAAATTTAATTTTTGGGTGAACTAACTCTTTAAGGTATTCAGGCCAATCACAATGTACTGGATCGCTGGCCAATCAAAGCACACTGCGCTTTTTAGAAAAGTGAGTTTTGTGAAAATGTACTGTGTAAAATAATAACTTTTTTGAACCTGAAACTGTGTAAACAGATTGCATTAAACCAATAATGTTTTTTTTTAGAACCATCATGTGACCCCTTTAAAAGTCCATAGATGTCAGTTCAAACTGTCATTAATATTTTCTCATTCGGATGCAATGAGACCTGTTTTCCTGTTTGTTTATGTGATATTCGGCATAAAGCCTATAGTAGCCAGTAAAATATGATTCAAAAATAGGATTCAGTTTTTTAGGACTGTCACATATTGATTAATCATTTGCTCTTGGTTGTTTGATCTAATCCAAATTATTTGAGAAAATGGCATTTATTGTGAAGTTTAAATTTCAATCACTTTTTCCCATCCCATCTAAGGACAATTATATTGCAGTTATTTAATGTATTATAATTGATTAATTAGTAATCATAGAAATATTATTTTTCACAGCAATAAATTAAATCAAATGGGCCCATTGTTATTATACATTTTATTTTTATATTATGTAAGAGTCCAAGTAAAAATAGGCTTACACTGAAAGTGACATAAGCAGAATAACATTGTTAATTGTAGCGGTGTGCTGAAACAAAAATTCTGGGCCAAAAATTCTGGATTAACTTCTGTACAAAATTCCTAATCATGACAGGCTGACTGTTTGCTATTTGTTTCTTTACTAGAACTTAAATAAGTACTTAAAATAGATTGTAGTTAGTTGTGCGGAATAATGTTAAATCGGCTTGCCATAGATGGCAGCATCATCAGATGCGTTGATGATAAACAACACGCAAGGAGCTTGAAATGAAATTCGAACATGCTCATTCTTTACTCAAATTTAAGTAATTTAGTTAAAATTATCTCTAATTCTATCTAGTTAAAAAATAAATATTTCGTAATTATCTTAGCCACCATATTTCTAAGCCATTATGACCTATTATTGTCTTATTCTGAACATTTGTCATGTATTTATGTTATTTATGATTTTCATATAGTAAATGACACATTCTCATTCTTTTTCTTTATTTTTCTTTTAAAGACACTTTGACCATAACATGATGTCATATTTGATCAGGTGATGCGTTTTATTTTTTACTGTATTTATTTTCCTTAATTTAGTACTTATTGATTTTCTTCATGTTGTTAAGAAAAAACCCTGAATTTGTGTGTCATAGTGGTGTTTGTAATTTGATCGAGAGGTCCTTGCCCTGAAAAACATTGAAGTCCCCTGATCTAGACTAAGAAACACTAGACTTTTGTGACATTCATGTATGTGTGCGCAGCGTATAAAACCGTGGCTGGTGTTAATGGACCCCTGGTGATTTTGGATCAAGTGAAGGTATTGGATTTCTGTATTATGTATTGTGATTTTATTGTGTTTTAGAAACAATGCACCTGAATGTAGACTTCTCACTTAACTACTTCTCGTATTGTTTTATATCAAATTCATAAATCTACATCGACAGACAGTGGTTTATCTATATTTTTGTATTGTGAAATATCTAAAAGTATTTAATTTTAGAGATTTTCCATTAAATGTTTTATTTCTACTTCTATTCGAGTACATGTCTGTATCTCTTTCAAAAAGTAATGATGACAGACCACCATCATGTCTAAGATGTTCATTATACATGTAATCTTGCCTTCTTAAACCAAAGCAACTAATTTGTTTGGAAAGTACTGGATTGATGTTTTTGATGCAATGTTAACTGATCACCTGGTGCAGTTCCCCAGGTATGCTGAGATTGTCCATCTGACTCTACCTGATGGCACCAAGAGGAGTGGACAAGTGCTGGAGGTTACAGGTTCCAAAGCTGTGGTTCAGGTCAGAGAATAAGACCTTCTGAAATACGTTTTGTTTTTTCCTCCATTTTGTAATCTGATCAGTAGCATCTCTCATTCCATTTTTAGGTGTTTGAGGGAACATCTGGTATTGATGCCAAAAAAACCACATGTGAATTTACAGGGGACATTTTGCGTACACCTGTGTCCGAGGATATGCTGGGTAAAAATACAAAAAGAGTTGTACTGAAGTTGTAATTTTTTTAATTTATTTTTATTATTAAATGTTTTTATTATGTGTATTTGGTAAAATGATTACTCTATTGCAGGTCGTGTGTTCAATGGATCAGGAAAGCCGATTGATCGAGGGCCTGCGGTGCTGGCAGAGGACTACTTAGACATCATGGGTAAATTTCAATATGGCTGTCTTTGTGATGCACCACATAAGCTGTTATGCTCACAAATTGTCATCAGTGCCTTTTTTTAATGTCAATTTGTAACATCCAATTCCCTCCTGCGTCCTGAAGGTCAGCCGATTAATCCTCAGTGTCGTATTTATCCTGAGGAAATGATCCAGACCGGCATCTCTGCCATTGATGGCATGAACAGTATTGCCAGGGGCCAAAAAATTCCCATTTTCTCTGCAGCTGGTCTACCCCACAATGAGGTGAGGCCTTTGTCAGTTCATCTTCTTTCAGGTGATTCTTCAAAGACGTTAATATTTTTATACAGCAGAGCAGAATTGTATATATATTAAAGTGACAGTAAACACATTTATAATGTTACAAAAGATTTATATTTCAAATAAATGCTCCTTTCAACTTTCTGTTAATTAAAGAATCCTAAAAAATGTATGGTTTCAAACCAAAGTAGTAAGAACTTTGTAAGTGTACAAACAGTTTAAAAAGAAGATACTTTATAAAGACAGTACATTACACATGTACGGACAGCAGCCATTGTTTCGACGAGATAAGCCACGAACGCTGTGCTAAGCGATGAACTGTGACTAGGAATTTCATATGGTCTGTTGTTTCCAGAAGAAAGCACTGCACGCAGCAGAGAAAAAAATAAAATAGAAAATTAATATCCATGTAATTAGATTTCACAAACTTAATTCCTATCAACCAGCTCACTTAGCACAGCGTTCGTGGCTCAACTCGTTAAGACTTTTTTCCAAGAGGGCTGCTGTTTTTATAGGCGTATTGTAATATACTGGCTTTATAAAGTGTCTTCTTATTAAACTGTTTGTCCACTTACAAAGTTCTCAATGCTTTGGTTTGCATGTAGGGACCCTCATTATGCTACCATGTTAGTATGAGGCTATTTTGACCCTTGTTAGTGGTATTAACTGGCAATTTAATTTTACTTACTCTGTGCCCCATAGACAAGAGTTAAAAGCTAATCTGTTTTTAGGGATAATACTCTTTACATTAGATTTTGGTAAATGGTAAATGGACTGCATTTATATAGCGCTTTCAACAGACCATATGGCCATCCAAAGCGCCTTACATATTGCCTCACATTGACCCATACATACACTTATTCATACACCTTCGGCGGTGTCTGCCATGCAAGGCGCCATCCAGCTCATCGGGGTTAGATGTCTTGCTCATGGACACCTCGACACTTGGTCAGGTGGAACCGGGGATTGAACCACCAACCTTCCAGTTTGTAGACAACCTACATCAACCACTGCCACCCATTACATTTCATGAAAACATGGTAACTTGGTAACCTTGTTTTAATTACCCCTAGGTGCATTTTTCACCAGAGTTGTCCTTTAAATATCTAAGTTGAAAGTACTTAAAAATTGAAGGCAGAAACCTTTTTTTTGTCTCTTTTTTTTTTTTTTTTACAGTTTAGGTAGTTGCTGGAATAGATGTTAAGGAGGCCAGTAGTAGGGATGGGCAAGAGTACTTGAAAACGATGATCGCCCTGACTTTAAAAAAATATATTTCTCTTTTTTTGGATTGGTTATTATGGAATTTAGGGCAGTACCTGAGGTCTGATTGGTTTGTGTTAGACAGCACACCTCCAGATCGGTGGAGTGAAAGTGGATTTGAAAGTGCACACTGCATTGATGCCTGGAAACACTTTTATCATGAAATACAATTAAGTGCAAGATTTGCAGCAGCAATTTGTCATATACGTACATAGCATTGTAATAAAAACAAGACTATGATAGAATGTAAATTCTCTGTGCTTTAGTTCTCCATGTATCAGCGCTGATTACATCAGAGCGCAGTCAAGTTCACGTGCGCATTTGTGTCCTTTTACACAGATGCAAGTTGTAAGATTACTTTTTATGTTGTCTATATCTGATTAATAGGACACATTTGGTGGAGTTTATTAACCAGCTAGCAAAGCGCTGCTGTTATATTGGCTATTGTTCATTCTTATCAGTTTCAGCTCAAATGCAATGCCCGACATTATCAACTATGGGTTATTTGAAACGGTCATATTCTTTTAGATAGGCTATTTCTTTCAAATAATTGTTGATATTACTAATGCCACAGAGGTATATTGTTCTCATGTTTTTAACGGTAGACCTATGTTTAATTTAAAGTTGTTTCTTATTATGGCTTCAAAACTGTGCAGTGATGTAATCACTTTGATCATGAAAAATAACATTAAGTGTAAGATGTGCAGTGCCAATCTGTCGTATACATAGAATTATAATGAGAGCACAGTTTTAAAAGAATATTGTTTCTCTGTGCTTACGTTGCCGGTGTATCAGTGTTGTTATTAAAGTCCTTATGAAATCAAAAATCGACCCTATTTACTTTGTTAGCACATATTACAGGTCTTAGGGTGAACAATTAATCTGTGTAAGTTAATACATAGAAACAAATTGTTTGTCGCAGTAATCTTTAATCAAAATCTAAGAATTAACTTCCGGTCTGGAACTGGCGTTCCCTCTCATATGACAGCAGTTTGACGGCTTAGGTTTGAAAATGCTTTACCACTGCAATGAGCAATCGATGGAGAGGAGGAGCGCTGAGGTAAAGCCCTGCCCTCTATTCAATATTCTGTTTCACTTGGAAATACGTCACAGCACTGAAGAAAACTCACTTGCTGCTTCTGGTTCACTGGGACTTTAAAGGAATCACAACTCCAAGGTTCCTTGCTGTCCTGGATGGAGTTATGGTTGACGAATCTAGCTGAAAGGAGAAGTTGTGATGAAGTGTTGGGTTGCCTGAGACCACAAACAGTGGTCTGAGTTAAAGATGGTGGTCCTTTGTCCAGGTAGATATGTCTGTCAGGCAGGCTTAGATGCAAGCAACTACCATCGGATCATCTGGCTGGAATGTGAGGTAGAGTTGTGTGCCATCAGTGTAGCAGTAACATGAAGATTGAGAACAGAAGTGGTCCAAGAACTGAGCCCTGAGGCACCCCAGTAGCTAGATGTTGGGACTTAGACACCTCACCCCTCCACAACTCTCTGAAGGACTTACCTGTGAGACTTGAACCATTGGAGTGCAATTCCTGAGATGCCCTTTATCATCAGGGTTAATTGGAGGATCTGGGGGTAACTGTCAAAAGCAACAAACCGGTCCAGCAAGATGACCAGGACTGATGATTTGAAAGCTGCTCTTGCCAGTCACAGACCTTCTATGCCTTCTATGCTTCTATGAGAGCAGGGCAGACTCAGTTGAGTGGCTGCTTTTTAAATCCAGTCTGTTTGTTGTCCTGGAGGTTGATTTGTGTAAGAAAGTAAGCAGCTTGGTTAAACTCGTTTAAGTATTTAAGCAATGAATGGAAGAAGGGATACCGGTCTGTAGTGATGCTGTCTTATTTTACTTTGTTGTGGGTGGAATAGAGCTCTTCCTTAATGTAGGTCATGTCTGTTTCTGTCAGAGTTACAGAACAACACAAAACATTATTTACATACTACTTGGAAATCCTGTCATTACCACCCAGTTTCTTTAGCCTTAGAACGGGCAGAATTATAAGGCTGACCACGTTTTCTTTTGCCAGGGACTGAAACTAGCACAGATTCATCCATTTCAACATACCCCTCCTAGCCTGACAAGACCCACATCAAGATGTTTAGTCTGGAAACTGGCAAGGCTCAATCCAAGGGGCGGGATAAACGGTTGTCTTTCAAACTCCCTCTGCATGCGATAGGATAGCACTACAACCAACCAGAGCAACAAAGGTGAAGCAGAGCTTGTTGATAGATTAAACATTCGCCGTATTTGGTCGGCAAAACTCCGAACACATCTTCCCTTTTTAAGAATGACTTCAGTGCCGTTCTTTTCTCAGAGAAAAGCTTTACTCCAAGTCTTCCAGAGTCGCGGTCAAAGCTGATTCGAAAGACCGTCGTTCGTTTCTATGTTTACTAGAAGCACACAAACGCAACTCGGCTGTTGTCATTATGGCCCCGCCCACCGACTCTATACACGATGTGATTGGCCCGGCAAGAGTTAGGCGATTACAGCTCAGAAGGGTATTGAGAGTTGCTAGACGACACTCGAGGGCAGATTAAATTTGCTGCCGCTAGGGTGCGTCTAGATTTCTAGGCTATACCCCTCCATCTTGTTTAGCTAAAAATGTCTTTAAACAGGATGCTCAACAATTGGAAGCAGAGTCCTATGCACATTTACATTGATCTTGAAATCATATGATTTGATTTGCGTCTTCAGATTGGTTTCACAGAATAAAGGTTTTGCTGGCAAATGTAATTAGCGTTTGGCGGTTTCTGCCAACAAATCGGTATTTCTTAGCAGGCTAAGGCCGGGATTTAATGGGTTTGAAGCATAAGTATTTAATGAACATATACTATCTGTGAAGACATTTGCTC
The DNA here is from genome assembly GCF_024679245.1 of Pseudorasbora parva. Classification (NCBI taxonomy): domain Eukaryota; kingdom Metazoa; phylum Chordata; class Actinopteri; order Cypriniformes; family Gobionidae; genus Pseudorasbora; species Pseudorasbora parva. The sequence goes on along the minus strand of NC_090194.1, from coordinate 12,048,132 downwards.
AATATTGTTAACTCTGTTTTGACGTTGGTGGTGTTTAGGAGTTTTTGTACTCTTCAAATACACTTATTTTAATTTAAGTACTTGAGTAGCAAAGTATAATGTTGTTACCTAACAATTGATCCTTTTTTCTTCTTCTGCTTTTTCAGATTGCTGCACAGATCTGTCGTCAGGCAGGATTGGTGAAGAAATCCAAAGATGTGATGGATTACAGTGAGGATAACTTTGCCATTGTGTTTGCAGCCATGGGGGTGAGGAGCACTTCTGATTACAAGTTTGCTAAATATCTGTATTCATACCAGTGAGATATCTTCATGACATAAGTTGCATCTTTAGGTCAACATGGAGACTGCAAGATTTTTTAAGTCTGATTTTGAAGAGAACGGGTCCATGGACAACGTGTGCCTCTTTTTAAATTTGGCCAATGATCCCACGTCAGTATTCTTTCGAATATTCTTAATAAATAAAGAGATAATTCATCCAAAAAAATAATTTACTCACCCTCATGTCATTCTAAATGTGTTCTAAATGAATTAAAGAACACTAACAAATACCATCCTTAAAAAGGTCATGCAGGTTTGGCATGACATGAAAGTGAGTACGTAAGGCTTTTTTTTAAAAAATATTTTGGAGCAACTTGGACCAAACAGTTTGAATTACTTGTTGCAGGATTGAACGTATCATCACCCCTCGGCTTGCACTTACCTCAGCTGAGTTTCTGGCTTACCAATGTGAGAAGCACGTGCTGGTCATATTGACTGACATGAGCTCTTATGCCGAGGCTTTACGAGAGGTATGATATATAATGTGTGAATTTATACTGACAGCCGTTAGGATTAAGGCTAAACTTGCTACTCATTGCTATGTATTAAACTCGATCGTTGTCTTGAAGGTCTCAGCAGCTAGAGAAGAGGTCCCTGGTCGACGTGGTTTCCCAGGTTACATGTACACTGATCTGGCCACGATATATGAAAGAGCTGGACGTGTGGAGGGACGCAATGGCTCTATCACCCAAATCCCAATCCTCACTATGCCCAACGATGGTCAGCAAACATTTACCTACTCATCTTTTAATACTTACATCATCATAAATGTTTTGCCTAATGGTTTGCTTACTGTTATCTGCAGATATTACCCATCCTATTCCGGATTTAACTGGCTACATCACTGAGGGTCAAATTTATGTGGACAGACAGCTTCACAACAGACAGGCAAGTTATGGAAACAAGCTTACAGTGTAAACATTAGTTGTGATTTTTCATTAAAGGGTAATTTCTCCCAAAAATCACAATTCTGTCATCATTTACTCACCCTAATTGTTTCAAACCCATTAATACTTCCACTCATTTTTGGAACACGAATGAAGATATTTGTACTAAAATCGGAGCCATTTCTCTACTCTCCATTGACACCTACGCAACTACCGCTTTGATGCTTCAAAGAGTCCTTAAAGAGATTGTTAAACTACTCTTTAGGAATGAAGTGGTTTAGTCCAAATATTGGTTTGTATTGGCACACTAGAATGAACCTCATTGGTTCTTACAGAAGCTCAAACGTGCTTCGTAACATGAAAATAAACCTGATTGGTTCTTACAGAAGCTCAAATGTGTTGCATAACATGTGAATGAACCTCATTGGTTCTTGCAGAAGCTCAAACTAGCAGCATAACATGAGAGTGAACCTCATTGGTTCTTTCCGAAGCTCAAACGTGCTGCGTAACATGAGAGTGAACCTCATTGGTTCTTTCCGAAGCTCAAACGTGCTGCGTAACACGTGACTTAACCTCATTAGTTCTTGCAGAAGCTCAAATGTGTTGTGTAACACAAGAATAAACCTTATTGGTTCTTGGGGAAGCTCAAACCGCTTGTCCACCAAAGTGTTTTTAGCCAGCTGTAAACACTAGGCGCAGTAAACGCCTAACACTAGAATGAAGCTCATTAGTTCTTGCAGAAGTTCAAGCCTGCTTTGTAAACTAACCCTTTAATAAATCTCATGTGCTTTTTTTTTATACCAACTACTGATATTTTTTATGCAGATCTATCCTCCTATCAACGTACTACCTTCTTTGTCTCGACTGATGAAATCAGCCATTGGTGAGGGAATGACACGCAAAGACCACTCAGATGTTTCTAATCAGCTGGTAAGTATGGATGAACATACAATTATCACTCAGAGGTTTGGGGGTTGTAATTTTTTTTTAAAGAAGTCTCTTATGCTCACCAAGACTGCATTCATTTGATCAAAAATACAGTAAAAACAGTAAAATTTTCAAATATCATTTACATTTAAAATGCCTGTTTACTGTTTCAATATACAGGGAGTGCAGAATTATTAGGCAAGTTGTATTTTTGAGGATTAATTTTATTATTGAACAACAACCATGTTCTCAATGAAACACAAACTCACAAACTCATTAATATCAAAGCTGAATATTTTTGGAAGTTTTAGTTTTAGCTATTTTAGGGAGATATCTGTGTGTGCAGGTGACTATTACTGTGCATAATTATTAGGCAACTTAACAAAAAAAATGTATACAATATATTTATTTCAATTATTTATTTTTACCAGTGAAACCAATATAACATCTCAACATTCACAAATATACATTTCTGACATTCAAAAACCAAACAAAAACAAATCAGTGACCAATATAGCCACCTTTCTTTGCAAGGACACTCAAAAGCCATCCATGGATTCTGTCAGTGTTTTGATCTGTTCACCATCAACATTGCGTGCAGCAGCAACCACAGCCTCCCAGACACTGTTCAGAGAGGTGTACTGTTTTCCCTCCTTGTAAATCACACATTTGATGATGGACCACAGGTTCTCAATGGGGTTCAGATCAGGTGAACAAGGAGGCCATATCATTAGATTTTCTTCTTTTATACCTTTTCTTGCCAGCCACACTGTGGAGTACTTGGAGCATTGTCCAAGTACTGATGGAGCAGTGTCCAAGTAGTGTGATGGAGCATTGTCCTGCATGAAAATCATGTTTTTCTTGAAGGATGCAGACTTCTTCCTGTACCACTGCTTGAAGAAGGTGTCTTTCAGAAACTGGCAGTAGGACTGGGTGTTGAGCTTGACTCCATCCTCAACCCAAAAAGGCCCCACAAGCTCATCTTTGATGATACCAGCCCAAACCAGTACTCCACCTCCACCTTGCTGGCGTCTGAGTCAGACTGGAGCTCTCTGCCCTTTACCAATCCAGCCACGGGCCCATCCATCTGGCCCATCAAGACTCACTCTCATTTCATCAGTCCATAAAACCAAAAAAATCAGTCTTGAGATATTTCTTGGCCCAGTCTTGACGTTTCAGCTTGTGTCTTGTTCAGTGGTAGTCGACTTTCTGCCTTTCTTACCTTGGCCATGTCTCTGAGTATTGCACACCTTGTGCTTTTGGCCACTCCAGTGATGTTGCAGCTCTGAAATATGGCCAAACTGGTGGCAAGTGGCATCTTGGCAGCTGCACGCTTGACTTTTCTCAGTTCACGGGCAGTTATTTTGCGCCTTGGTTTTTCCACACGCTTCTTGCGACCCGTTGACTATTTTGAATGAAACGCTTGATTGTTCGATGATCACGCTTCAGAAGCTTGGCTATTTTAAGACTGCTGCATCCCTCTGCAATATATCTCACTATTTTTGACTTTTCTGAGCCTGTCAAGTCCTTCTTTTGACCCATTTTGCCAAAGGAAAGCAAGTTGCCTAATAATTATGCACACCTGATGTAGGGTGTTGATGTCATTAGACCACACCCCTTCTCATTACAGAGATGCACATCACCTAATATGCTTAATTGGTAGTAGGCTTTCCAGCCTATACAGCTTGGAGTAAGACAACATGCATAACGAGGATGATGTGGTCAAAATACTCATTTGCCTAATAATTCTGCACTCCCTGTATTATACATGTCACATGGTCCTTTAGAAATTATTCTGTGCTGATTTAATGCTCAAGAAACATTTATTCTTATCATGTTAAAAAAAATGTTTTCCAATATCCTTTGATGAATAGAATGTTTTAATTAGAATTTAAAAAAATATCTTTTTTTTTTTTAGTTTTGAACAAATTGAATGCATCCTTGCTGAATAAAAGTATACATTTATTTATATACATAAATAAATATTTAAACTTGTTATCCCCGAACAATTGAATGGTACTGTAAGAAACAAGGAAAGAACAACACCTGTATAATGACCAACGCCTCAAATAATGTATTTTTCCCCCTATGCAAAAAATGATTAGGGCCCTAGCACCGATGGTGTGAGGACCCTTTTGGAATTGCTCAGCCTATTATTATTTTTCTCCCAAATGAATTGCATTTTTGAGGGCCTAAACATGCTCGAAAACTCATCATGCATCAAATGTGGTGCAAATTTACATCTGATATGGGTTTCAGAATTAGGCGTGGCAAAATGGCTCCTACAACGTTTAAATTAAGGGCCGTTTAAGCTACATTTCACATACATGTGTGAAATTAGATAGACACATGTAAAAATCCCAATACCTACAAGACCCTGAGTGCAAAGTCTAAAAACCCAACAGGACGTAAGATATTTTAAATTTTTATAACAATTTTTTGCAGTTTTGCCATTACCAAATGTTGTACTTTAACAAACTCCTCCTAGAGATGGGAGCTGTGACACAGCAAACTGTTGTAAGTCAGGCATACAATGTCCGATCTGCCCCAAATTTCACATGTTTGATAAGAGTCCCGACTTGAAGACATCTGCATGGCAATATTCAGTTATAGTCAAAGTGCCACCTGCTCACCTGCTGGCACATTGAAATGAGTTTGCCATATTTCTCCTTTCACGGTTAAATGCATCATGCTCACTATTAGCTGTTTTCCTGAGGCCACCGGGTGGCGCTGGCCCTGGGTAGGAGGGCCCTTTCATCTCTGCTTGCAGCTTTTTAAATTATTATTACATTTTTAAGTTAATTGTGTATGGATATTTCATATTTCATTTGTCTGTGACAAAGCGTCTCCTTTTTTGCAGTATGCATGCTATGCTATCGGGAAAGATGTGCAAGCAATGAAGGCCGTGGTTGGGGAAGAAGCACTGACATCGGACGACTTGTTGTACTTGGAGTTCTTACAGAAATTTGAGAAGAACTTTATTGCCCAGGGTAAGTGCCAAACAAAACAGCACCTGTGGAATGATGAACAATTGTATCTTAAAGGGATAGTGAAAAAAATACTGTCATCATTTACTCACCATCAAGTTGTTCTAAACCTGTATGAGTTTATTGTGCTTTGTGTCCCGTTCCTTTTTGAAATAATTTTTGCCCACATTATTCAAGTTTGGTGTGAAAGGACAGTTCAAATGAAGAAAAAGAAAAAAATAATGTATACTTTATTAAATGTAATATGATTCCATGAATGGCAATGGGCTGTGCCATATATAATACTTCAGAATGAGCCTGACATGTTTTGTATCACAGGTGCATATGAGAATCGAACTGTGTTCGAAACATTGGACATTGGCTGGCAGCTCTTGAGAATCTTCCCCAAAGAGATGCTGAAGAGGATTCCTCAGAGCACTCTGGCTGAGTTTTATCCCCGAGACTCCAAACATTAGTCTTGTTTCCTTTATTGTTTATTCAATTTGTTTCTCAATCATCTGTGAAATCTGTCTTCTACACTTCTAGATGTTACTCAATCTCTGCTCAAATCAAGAACACGTCTACGCTGATGGATTACAAAATATTTTTTTTATTGCTGATCTTGGTATTTATTTAAGTGTTCATAAATAGTAAAGCAAATATTGTATGAATATTGTCATTACACTGCAGTGTGGAAGGTTTGTGTGTGTGTGTTTGTGTGTGTGTGTGTAGCTCATTATCAAACAGTGTTCTGACCAAGTGGAATATGATGTAAACCTGTAACATTTTAAAACAACTTAAAAAGCTATAGTATGTGTCACAAATCAGCCTGTTTCTTTATTTCAAAAGTTGCAAGATGAATGTATAATAGCTTAATGTATTCTATGAATTTGATTTGTTATCATTATAATTAATTCACTATATCATAAAGTATAAAAGGAAGCCATATGGTCATATGATGCATTAAAAGAGAATAGATAAGCACAGTGGCCCTATCAAAGAGGGAAATCCACTGAACAATACACTTTTGTTGTTTTTTGCTTTGTCATACTGTTACTGTTTAACTAAATTAAAAAATGTATAGTTGTGTAAGCAATGTATTTATTCTTATTTATTTTGATGCTATATATGTATAGTGTGGTACAGTGTGTGATATCAAGTAAATTCTTAATGAAGTGATTATCCTAATGCATGAACAATATATTGGAAATATGTATGTGACCACTTGCTTCATTAAATAAATATTGATGTGGTGTAAATTAATGATCATGAAAGTAATCAAATATAACAATGCAGCAATGCACATCCTGATGAGCTGGTGTCAATTTTGTTACTAATACTAATTAGGTGCTACTAATTTAATTTGCACAACGGGGTACTATAGGGGCTTTACAAAGCACAGTGGTTCTCATTTGTGTATACACATTTCATAAGACATTTTAAAATGTATTTTTGCTTAACCGTGTTCATGTTTCATGCAAAGTTAGGCAATTCGAAATGGTACAGGGCGGTTTTTTAGACTTCACTGAATTTAGCATAAATTGAGCTTTGTTCTGCTGCATGTGCCCAATCCTAAAACGTATCTGCCCCATTTCAGCAACTGTCACTTTGCAAAGTCTGCATTACATTATGAAAATTACACAAAACAATTAATAAAGGTCACGCTAAAGTCCTCAGGCACATTTTGTGAAAGGTGTATGGGAATATCCCATTGAGACATTACACAGTGAAAGTCTGGATTCATTTTCTGCCTTACAATGTTTAAACAGCAGAGGGTATCGAGACTTCATAAAACAATTATCAATTATCTTTTAACAGCCGTTTAGTTACCCAGGTGAACAATGTTTTATGTGATTACTTATTTGCTCTAATTGGACTGATAAAGGCCTGTAAAATACACATATCTCCAGCAATATGCATGTTTGGTTTTGTAGATTTTATATAGTGGTGTGAAAAAGTGAATGTTTGAGTTTTGGTGTTACTAGGGTTTGTTTTTGCATTTGCTTGCCTGCCATGGCTCAAGGGTGGAAAGGGTGAGTTTATTTGTTGAAATTGTGCTTGTGAACTACTTTATAAACATTTTTTTTTTTAACTTCTATATATTCAACTTTCTTTTAAATGCTTTTAGGTTACCCTTGTTAGTAAATGTCCTACTTTTGAATAATGCTTGTGGTTTTAGAGGTAAGATTTCAGTATTTTGTCTAGACATAGATTTGATTTTCAAATTGAGGTTAGTTTGCAAAGCCCTATTTTCTAATTCTCTCAGATGGCTCTTATTCAAATTCCCAACACCACTGGGGTCAACCTTCTGGAAATATGTTCTCACCTCGTGCAGTCCAGTCTTCTGTGTCAGAGGTCCCTGTGACTTGGAATTTTCCTGAAGAAGTGGGCTCAAGTTTATCTGCTAACAGGCCCCTGAAAAGGTTGAGCTTATTCCAGTTTGTTAAAGGTCATGTTTCTAGCAGGCCTGAATCAACATCCCCTACTCAAACCACTCCAAGCAGCTCCGTTTTAGCTTCCTTGCCTCTACACTTAAATGAATGGCAAAAAGGCAGTTTGACATCACTCCAGGGCTCTGGATCAACCATTACAGATACTGCTAGTGTTTCTACACAAGGAGAAAGTAGTAGTTTCCCTGTTGTACCTGGCACTTCTGGCTTGTCCACCAGTAATCGGAGTTCCCCTAGTTTGTACATGTCCAGCTCACAGGAAAATTCTGACGCTAAATCAGCACAAGCCACTTTTGTTTGGTCTGTTTACCCTCAGGAGAGTCTCTCTAACAGCAGTTCATCTGCTGCAGGTGCCAGTTCCATCTCTCAAGGTAGCCCTGGATCACTTTCAGACGGCTTTGGTCAATCCATCTCCTCTCAGGGTCAAAGCAGTTACAGTCATTTGTCTCAGTCTAAAAGTGCCCAGCCACAGTCAACAGGTCCTGCTTTACCTCTAGTCTATCAGGTTAGTCGGTTTCACAGCTTGTTGACCCAGACTCAGGGCCCTGCTTCCCCTTCGCAGGGTAGCTCTATGCCTGAGTTGTCACTATCCTCACCCCATGGTGATGCTAGTCAGAGTTCATGGAAGCAGTTTACCTCTAGCTATGGCACCCATTCAGGGCCCTCTATGCCATTAACCCTGCAGGGCAGCACAGCCAATGGTGGATCAATTCAGCCTCAGGGTACCACAAGTCAGTTTGGCCATGGGTCTCCATCCTTGTCTGCTACAGTCCAGAGTTCACGGAAGCAGTTTACCTCTAGCTATGGCACTCAGTCAGGGTTCTCTACACCATTAACCCTGCAGGGCAGCACAGCCTATGGTGGACCACTCCAGCCTCATGGTACCACAAGTCAGTTTGCCCTTGGGTCTCCATCCTCCTATTCAAGTGCATCACTATCCTCACCCCAAGGAGCTGTTAGTCTGAGTTTATGGAAGCAGTTTGCCTCTAGCTATGACACCAAGTCAGGGTCCTCTACACCATTAACCCTGCAGGGCAGCACAGCCTATGGTGGATCAATTCAGCCTCACGGTACCACAAGTCAGTTTCACCCTGGATCTCCATCATCCTATTCAGGTGCATCATCCTCACCCCAAGGTGCTGCCAGTCAGTCTGCTACAGTCCAGAGTTCACGGAACCAGTTTACCTCTAACTATGGTACGCAGTCAGGGTTCTCTACACCATTAACCCTGCAGGGCAGCACAGCCTATGGTGGATCACTTCAGCCTCAAGGTACCACAAGTCCATTTGGCTCTGGGTCTCCATCCTCCTATTCAAGTGTATCACTATCCTCACCCCAAGGAGCTGTTAGTCTGAGTTCATGGAAGCAGCTTACCTCTAGCTTTGGCATCCAGTCAGGCTTTTCTACGCCATTAACCCTGCAGGGCAGTGCAGCCTATGGTGGATCACTTCAGCCTCAAGGTACCACAAGTCCGTTTGGCCCTGGGTCTCCATCCTCCTATTCAGGTGTATCACTATCCTCACCCCAAGGAGCTGTTAGTCAGAGTTCATGGAAGCAGCTTACCTCTAGCTTTGGCACCCAGTCAGGATTTTCTACGCCATTAACCCTGCAGGGCAGCACAGCCTATGGTGGATCATTCCAGCATCAAGGTACCACAAGTCAGTTTGTACCTGGGTCTCCTTCCTCCTATCCAAGTGTATCACTATCCTCACCCCTAGGTGCTGACAGCCAAGCATTTCAAAGTTCTCCTGTGGCTCAAAACCAGAAGTCTCAAAGTTGGCCACCATCAGACGGTATTCAGACATCAGGTGAAGTTGTTTCTCAGGTATCTCAAAGCTCTCCAATGAGGATTAGGCTCTCTTCCTTGTCATTAGCAGGAGGCTCAATTTCACGAGATCCTGGACAGTTTGGTTTTGCACAGGGTGCTAACAACCGTTCTAGTGGAATTTCTCTCCATTCTCAAAGCACCTCTAGCAAGTACACCCCTGGATCACATGCAAAAGCCAAGCTTGGTTCCTCACCCCTAGCAGTTTCCAGCCAGTCTACCAGTGATCAGCGTTCAAATGGCCTGTATAGCTCAGAATCTCATCAAACACAGTCTCCTTGGAGTCTCCTTGGAATAGTTGAAAGGCCCTCTAGACTCTCACTACTTGCCCCTTTTGACTCCCCAAGCAGTAACCAAATTTCTGAGCGCCTTGTGACATCGCGAAGTCCCACAGGTTCCAACCTAGCTCAATCTCAAGGCTTGAGTGCCCAAGCATCCTCTGTTGGCATGTTATCTGGCATCCTACAGACTTCACAGGCTCTACATGAATCTGGGTCAAATGCCCAGCTATACAACAAGGCTGGCAGCAATTCACGGGCCAACGCAAGCCGCTATGTCAAGGGCTAATTGGCTCTAGAAACACAATGCTAGGGTCTTACAGAATTTATTCTAATAAATTTTTGAATCAAAGCAGGATTTTTCTTCTTGTGCCTCCACCCCCCCCCCATGAGCTTTGCTTTTTATACATTAAAATTCAACTCTTTAATTGTGAGAGTTTAATTAATTTCTATGTTTCATATAGAAGTCAGTGTACTAATTATCATGAGATTTGAATGTGTATACTAATAGAACTAGACTATGCCTACCTACTATATAGTAGATGAAAAGAGTATTTCAGAAACCTTAGTTTTTATAAGAGATCAGTTCTTGGATGGCCTACTGCTTCCACACAGATTCTTGATTGCTCATCTGATGGTTACTTTTCTATCGCAGGGGGCCACGGAAGAAGGCATGTCATAGCCTAGAAATCTAGATGAACCCTAGCGGCAGCAAATCTAATCTGCTGCGAGTGTCATCTAGCAAATCTCAATACAGTTCTGAGCTGTAAAAAGCAAACTCTGGTCAGGCCAATTACATTGCGTATAGAGTCGGTGGGTGGGGCTTAACGAGTTGCACTTGTGTGCTACTAGTAAACATAGAGGCTGTCGAACAGCGGTCTTTCAAATCAGCTTTGACCACGACTCTGGAAGACTTGGAGTTAAGCTCTTTGAGAAAAGAAAAAAGAATGGCACTGAAGTCATTCTTAAAAAGGCATGATGTTTTCGGAGTTTTGCTGACTGGACACAGTGACTGTTTAATCTATCAATGAGCTCCGCTTCACGTTGCTCTGGTTGGTTGTTGCACTATCCTATTGCGTGCAGATGGAGTTTGAAAGACAGCAGTTTTTCCAGCCCCTCTGATTGAGCCCTGTCAATGGTGAGTTTCCAGACCACACATCTTGATGTTATAATTGAACACTAAAAAGTGCAACACAAGTGATTTTGAAACGTGAGCAAATATTACCTGTGTTTGTGTCCTCTTTCTAAGAGGATTCCCTTGGTCTCCTGGTTGGAGATAGGATTTTCCAGATTCTTTAATTTACTGATGGTCTTGTGTCTTAGAAACAAAATCTTGGGAGGCCAGTCATGTGGCATATTGGCAGATGGATGGAGTTTGAGGTGGATTAAGGCTGTAGACATGTTGATGAAATTGCTGCAAATCTAAACTTAGAACACGAGACTCAACTGAAAGAAAATTAAAGTGAAAGAAAAGTAAGACAACAGTAGATGGCTTAAATTAACTAACCCTTTTTCTCTGATCTTTGTGTGCGTCGATCGTCAGATCATCTTCGTCTCTCTTGTCTTGTGTCATTCATCGTCTGGGCTACTCATCTTCCTAATACTTTTTGTTCTGAGATTAATCCTCTGAACCTGAAGAATGCATGGGCATGTTTTACTAGATTTTTTTCCATCATGACAGTGTAAAACAACTTAAAATACTCTGCTTAAAGTGTCTGCTTTTGATTTTTATCATTTTGAGCATAAAAATTTAATTTGTATTCTTCTCTAAATGAAGAAAACAAACAGGATGCACATTCTCCCATCTGTCCATGACATCTACCCTGAAATGGGTCTGAAAACTAACTTGGCGACTACTTGCCACACAGATACGACAGATATCGCTTTATAAAGCCTGTAATGTCTACTTTTAAATTAAGTAATTTATATAAAAAGCAAATTATCTGTTAATGTAAACTGTTTGAAAACAGCAAGATGTACAGTTCCTCAAGTGATCCTCATTATCTTTGTGACCACACCCGTGTGTGTGCAAAGCGATTCATATGCAAATCGTTGACTTGAAGGAACGCAAACCTGTAAATGTCCCGTAGGCTACATTACTGTTCCCATTTATTGACTGCTATGATTATTTAACATGCACTCTCATGTTGCATCTTTTGTGTGCTCAAGGTCTTGATTTTAAATGGAGACAAGTGCGCTCGAATAGAGAGACGACAGTTTTTGTTCATCTTGCACTGTCCCCATTTCAATGGCTGTCTTTTATTTTTAAAGGAGATGCTCATAAAGATCTTTTGATAAACATTTGCTGTCAGCCCCCAAAGATAAGTGTGACAATTTGGTCATGAGAAGTTCAACCAAAAGCTGCATGAATATTTGGGTGCTAATATTTCTTGTTTTTTGTACTGGTTGAGTATTTAAAGGGAATTGGCAAACTACTCAAGGAAGCATCTGTATTAAGAACTTCCCACACTGTTGCGGTGTGTCTCTATTGCCAGGTAAATGATGACTCTTTGAAACTATTTGTGTATTTTTTAATGATGTTGTATATTGTATGTTGATCAGTTGTGTATGATGGATTCTTTTCACTAGTAGGATGAGAGATTCCGTTCTAAACTCAGCTTGGCCACAGCGTGGGACAACCTCCACTAGCTCCTCTATAGCGGCGTGTGGAGTTGCGACTGCCCCACATCACCCGCCTTGGTGCTTATGGTGACCAACTCCTCAGAGTCGGACAGCCTAAGCACTGGATTCTCCACCTCGCGGGAAGAAGCCGCTTCGCAGGCTTCCGCACGTGGTGGGAGGATGTCTGAATCGTCAGACGAGGACGAGGAAGATGCCTCAGCAGTTCCCCGTCCCGCAGACAAATCCATCGGCGAGACCCACGATATGCAGCGCCGTGCTGCCTCAGCAACCGTGGGCCCAGAACCGCGAGGCTGGCCGGGCTCATCGAACACAGCCAGCCACTCTCAGCGGCAGCTTATCACACTCACCGCTCACTCACACACTCAATGCAAACAGAGCTGGTGTGTGTCCGTGCCTGAAATGAATCGCGGAGGCACAAACCGCCTGAGCTGCTCACTCGCCATCATCTACTAATAATAATGTTTCTGACCATAGACCGTGAAAAAATCTGGACGACTCGACATCATCCGTTTCCGCTTGCCAGATTTGAAGCTTTCCGGCTGGCCTGTACGGTGCTGACATCTTGGGACCGAGTCTGCGCAGTAGAGATTTCGGGACTGGAGTTGCGCAGTAGAGAGCAAGAAGTACAGTCGCGATATCAAAAGCCCGCGCACACACTCGCAGATGCAGAACAACGAATTATGTTGGTGTGAAATAAACAGTTATGGAAATGTAGAAATTAAAGCTAAAGCTCCAATTTGCTCCCAAAAATCCAAAAAAAAGTAATTTAGTGCCTCAGTGACAACTTCACTCAGAGATGCCGTCAGTCTCAGCTGTCAATCATGGTATCACCCCCCCCCCCCCCCCCCCCAGTTTTTATAGCATCAAATAACTAAAACTAAATTTATTTTAAAAATGAAAACTTGAAATGAAATCATCGTGATGATAACGCCTTCAATTACATAAACTAACTTTGGGGGAAAATATTTGAAGTGTAATTTTATTGTTTCGTTTGCCTCGCGTCCATTAAGCCTAGTTCACACTGCCCGATTTTTGCCCCGATTTTGAGTCGCCGACAGGTATTGCGAACTCGCCGACAAATGCCCGAGATCATAGGCAAATCGGTGCTCGTGCACGCAAGTGACAATCAAGCAGTGTGAATAATCAAAGACGCGATCAGAGAGAATCGCCGACACCGGTGAAATATTTGGCATGCTAAATATCTGGACCTGTCGGCGATTGAAACTCCTGCTGCGTGAACTGTGTTCTGACTGAAAATTACAGTCGACGACCGACAGCCATACAGGGCAGCAGGAGGTTCAGGGAAGAGTTGTAGAGCAGAATATTAGTATTTTAATAGATATATTTACAATTCCATCAAACAGAAACAAAGCCCAAACATTTGCACATCCAGCTACAGCAGCAGCAGCACTAGCACCATTACAAAATTGTTTATTTACCTCAAACTGTCTTTGCAGAAAACAATCCTGGCTCCCTCTGTCTCTCCAACAATTTCTTCCGCCATAATCTTTTTTCTTTTTCTCCACAAATCAGCGCACATACAGTTTGAAGCAAACTTTGTGTAGTTTATCATTTTTAATAACAATTCCAAGTTTCACGCACTTGTGATTTCGCGTTGTTTACTTGTCACATTGCACGTGTAGTTGGGAAACGTAGTTTGCGCACCGGAGAGAGAGAGTTGTCGCCGATTCTTCAATCCATCTGGAGTAAAGAACCACTGGTCAGTCACCACCAGTATTGGATGTGGAGATCGACCTGAAACCTTCTGCTTACCAGTTAAGTGGTTTAGCCCACTACACCACAAAAGTCATAAGCTACAATAAAAGTTTTCATGTAATTGTAAAAATATTAAATTAAATATAGCAAGAAATGGAGTGCTGACATGAATTATAAAATGTTTTAATCAGTTTAAATGTATACAGGTCATGCTCATGGATAGCAGGCACAAGAATGTTCGGAGCAGACACCATGGCAGATTGTCAGGGGGGCCATCATCAAAGTCTTCCTCATCCTCTGGATCAATGACATCCCCGTTGAGAAGAGCAGCAATGAGGGACAGATGGATGGCAAGGACAGGCGATGGTGTAAATGTGGTTAGCTACTTCATCAAAATAAAGCCGCAGAACTGGCACAGCTGTGTTGTTGACTTTTATATGTATTTATTTATTGTGATGGTTACTTTTATTCATTCTTTTACTTATTTTCTCATGTTTCATATTGTTGTCAGTAAATTTTAATGAATACTTTAATTCATTGATTTACTGAAACTGGAGGTGTTCACTTTGACTGCATTCATGTTTTCATGCATAGGTATGTCATATGACAAAAAAATAGCATTTTGGTTGTTTTACTAAATATAATTTTCAGTAAAAAAGAGTAATTCAAGTGATAGTTCACCCAAAAATGACAATGTGATGTTTATCTGGTTACCCCCAGGGCATCCAAGATGTAGGTGTTTTTGTTTCTTCAGTTGAACACAAATGAAGATTTTGAACTCCAACCGTTGCTCGTCTAATGCATGTCAATGGGGTGTATTTCTATGAGAGCCACTATGAGAGTAAAAAAACACAGAAATATGAATCCATATTAAACCCTGTGGCTCGTGGCGACACATTGATGTCTTAAATGAAACGATCCTTTTCTGCAAGAAACCACAAACAGTATTTGTGCTTTATTTTATTTTTTTACCTTATATCAGATAAAGCTCATCTAGTATTCCAAACGCCATTACTTCTGTAAAATAAGGTCAAAAACCCGACGTGATCATATATACACTCACCTAAAGGATTATTAGGAGCACCTGTTAAATTTGTCATTGATGCAATTATCTAATAACCAATCACATGATAGTTGCTTCAATGCATTTTGGGCTGTGGTCCTGGTCAAGACAATCTCCTTTCCTCCTGAAGAAAGGTGATTTAAGCTATTTTAAGCATGGCATGATTGTTGGTGCCAGAGGGGCCAGTCTAGTATTTCACAATCTGCTCAGTTACTGAGATTTTCACGCACAACCATTTCTAGGGTTTACAAACAATGATGTTAAAAGGGAAAAACATCCAGTACGTGGCAGTCCTGTGAGCGAAAATGTCTTGATGCTAGAGGTCAGAGGAGAATGGGCCGACTGATTCAAGCTGATCGATGAGCACATTTGACTGAAATAGCCACTCGTTACAACCGCAAAGCATTTGTGAAGCTACAACACACACAACCTTGAGGTGGATGGGCTACAACAGCAGAAGACCCCACCAGGTACCACTCATCTCCACTACAAATAGAAAAAAGAGGCTACAATTTGCATTGTGCAGACTGGTGATAGTGGTGTAATGGTGTGGGGGATGTTTATGAAGGTATTTTTGATGAACACCTGTGAGAGTGAAATTTGTATCTGTAGAGCATATCCGCACATGTGTATCAATAAATTGTACCATTACATCCCGGCACAGCTTTGTGACATGGTGCATTATCCTGCTGGAAGTAGCCATCAGAGGATGGGTACATGGTGGTCATGAAGGGATGGACATGATCAGAAACAATGCTAAGGTAGGCCGTGGCATTTAAACAATGCCCAATTAGCACTAAGGGGCCTAAAGTGAAAACATCTATGAAGGTATTTTTGAACACCTGTGAGATACTTTTGTTTTGATACACCTGAACACCTGTGAGAGTGAAATTTGTATCTGTAGAGCATATCCGCACGTGTATCAATAAATTTGAAGTCACAGAGAAAAATATTTTAGGAGTTGTAAACTTGTAGCTTTTTTTCTCTCTTACAAACACAACACAGCAGTTACACCTTCACACATTCTTCATTGCAGGTGCACTAATCCTATTCTACTAATCACACATGCAGAAACTCATACATATATGAGTATACGCTCACATTTTTGCTATTATATATATATATATATATTAGGGCTGTCAAACGATTACATTTTAATCGCGATTAATCACATGATTGTCATGAGTTAACTCGCGATTAATCGCAATTTCATCTCAGAATTTTATTTGTTGTAAATGTATCTTAAATTAAGTTTGAATTAAGTGTGTAATACTCTAATCAACATGGGTATATGGACAAATATGCATGCTTTATGCAAATGTACGTTTATTATTAGTGAAACCATATAATACTTATTCAATAATAATCAATAAAACAGCATGAAGACTAGATATGTATCAAAGGTCATAGATGTTTATCAAAGAACTTGTTCATATCTCTTAAGCCTAGCTTAAAGCTACACTGTGTAACTTTTTTAGTTTATTCTTAGCTAAAATCACTTAGTTCTTTCAAAAATATATGTGCTCATTAATTGTATATTTACTTCTTTCAAGTAATAAAGTATTCTCGTAAGTTTATAATATACCATTGAAAATACATACGGGTGAGGGGTTTGGATGGCGGTCGCCATGTTGCTCCTCCATCTTGAAAGTACATTTGCCAAAGAGGGACAGACCCGTAAATTCAAGCTTCGCTTTTCGCGTTTTAACACTCGATGGCACTGTGTCGAATGTGAAGAGGGGGATTGCTTGAGGCTGCTATATGATGATGGAGGATCACTCTTATTCTCGAGGATATTTGCCAAAGTCGCCAAAGAAGCAGAAAAGAGAATTAAGACGGCAACGCAACAGGCAAATCAACAAGACAAAAGTAAATATTGGAGTGGCCTTTCCAAGATGGAAAGAGCTCATGAGGAGCAACGATTTTAAAAAGCACGCCGATGTTGCCTGCTTTCTTCTCGACAGGTAATATTAATTCAGCCTATTTGTGTATATTAGAAGTTTTATTGTTGCTTGGCTAATTATATCATGGTGTGCTGTGCATAACACTAGAACAACGTCTAGGATATTTTTCTCGCGTCAATGATGAAAAAGTATTGTTTACCGTGTAACATAAATCCGTGTTCTGACGGATAACATGAGATTAATATTTTAATTGCATCATAATTTGTAGACTATATATGTAGGCACTTTAAATTTTAGTTATTTTTCATTTATTTTACTGTATACACAATTAATGTAGTCTAATCTGATAATGCTAGTGTAAGTTAGCTGTTTCTAAGAGAGACTTTCACCTTTGCTTTTACATCTGTCCTGTAATCTTATTCATTTAAGACGTATTATTGTACGATGTAAATATATTTCACACTATGACACCTTATTATGACTAGCCTACGAATGGGGCACTGGTAGGTCATTAGAGAAAATGATATAGCCTACAATGTAAACTTTGCCTTACGCTAGTGATGTCGTACAATATACAGAATAACGATAGCACTGATAAAAGTTACTTTACTAAGATTAGATTGCATTCGTCTGGGAACCTGATAGCTGATGTTAGCAATGAAATGGTAAAAAAAGTAACGAAAACATAAAACTATTATTCATTTTACATAGATTAATTTGATCATAGATAATTTGGCAAATTAAATAACTGCAAATTATAATAGTTTTCAAAAGTAACCTCTTCACTTGAAGCAACACTCACCGAAGAGGTTGAACTGGAAGCCATAATCTTTAACTAAATCGGCCACTGTAGGAGTTGAAACGAAATCGAAATTGAGAGGAACAGAAACTATTATTCACTGGATGGTCATATACCTTTTCACCACTAGATGGGAGAAAATATCACACAGTGTAGCTTTAAAAATTCAGAATAAGCAAGGATTTCTCTCATTTTAAGAATATAAATATAGGTAGTATTACTGGCAGTTTAGTTCAGAACAGGGCACAGTTCGTATGAAAAACTGGTAATGTGAAAGCGGTCATGTGGACCTGTGAGCGCACCAGTAACACACCATACCCAGAGGAGGTCCATATTCCACGAGTAGGAATATAGTGTGGCCCCTTTAAGAGAGGCGCGCTATTGAACTTCCGGTATTTTGCGTGTTCGCGCCGAACTATGCCTCAATTCACGTGAACAGTGTGAAGAACATGGAATCGGGAGCGTTCTTGTTTAGAAGAGCAACCTGTGCATTCATTTTAGGCGATTGTATTGCATTTAGTTCAATATAACATACTGTAAGGGTGCTTTCACATCTTTAGTTCGGTTCATTTGGTCCGAACCAAGAGCAAACAATTATACATTGTTGCATTTTTCAGATTTTTTGATTCCTTTTCACACCACACTGATTGCTTTGGTCCGAACCAGTTGAAACAAACCAAAACGCAGGCACGTGACAACATCCACATCACTCATTGGCCATGGTGTATTTCCTAAACTGCTTTTCGATTGGTCAGAAAATTCCAACAGGAGAGGCAAAGCCAGCAAACTATAATAACACTATGGAGAGACGACTGCGCGGGCCAGTTTTGTCCCTGGCCATAATCTACTACACTGTGTGTATTTACCACAGTATGCAAAAAAAAACATTTCTATAATGAAGCGCGGATGCGACATGAAAACAAAGTTCTAATGCACTGCAGACGGCGAGCGCGCATCGCTGGTCACTTCAAATGGAGGCGTGCATTAATTATTAACTCTTGACATGCTTCCATCTTCCGAAAATATTGCCAACGATCTCAGGTAATAATATCATGCACACAATGTCAGCGCAGCTAACTACGGCAGCTGGTTCAGTCCAAAAATGATCAGTACTTTTGCAGTTGGCTCTGTTCGAGGTCGGATCAAGCTCTCACCACAAACGAACCACTCCAGAGTTTGTTTGAAATCGTACCGAGACCACCTCTTCAAGGAGGTCTCGGTCAGTGGTGAAATGTTTTCTTTGGTGGAAACTTTACTTAAAGGGGGGGGGTGAAATGCTGTTTCATGCATACTGAGCTTTTTACACTGTTAAAGACTTGGATTCCCATCCTAAACATAGTCAAAGTTTCAAAAACTAATGTTGGACGTTTGATGGAGTATTTCTGTGTCAAAAATACTCCTTCCGGTTTTTCACAAGTTTCGGAGAGTTTTTTTCGAGTATGGGTCTACTTGACGTTAATAGATCGGAAGGTCCTTGTATGGGCCGTACGGGCTCTTCTCCCGGTAGGGTGCGCGTGCGCGTCACTAGCGCAAGAGAGGAAATGCACGCTGTAAACAGTAAACTGCTCTCAGCAGCAGATCCAGTCGTCCGTGAACACTAATGTCGGTTATAGTCCGCGCCGCGCTCCACTTCATTCCTCCACTTTGACATTAAGCGACTTCAACGCTTCAGCACAGCATTCCGGGAAGGCAGCGCTGCATTTGAACCGATTTGAACGCAAATGCTTCAGTCGCATCGCAAAGTGGATCTCCACACTCCAAGAAGTGTGTTTTTGACGAAGCCATCCCAGCGATACAGGTTCGGTCCTGCTTTGGAAGCAGCCGGTAAGTAAAACTGCTTCAAATGTCTGTGCTGTTGCTTATCGTCGCGTATGTAAACATCAGTAAACGACACGATCGCGTGCTTCGTCGTTCAAATGCACTAACGGACTTCATTGCTGTTCTATGTAACTTATAACGTTACACTATTCTGACGTGCAAAACCGTTTTGCTTGCTACTAAGGTTTGGTCGCATACAATAGTCCATAAACCGAATCATGTCATGTTGACAGGCCTCTAAATACAGTACATACCACAGAGACGGACGTCCTGCTGTTGCTGTTTCTATTTCAGCCTCCGAATTAGATTCTGGATCATATCTATTAGCTGAGATAGCCATGGGTTTCTCCACGCTTGAGGATGTCACCGCTTTGCGCATATGTCATTCTTTAGCTCCGCCCACACGATACGCCTCCAGGCGTTTGGTTTTTTCCGAAAAGACTTGGTACAGCCCATATTTCTTTTACAAATATAATAAAACGAAAGACTTTTCGGAGATATGAAGGATGCAATACTACTCTATAGGTACTCAAGATTGACATGAGAGTGACTGAAACTGAGTGTTTCACCCCCCCTTTAAGTACATTTTTCACGTATCTGTACTTTACTTAAGTAGAATAAATAGTGCATACTTTTTACTTTTACTTCGTTACATTTTGCAGCAATTATTCTACTTTCTACTCCACTACATTTCTACAACGTTTCGTTACATTTTCGTTACATTTTCTGATCAGTTTCAGGGCTCGAGATTAAGGCTTGCCCGGAAAATAATATATAATGTATGTTATAGGCTAATGAATTGACGGTTGCGCTGTTGAGGCTCGCGCAGCCTCTCGAGGAGAAATGGAAACAAATCAGCCCCGCTCACACAAAGAAACTCAATAACATACTGCATTAAAAATTAAAAATTTTATATTTTATAACAGTTAAAAAAAACATCACATGACACGACCAACGAGTGTAGTTTTCCTGAATACCATCACGACAGAAAGTGTGACACTGATTTCATTTGACAGTTCCATAAACAATTAATTAACATCAAGGCACTTACATTTTATTGATTGCTTTATTGCTTTTGTTCTGTTTCAGCAGCAAAAATATTTCCAAGATCAGATTTCCACATCCGAACCATAACGTATTGCACAGCAACAGTGCGTTACTGAATCAAAGATTCAATGCCCTATTCATAAACGACTGCCTCATTTATGAACGAATCAGCCGTTTGAACGAATCGACTCAATGACTCTCTCATAAGGATTCACCTGCCGCCATCTACTGGTGGTTTAGTTAACTTTTTTTAGTTAAAACAATCTCATAGCATTATTTAGTGCAATTGTAATGTTTTAGTGTTAATTATTTAATTTGATTGGTAACAACCCTATTGTATCTTATTCTAATTTAATTTATTAATCAAATTTAAGAATATAAAGGGAAAGCTGAAGCAAAGCCTATATTTAATAAGATTAGGGGAAAATGTCCTTTATAAAAGGTAAAAATGTCACAAATATGAAGATTTAAATAAATCAAAGCTGATGAGAATGTTGCTTCAGAAAAATGACATTTAACTTTGCAGATAACCAGAATTGTAAGTCAGAATGTAAACTAGGCAACAGATGGTAAGAACAATTACATTAACCCAAAACTAACTCAATTAAAATGCCACCGCCCATACTGTTTTCTTCTTTTTAATTATTAGAATTAGACATTAAGAGAATACATTTTTATGCAAGTGCTTTTACTTTTAATACTTAAAGTACATTTAAAATCAGGTACTTTTTACTTAAGTAGGGTTGTGGTTGTTGTACTTCTACTTTTACTAAAGTAAATATATTTCTGGTTACTTGTACTTTTACTTAAGTACTGAGATTCAGTACTTCCTCCACCACTGGTCTCGGTACGCTTGTTTGGTCCGCTTTTGGTGCGCACCCGAGTGCGATTGCTGCTTTCAGACCTGACCAAACGAACCGCACCAAAGAGGAAAACGAACTCTAGTACAATTCAACCGAACTAAATGAGGCAGGTGTGAAAGCACCCTAAGTGGTGATGTGTCAATGATTTACCTCAGACATGAGCTAGAGTGAGCTTCAGTGTATTCACGCATTGCATTTGGACTGCAGAGAATGTGCTCAATGTAAACAGACTTTTCTTCCGACCTGGTGTCTAATACGGTTAAACAGAAAATATGGTAGCTTATAGTTAATAACTGCATTTTTGGTTTAGAATATTAATGATAACCATTCTTTCCCTATTAATGTTTGCTGCATCCTTTACGTCTATGGCTTATCCAGGGCCGTGTTATCCTAATGGGCAACATGGGCTGCAGCCCAGTGCCCTGAACACCAGGGGGCCCCCGAGACAATTCTCTTTTGCGTTATCCTTTTTTTTTTTTTGGATCGATGTAGGTATGCGTATGTTGAACATCGTTGTCACACACCGAGTCTATTTTGTGCTGGACGCGCTGAATTAAAGTGATAAAACGTTCGCATTAAAATAAACATGCATTGAAGTGAAAATCGAGTTATTTCACCACAGATTCATGTAATTTAAAGACTAATCTGTTTCAATGACTTTTTGCCTCGGGTAAAGCAAGAAAACAGACACATTTAGGTAAATAGGGAGAATAGGGAGTAAATAGGAAATAATGGAGAGCTCTCATCCTTTCTTGAAGGTGGAGAAATAAAGTTCTTTATGACCTGCAGGATTTCTTAAAAGATTTAAAAATTAAAGAAACTTAAGACATTTTTTTGTCTATTGTAAGTGTTAATGTAAAACGTTTTTGATTTTAACATAGGCCTAGTTTAAATATTTTGCCACTCGCATGAGCAACGTAATATATAATAAATATAAAGTAAATATAAAGTGATTAATTGAATAAAACGTTGTTTAAACGTGACATTTAAAGGGTGTATTGTAATGCTGACAATAATCTGTAATGGGGGGGGGGGGGGGGGGGCAAGAGGAGAAGGACCGATTCCACTCAGTGGACTGAGTCTGGAGTTGAAACATCCAGAGCCACCGTGCACAGGCGTGTGCAGGAAATGGACTACAGGTGCCTTATTCCCCAGGTCAAGACACTTTTGGGTTACAGAGAAGCAGCACTGGACTGTTGCTCAGTGGTCCAAAGTACTTTTTTTACTAAAAACAATAAAAACAAATTTTGCATGTCATTCAGAAATCTAGGTGCCAGAGTCTGGGGGAAGACTGGAGAGAAGGAAATGCCTGAAGTCCAGTGTCATTTTCCCACAGTCAGTGATGGTCTGGGGTGCCATGTCAGCTGCTGGTAGGGTTGGGAATCGTGAGAAATTTTCCAGTTCCGGTTCTGGTTCCGCCTAACGATTCCGGTTCCGATTCCGGTTCCATTAAAATTATTAAACAAATAGTCGTAAAGGAAAAAGGCACAATACGCAACTTTAAACAATCCTTTTTTGTGTTTATTACTTGCTCTCAAATGAATTTACAGGTTGGCAATGTAAAAAAAAAAGTCCTGTACTATACATATATTACAGGATTAATCAAGCCATATGGAATTTATGGAAATTAAAATAAACATGTTCAAATTAACACCTCTGAAATTGTGTTATTACATTTTCTCTCTCTGTTTTAGGGATGTTAACCGATGACCGTTTGACCGATGGTTGACCGTATCAACTGATCAAAGTTGTCGGTTGTCGGTTAAAAAAAAAAGTGATCTCTATATTAGTCTATTATAGACAGTGGACTAAACGCTACTACAGTTAGCCATCTCATTCCAAAATCTTTTTGTGTGAAGTGAACAAATCCCTCGCACTGAATTTTTCATAACTCTCCTGTTTGTACTTAATAAACCAAAAAAACATTTGGCGCGAGGTCGCAGCGTTTGCAAGGTTTCACAAGGTTTGCAAAAAGTAAACAGGCTAAAACACTCGAGGCTAGAGCCAGGGCAGACGACAGTATGAAGCGTGCATTCCGCATAAGATGGGCTTACATTTGGAAATATATTACATCAGTTCATATTTCCAACAAACTAAATTTCTAGCCAAAATAACGAAAGTGGTAAAAAAACAAAAAAACAAAAACAATAAAACAACAATAAAAAAACATTTGAGTTACCATGCAAATTCAAACATTTCGCTTTTCTCTATATGCCTCAACCTGGCGTGCGTAAAAGTTGATTATTCTTTACAGATTGGAGAGAAGACGAGACAGAGTTCTTTATTAAACTCATAAAAGACAATAGAATTACAGGAATACTGGATTCTAAACACAGAAATGCCACATTATCATGAAGACCTTAAAGCAGATCTGACACACACACACAAACACACCTCATATCTGTGCCACTTAAGTAACCTAAGGGGCTTTCCTTGCCATTAATACTTGGATAACACACGTCTCCTTCCAATAAAAACAATGGATAGTGCGGTGGATGATATACAAACCTACCAAGTACCATCATTTTAGAATGACCTATCGCGAGAGGACAATACGTTTTAGTCGCATAACTGCAGCTATGGAAGCGCTGTCATTTCGCAATAGTTTTTTATCGACATTTAAGAAATATCGCAAAAGTTTTTGGCAAATCTGTAATGGAAACCCGGCTACTGAAAGCAATATTATTTCTTAAAATGCTCTTAGGTTTCATAAATGATAGCAATCGAAATTTGTCTGTCTTCAATTTCACAATTTCCAAAATCGTAATTGTTTGCTTCCCTGTAAAATTCAGGTGTTTTCAATACTCACTCCATCAGGCATTCTTAAGTATGTATACTAAAGCTGGGCATACACTGTGCGATTTCTATGCGTTTTCAGCAAGGTTACCTACTCACACTGTACGAGTAGATCGCATGCGATGTAAAGCCAAAGCTCACGATTGATGTGCTCTCACTGTGCGGTCCGACCGTCGAGCGCGTCTTGACTGCTCACACTGTACGGGTGAAAAATGGGCAATAAAACCCCCGTGGCGACGATAGACCATGGTGTATTATAGAGAGGTAAATGCATCAGCATGTATACTAAAGGACTACATCCTCCACAGACAGAAGGCTTGTTTGAGATGAGCAAAATCTGCGCAGAACCGATCACCGGTGATCAGTGCAAGATGCATGCCGGTTAGAAATGTGTCCGATGGCGGTCCGATGTCATGCTGACGTATGTCAAAAATCTCTCGCGATGTCGGATTCTGCAGGCGAGCGCAGTTGCTCTCCATAGACTGCGCTGACCAAAAGCATGATGGGAAACGACTTGCTGACAACACAGCTTAATGCTCATTGGTTTAAATAACCGTGATGCAAGGTTGTTTTTTAATATATTTGAATTTAAAACTCTGATATCATGGTTTTATGTGTATAAATTATGTGTGCATATTCTCAAACTCTCGGACAGTGCGGTCTTTCTGTGGGTTATGTGATTGTTGTCATATTAATAAAAATATATAAAAACGTGTGTAATTAAAGTAAAAATGCTTGATAAGCAGGCCTTTCGAAAGGAAATAAATAACAAAAACTTTGGGTGCCTTGTTCATAATATTTATTTTCATATAAAAGCAACAGAACTTAAATTACATCCAGTTTATCAGCAACAGAGCGCACGAGTGTGAATCCCGCGATATCTGCAACTGATCTTGCAGGTGTCTGATCCACTAAAGGCGGGCGTACACTGTGCGAATTCGGACACTCGGAAGGTCGTGAGATATTGCAGACGCTACGAGTCATTTAATTTGATCATCGCATCAAATCAGCTGGTACACGGCACGACTGTTTGCACCGCGAGCCGGCCGCGATCACACCAGTTTTCATGTAACACAGACACCGGAGCTTTCAATGTTGCTGCTATGGCTTTAGATACAAAAAAATAAAGAAAAAAGGTGTGAAAATGATTTGTTGAAAAGCAGAGAACAGCCATTCCTTTTAACCGAAACAACCAGAGGGAGAGAGAAGAGTGCACGTGAGAGAGAGAATGTGTGTGTGTGTGTGTGTGTGTGTGTGTGTGTGTGTGTGTGTGTGTGTGTGTGTGTGTGTGTGTGTGTGTGTGTGTGTGTGTGTGTGTGTGTGTGTGAACGCAGTATGTGGCAGCCACTGAGCTAGTCATATAGATTGAGCGTATGTGACGTGCTTGTGCATGATTTGGCAATAGGGGACAGCTGGTAAAAATCGGGCCGACTCCCCGAACTTTTTAAACATGTTTAAAAATTATCGTAAGGTCGGGAGGTGCTCTTAACGTGCTCGGCTCGTCTCGTATTTCCTCTCACACGGTGCGAGCCGCGACCATACGAGCATCCACGATGTCCACGCGATTTCTCCCGAGAAAAAAAAATCGTCTGCGAGTTCGTGCGACAGCAAAAATCGCACCGTGTACGCCCGCCTTAAGAGAAGAGAGAACTCTAATCTCACACACACACACCTGCTCTCGCTGGTGTCTGATCCACTACGAGAAGAGAGAATTGTCCAGCTTGCCTGCACTTTTTTCACTCCTCCCCTCACTGCAGCCGCCTAGTCTCGCCTTTATTTCAGGCGAGGCAAGGCGCATCTCAAACAAGCCTAGTCCTTCTATGATTTCTCAACGTCTCCAGGAAAATGTTCGTGCTATGTGGTCTTTGACAGTTGAAATGTCTGGAAGTCTTCCGATATTTGCTTTGTAGAATGTTCACATGAGCCTTAGACATTAAATCCTCCCCAACACAAGTTTCATTTGTCAGAACAACATAATTTAAAATTTTACAATTTTTTCTTATCCATGTTCATGTTACTTGCTTAGCCGAACAATAAGAAAAGGTACAGGATTGATTTTAGACTCTATCCAATTTAGCACAAATTGATCTTTGTTCTGCTGCATGTGCCCAATCCTAAAACTTATCTGCCCCATATCATGAATTGTCTCTTTGCAAAGTCTGCATTACATTTTTACAATTAAACAAAACAATTCATAAAGGTCATCCTGAAATGATCAGACACATTTTGTGTAAGGTTTATGAGGAAAGCTTCTCTTAGAAGGTTAGAAGGTGACATTACACAGTGAAAGTCTGAATACATTTTCAGCATAACAATGTTTAAACAGCAGAGGGTATCAGAGCCTTCAAAAACAATCCTCAATTATCTTTTAACAGCCGGTTAGTTTCCCAGGTGAACAAGGTTTCATTTAATTAGTTTGCTCTAATTGGACTGATGAAGGCCTATAAAATATACTCCTCTTCAGCTACGTATACGCTTGGTTTTGTAACCTCTCTATGGTGGTGTGAACCGGTGACTGTTGGAGTTTTGCTGTTACTCACAAGTTTTTTTTTTGGTTTGTTTACCATGGATCAAGGGTGTAAAGGGTGAGTTTATTCATTCAAACTATGTTTGTAAATTATTTTACAAATATTGTTTTTATTTTTATATATTTATATCTCTTTCTCTTTTTTTAATGCTTGTAGGTTACCCTTGTTGATAAACTTCCTGCTTTTGAGTAATGCTTATGGTTTTAGAGGTAAGGTTGGGGTTAGTTCTTGTTTTGTCAAGGATTAAATCTGTGAGGTTTGTCTACAAAATCTTGTATTTTGTCCAATTCACAGATGGAGCTTTCTCAAATGCTCACCACCCTTGGGGTCAACCTTCTGGCAATATGTTCTCACCTCGTGCAGTCCAGTCTTCTGTGTCAGAGGTCCCTGTCTCTGGGAATTTGCCTAAAGAAGTGGGCTCTAGCTTATTTGCTAATAGACCCCTGACAAGGTTGAACTTATTCCAGTTTGTTAAAGGTCATGTTTCCAGCTGGCCTGAATCAACACCCCCTGCTCAAACCGCTCCAAGCAGCTCCGGTTTAGCTTCCTTGCCTCAACCCTTAAATGAACAGCAAGCAGGCAGTTTGACATCACTCCAGGGCTCCTCTGGATCAACCATTACAGATACTGCCAGTGTCTCTTTACCTGGACCTGGAGAAAGTACTAGTTACCCTGTTGGACTTGGCACTGCTGACTTGTCCACTAGTAATCTGAGCTCCCCTGGTTTGTCCATGTCCAGCTCCCAGGAAGCTTCTGGTACTCAAGCCACTTCGTCTGTGTTCCTTCAGGAGAGTATCTCTAACAGCAGTTCATCTGCTGCAGGTGCCAATTCAATTTCTCAAGGTAACTCTGGACCACTTTCAGAAGGCTCTGATCAATCCCCCTTCTCTCAGGGTCAAAGCAGTTACAGTAGTTTGTCTCTGTCTCAAGGTGCCTCGAGTCCCTATTCCCAAGACTCCTACAACAAGCTCAGTTCTTCTGTTTCTAGTCAGTCTACCAGTGATCAGAGTACCCCCAGTCTGTATGACTCTAGCTCTCAGGGTAGTTCTGTCAGTTTGTTGGGAGCTTCTGGCACTTCCATTCAAGTTTTGTCACCCCAATCCCAAATCTCAAACCAGCTTTTGCCCTCACCCTTGGAGGTTTCTAGCCCATTTACTAATAGTCAAGATTCACAGTCAAATGGTCCCACTTCAACTCTAGACCCTCAGGGCAGTCTCTCTCTCGGCTTTTTGTCTACCCAGACTCTGGGCTCTGCTTCCACTTCTCAGGGCAGCTCTGGGCCTGAGTTGTCTGGAAGTTCTTCTAGCCAGCCAACAAGTAGCCCTGGTGCTTTGTTTGGAGCCTCTACTGGTTTTGCCTCTCAAGAAGGGAACGACACTTCCAGTGGTTCTGTCCAGCCTCAAGGTACCACAAGTCAGTCTTCCCCTGGGTCTCCATCCTCCTATTCAAGTGTATTACTATCCTCACCCCAAGGTGCTGCCAATCAGTCGGCTACAGTCCAGAGTTCACAAAAGCAGTTTACCTCTAGCTATGGCACCCAGTCATGGGGATCACTCAAGCCTCAAGGTACCACAAGTCTGTTTGTCCCTGGGTCTCCATCCTCTTTGTCTGCTACAGTCCAGAGTTCACGGAAGCAGTTTACCTCTAGCTATGGCACCCAGTCATGGGGATCACTCAAGCCTCAAGGTACCACAAGTCTGTTTGCCCCTGGGTCTCCGTCCTCTTTGTCTGCTACAGTCCAGAGTTCACGGAAGCAGTTTACCTCTAGCTATGGCACCCAGTCAGGGGCATCACTCCAGCCTCAAGGTACCACAAGTCTGTTTTCCACTGGGTCACCATCCTCATTGTCTGCTACAGTCCAGAGTTCCCGGAAGCAGTTTACCACTAGCTATGGCACCCAGTCAGGGTCCTCTAAACTACTAAACCTGCAGGGCAGTACAGTCTATGGTGGATCAATCCAGACTCAAGGTACCACAAGTCTGTATGCCCCTGGGTCTCCATCATCATTGTCTGATACATTCCAGAGTTCAAGGAAGCAGTTTACTTCTAGCTATGGCACCCAGTCAGGTGCATCACTCCAGCCTCAAGCTACCACAAGTTCTCTTGCCCCTGGGTCTCCATCCTCATTGTCTGCTACAGTCCAGAGTTCACGGAAGCAGTTTACCTCTAGCTATGGCACCCAGTCAGGGTCCTCTAAACTACTAAACCTGCAGGGCAGTGCAGTCTATGGTGGATCAATCCAGCCTCAAGGTACCACAAGTTCTCTTGCCCCTGGGTCTCCATCCTCGTTGTCTGCTACAGTCCAGAGTTCACGGAAGCAGTTTACCTCTAGTTATGGCACCCAGTCAGGGGGATCACTCCAGCCTCAAGGTACCACAAGTTCTCTTGCCCCTGTGTCTCCATCCTCGTTGTCTGCTACAGTCCAGAGTTCAAGGAAGCAGTTTACTTCTAGCTATGGCACCCAGTCATGGGGATCACTCAAGCCTCAAGGAACCATAAGTCTGTTGTCCACTGGGTCTCCATCCTCATTGTCTGCTACAGTCCAGAGTTCACGGAAGCAGTTTACCTCTAGCTATGGCACCCAGTCAGGGTCCTCTAAACTACTAAACCTGCAGGGCAGTGCAGTCTATGGTGGATCAATCCAGCCTCAAGGTACCACAAGTTATCTTGCCCCTGGGTCTCCATCCTCATTGTCTGCTACAGTCCAGAGTTCACGGAAGCAGTTTACCTCTAGCTATGGCACCCAGTCAGGGTCCTCTAAACTACTAAACCTGCAGGGCAGTGCAGTCTATGGTGGATCAATCCAGCCTCAAGGTACCACAAGTTCTCTTGCCCCTGGGTCTCCATCTTCATTGTCTGCTACAGTCCAGAGTTCACGGAAGCAGTTTACCTCTAACTATGGCACCCAGTCAGGGGGATCACTCCAGCCTCAAGGTACCACAAGTCTGTTTTCCACTGGGTCACCATCCTCATTGTCTGCTACAGTCCAGAGTTCACGGAAGCAGTTTACCTCTAACTATGGCACCCAGTCAGGGGGATCACTCCAGCCTCAAGGTACCACAAGTTCTCTTAACCCTGGGTCACCATCCTCATTGTCTGCAACAGTCCAGAGTTCACGGAAGCAGTTTACCTCTAGCTATGGCACCCAGTCAGGGGGATCACTCCAGCCTCAAGGTACCACAAGTCTGTTTGTCCCTGGGTCTCCATCCTCTTTGTCTGCTACAGTCCAGAGTTCACGGAAGCAGTTTACCTCTAGCTATGGCACCCAGTCATGGGGATCACTCAAGCCTCAAGGTACCACAAGTCTGTTTGTCCCTGGGTCTCCATCCTCTTTGTCTGCTACAGTCCAGAGTTCACGGAAGCAGTTTACCTCTAGCTATGGCACCCAGTCATGGGGATCACTCAAGCCTCAAGGTACCACAAGTCTGTTTGCCCCTGGGTCTCCATCCTCATTGTCTGCTACAGTCCAGAGTTCACGGAAGCAGTTTACCTCTAGCTATGGCACCCAGTCAGGGGGATCACTCCAGCCTCAAGGTACCACAAGTTCTCTTAACCCTGGGTCACCATCCTCATTGTCTGCAACAGTCCAGAGTTCATGGAAGCAGTTTACCTCTAGCTATGGCACCCAGTCAGGGGGATCACTCCAGCCTCAAGGTACCACAAGTCTGTTTTCCACTGGGTCTCCATCCTCATTGTCTGCTACAGTCCAGAGTTCACGGAAGCAGTTTACCTCTAGCTATGGCACCCAGTCAGGGGGATCACTCCAGCCTCAAGGTACCACAAGTCTGTTTTCCACTGGGTCACCATCCTCATTGTCTGCTACAGTCCAGAGTTCCCGGAAGCAGTTTACCACTAGCTATGGCACCCAGTCAGGGGGATCACTCCAGCCTCAAGGTACCACAAGTCTGTTTTCCACTGGGTCACCATCCTCATTGTCTGCAACAGTCCAGAGTTCACGGAAGCAGTTTACCTCTAGCTATGGCACCCAGTCAGGGGGATCACTCCAGCCTCAAGGTACCACAAGTCTGTTTTCCACTGGGTCTCCATCCTCATTGTCTGCTACAGTCCAGAGTTCACGGAAGCAGTTTACCTCTAGCTATGGCACCCAGTCAGGGGGATCACTCCAGCCTCAAGGTACCACAAGTCAGTTTTCCACTGGGTCACCATCCTCATTGTCTGCTACAGTCCAGAGTTCACGGAAGCAGTTTACCACTAGCTATGGCACCCAGTCAGGGTCCTCTAAACTACTAAACCTGCAGGGCAGTGCAGTCTATGGTGGATCAATCCAGCCTCAAGGTACCACAAGTTCTCTTGCCCCTGGGTCTCCATCCTCGTTGTCTGCTACAGTCCAGAGTTCACGGAAGCAGTTTACCTCTAGCTATGGCACCCAGTCTGGGGGATCACTTCAGCCTCAAGGTACCACAAGTTCTCTTGCCCCTGGGTCTCCATCCTCGTTGTCTGCTACAGTCCAGAGTTCACGGAAGCAGTTTACCTCTAGCTATGGCACCCAGTCAGGGGGATCACTCCAGCCTCAAGATACCACAAGTTCTCTTGCCCCTGGGTCTCCATCCTCATTGTCTGCTACAGTCCAGAGTTCACGGAAGCAGTTTACCTCTAGCTATGGCACCCAGTCAGGGGGATCACTCCAGCCTCAAGGTACCACAAGTCTGTTTTCCACTGGGTCACCATCCTCATTGTCTGCTACAGTCCAGAGTTCACGGAAGCAGTTTACCTCTAGCTATGGCACCCAGTCAGGGGGATCACTCCAGCCTCAAGGTACCACAAGTTCTCTTGCCCCTGGGTCTCCATCCTCATTGTCTGCTACAGTCCAGAGTTCACGGAAGCAGTTTACCTCTAGCTATGGCACCCAGTCAGGGGGATCAATCCAGCCTCAAGGTACCACAAGTCAATTTGCCTCTGGGTCTCCATCCTCCCACCCAAGTGAATCACTATCCTCACCGCAAGGTTTTGCCAGCCAAGAATTTCAAACTTATGCTGTGGGCCAAAACCAGAAGTCTCAAAGATGGCCATCGTCAGAACGTACTCAAACATCAGGTGTAGCTGTTTCACAAGGAGCATCCAGTGTTTCTGAGGTCCTGAGTAGCTCCGGCTTACTGTTTAACCAGAATACCCTTGCTTCTAAACCATCTCGCAGCTTTTCCTCAAGCCGCTACTATGTCAAGGGCTAAGTGACTCTAGAAACCTGTCACAATGCTTGGTGATTTCTTCCAGATTGAAGTCTAATAAATGTTTTAAAGCAGTCTTTTTTTCTTGTGCCTTTTTTCCCTCTATCTTTGGTTTACCACAGTAAACAGAAAATGCCAGTTAACTAAAGTTTCTCTGAAATGTATTGTAAGGGAACTAAAGAGACTATCTGCAATTGCTATAACTGATTTTTGTGTTAAAATATTGGTGACCACTATCTGCTTCAATTTGAACCGTGAGGTACTCAAGTGAAATCCATGACTATTCTGTAATCACAACCAGCTGGGTGTACATCTTCCCACTTGCCACACAGCACCTTGTCTTAAATTAAACATGAAATATTGTCTGGTGTTTATTTTATTAGCTTTTAGGCAACGCTTCTGCAAGGAAGAGCAGTTCCGAACTGCTTTAAGCCTATTGCTGAATTATTTGACTTCTTCACCATATGTTAAACTCAATGCTAAAAGGTATGGTTCACTCAAGAATTAGCTCATGATTTACTCGCCCTCAAGTCATCCTAGGTGTAAATGACAATCTTACCGCTGAATACAATCTGAGTTGTATTTAAAGTTCTGGCTAATCCAAGCACTATAATAGCAGTTAGTTGTAGCTTTGTTTTTGAAGTCCATAAAAAGCAGCTGTCCATCAAATGTGCTTCACACAGCTCTGGGGGCTTCTGAATCAAACTGTGTAAGAAAAATCCATATTCAACACTCAAAGCTCTGGCTGATTGCCTTCTGTGGGAAAAAGTGTTGAAAGTGCCTTCTAATTCAAGATGCTTGTGCTATATCTGATGACCAGAGGCACTTTCAACACTTTTCCCACAAATTGAACATGAAAGGCAATTGGCTGAAACATGAATTTATAAAGTTTGAAGTATGTATATTTTTCTTACACAAACTTATCGATTTGCATCAGAAGGCCTTTATTAACCCCCAGAGCTGTGTGGAGCACGTTATTTGACGGACAGATGCAGTTTTTATGGACTTCAAAAATTTCTACAACTGCTGCCATTAAAAAGCTTGGATTAGCCAAGACTTTTTAAATATAACTCTGATTTTATTTGTCTGAAAGAAGAATGTCATATACACCTAGGATGACTTAAGGGTGAGTAAATCGTGGGCTAATTTTAATTTTTGGGTGAACACCTTGCAGTCTTCTTCCATTGTAACATTGTAATTGTTAAGTGTTTTAGTCACAAGATGGTGACGGTCAACAACAGCAGAGTGACACGTTACGCATATAAGTAGTACCGGTCAAGATAGCTTGTAGTACCCGGATGATCGGTGTGTTATTCAGTTTGGTGGTTGTTATCTGGGAATAACATACTGACTTATAATAATATGAAATAACTATGTCTGAATCCTCACTATTCATAAAAATGTAGGTGAGAATTACCAGGACGATGTACTAATTCTCATGAGATTTTGACATGTGTCTACTAATAGTGCATTCAACTATGCCTACTAGTAGGTGAAAACGATGTCAAAGGAGTAGTATTTCCAAGACCTCATTATCTGTAAAAGGATAGGTGAGAAGTTCCTGGATGATGTACTGCTTTTATCCAAGGTGCAAAGGATCGCAGTTGATCCTTGATCCGAACGTATTACGACCCACGGTTCGCCACGCACGTGACTTGCGGATTTATTGCGCTCTTTTTTCTTTCTTTCTTTTTTAACTTGCGGATTAATCTGAATTGTTTAGCGATCGCAGAGTAAAAGACAGTTTCATTTGCCGATATTACTTTTTAAGTAATTTTGTTCCTTTAAACTCGATGCCGAGTTTCAATGAAACTACACGCAGCATGTGTTCATGTGAAGGCATAATCAGTCAACAACAAAGGCTAGCGGATGAGCAGAAGAACTTGAAAAGCTTCCCGCATCATTCACATCGCATGAGAGCATTTTGGCTTACCCGTGAAATATAATGTTGACGGAAGAAGGGTGGTGGACAAAACTGAAACACTATGTAGGTAACGTTACTGTGGCAGCATGAGAAGGCCGTATAAAAGTGGTAATACATCGAGCATGGCTATCGCGACACCTGCTGATGCCCGTTTCACACACAGCATAGTTTGTTTGCGGTGCGTTTTTTTCCACAACGTGTACCCATGTTAACAGATTACAGATTTCACACTGCACGCAGTTTTGGTCTGTCAGTGCGAAGTGCCGCGATCGTTTCTGCACCGAGTCTATGCTGAACGTGCTGAACGTGCTGAATTAAAGTAACAGTGCACTGCCTGCATTAAAACAAACATGTTTTGATGCAAAACTCTAGTAATTGTGCCATATAATGTAAAGTGTGCCTTGGGTAAAGCAAGGAAAATTGCATTTAGATTTAGGTAAACAAGTAAAATATTGGAGAGCATTCCTTTCTTGGAGGTGGAAAAACAAAGTTCTTTATGACCTGCAGGATTTATTTAAAAAAGATTTTTTTTTAAATGAAAGAAATAAAATGAGTTGGCTGTTTTTGTCTATTGTCTAAGTCTATACTAGGCTATATAAATATAAAGTAGTGAATTAAATTAAACATTGTTTAAATGTATTGTTTAAACATGATATCTATTTTTTTTTTAAATGTGTATAGGCCTACAAAGAGAATTGCAATGATGACAAGCCATACCAACTTTTGAATTTTAAATAAAATAATGAATGTGTTAAACAGGCGTGAGAGGTCTACTCTCTCCCCTGAGAATGTTGACATCCTAATCTTTTATTTAAATTTTTTTTTATCTATGCTCAGGCCCATTTTCACATCACAGGTTTGAGTAAAATGTTATTTTATTACGCTGGTTATTTATTTTATATTTGTTAAATCCATAATCTTATAGGTTATGCTAATACCAACATTTTTCATTCAGTAAATGGAAAGCAA
The DNA here is from genome assembly GCF_024679245.1 of Pseudorasbora parva. Classification (NCBI taxonomy): domain Eukaryota; kingdom Metazoa; phylum Chordata; class Actinopteri; order Cypriniformes; family Gobionidae; genus Pseudorasbora; species Pseudorasbora parva. The sequence continues at coordinate 12,013,223 of NC_090194.1, read as the reverse complement.
ATAAAAATAGTCTCCTCCCCCTTTTTTCTGATCCGAAAAATGATCTGATCCGTGACTTGTGATCCATGATGTGATCTGAACCGTGAGTTGTGTGATCCTATACACCACTACAATAGACACACTTTTAGTTCATCTTTTATTGTGTGTTTTTTGAATACATTCACATTTGGCTGAATGGCTCTGTTCTAAATTACCCATCCTTTTCAAGAGCTCCATGAAAAGCCAAGACAGGGAACAGCAACTTCTGGGGACAACCTCCCAAATTTCCAAGCTAGGAAGGCATCTTAAATCCTCTATTTAGAACAGAACATGCCTCAATGCCTCAATGACACAATTGACACTGATTAAATTAAACACAGTTAAGGAGGAGGTGGGTTGCAAAGCAGCATGCAGTGGAAGCAGCAAGCAGACAGACTGAACTAAAGTAACACTTAAGTACAACATCCTGTTTGAGAGTTGCCAATTAAGTGCATGGGAATTGGATCAGCTAATATGGGCGGGGTTGGAAATTTTCCAATCAGCTGATAGTGGAGCTTGACTGCATGGCCTGCCTGAAATAACGCAGATGTTTGATTTATGGATTTATTGTGGTCTGAAACAGACGTATGCGCATACTTGGGCTAAATTTGGACCAAATCTCAACGGACCAAACAGAGTCCAATGTTGATTTGAAGGGGCCATAACCATCAACTCTGCAGTGGATATCAATATCGAAATAATAGTGAAAACGCTATTTATTAGCAAGGTAATATAGCACCTGTTCAATTTTTCATCGATGCAATTATCTAATCAACCAATCACATCACAGTTGCTTCAATGCATTTAGATGTGTGGTCCTGGTAAAGACAATCTCCTGAACTACAAACTGAATGTCAGATTAATTTCAAACTATGTAAACGGCTTGAAAGAGAGGTGATTTAAGCTATTTTGAGTGTGGCATGGTTGTTGGTGCCAGACGGGCCAGTCTAAGTATTTCACAATCTGCTCAGTTACTGGGATTTTCACGCACAACCATTTCTAGGGTTTACAAAGAATGGTGTGAACAGGGAAAAACATCCAGTACGTGGCAGTCCTGTGGGCGAAAATGCCTTGTTGATGCTAGAGATCAGAGGAGAATGGGCCGACTGATTCAAGCTGATAGAAGAGCAACTATGAGTTAAATAACCACTCGTTACAACCGAGTTATGCAGCAAAGCATTTGTGAAGCCACAAAACGCACAACCTTGAGGCGGATGGGCTACAAGAGCAGAAAACCTTACCAGGTACCGCTCATCTCCACTACAAATAGGAAAAAAAGGCTACAATTTGCACTGTGCAGACTGGTGGTAGTGGTGTAATGGTGTGGGGGATATTTTCACTTTAGGCCCCTTAGTGCCAATTGGGCATTGTTTAAATGCCATGGCCTGCCTTAGCAGTGTTTTTGATCATGTCCATCCCTTTATCCTCTGATGGCTACTTCTAACAGGATAGTGCACCATGTCACAAAGCTTGAATCTTTTCAAATTGGCTTCTTAAACATGACAATGAGTTCACTGTACTAAAATGGCCCCCACAGTCACCAGATTTCAACCCAATAGAGCATCTTTGGGATGTGGTGGAATGGGAGCTTCGTGCCTTGGATGTGCATCCCACAAATCTCCATCAACTGCAAATTGCTATCCTATCAATATGGGCCAACATTTCTAAAGAATGCTTTCAGTACCTTGTTTAATCAATCCCATGTAGAATCAAGGCTGTTCTGAAGGTGAAAGGGAGTCAAACACAGTATTAGTATGGTGTTCCTTATAATTCTTTAGGTGAGTATTTATATATAAACACTCAGTCGAATCTGTCGATCAGTCGACTCAGTCGATCAGTCGAATGAGGCATCTATGTAAATATTTATCTATGATCACGCCGGGTTTTTGACCTTACTTGACAGAGGTAATTTTCATTTTTGGGTGAACTACCCCTTTAAGAATTTGTCAGCAATGTGTCATTAATATTGTGCGTAAGTAATGAGGTGGGCTAGCAATGCAATTCTTTCTGGGGTAATCTTAATTTTTGTTTTAAGTAGTGTGTTATGATTCCATTATTAGATCGCATACATGCATCCTGTCACCGGGATTGGTGAAGAAATCCAGAAGCTGCTTGGTGAAGGATGGATTCGGTCAATCTCATAAAAAAATGTAGAATGTGAAGGCATGATTAACATTCAGTGCATCACTAGTCGCGTTTCCATTACCCTTAAAATTGCGCAAATTGAAATTGCGAATTGAAAATATGCCCAATGGAAACGCTGCAATTTTGCAAAAACTCCCATATATTGCAAAAAAGTTTTTATGCTCTCATGAGGTGGTTTTTCAGGCAATTCGAAAAAGGAAATTTTCGCAAAACTGCAATGGAAACGTTTTTTTTTTCTCAACCTGGCGTGCGTAAAAGTTGATTATTCTTTACAGATTGGAGAGAAGACGAGACAGAGTTCTTTATTAAACTCATAAAAGACAATAGAATTACAGGAATACTGGATTCTAAACACAGAAATGCCACATTATCATGAAGACCTTGAAGCAGATCTGACACACACACACAAACACACCTCATATCTGTGCCACTTAAGTAACCTAAGGGGCTTTTCTTGCCATTAATACTTGGATAACACACATGTCTCCTTCCAATAAAAATAATGGATAGTGCGGTGGATGATATACAAACCTACCAAGTACCATCATTTTAGAATGACCTATCGCGAGAGGACAATACGTTTTAGTCGCATAACTGCGGCTATGGAATCGCTGTCATTTCGCAATAGTTTTTTATCGACATTTAAGAAATATCGCAAAAGTTTTTGGCAAATCTGTAATGGAAACGCGGCTACTGAAAGCAATATTATTTCTTAAAATGATCTTAGGTTTCATAAATGATAGCAAACGAAATTTGTCTGTCTTCAATGTTTCTTTGCTTCCCTGTAAAATTCAGGTGTTTTCAATACTCACTCCATCAGGCATTCTTAAGTATGTATACTAAAGCTGGGCATACACTGTGCGATTTCTATGCGTTTTCAGCAAGGTTACCTACTCACACTGTACGAGTAGATCGCATGCGATGTAAAGCCAAAGCTCACGATTGATGTGCTCTCACTGTGCGGTCCGACCGTCGAGCGCGTCTTGACTGCTCACACTGTACGGGTGAAAAATGCGCAATAAAATCCCTGTGGCGACGATAGACCATGGTGTATTATAGAGAGGTAAATGCATCAGCTATTGATATCAAGAGGATTTAGAATTGATGTATAAAATTATTATTATTATTAGAGTAGGCCTACTTTTATTATTAAATTGATATTACATTAGTTTGCCCCCTCCCCCCAACAATAATGCATAATCGACACACTGCATAATAAAATAATAGATAGATTACTCCTCACTATTTAAAAACATTTAGCCCGATTAAACAAGGAATTATAGGTCTATAATTATATGATTATAATGTCAGAACACTGCAATAATAATGTCTGTCTCAATGAAAAGTAAGAGCAGATTTATCTAAAAACAACTTGTTTAACACAAAATGGGCCTACTTCTCTTCTATTTTTTTCTCACAATATGGACCAAAATAGAAATGTTAAGAAAATAAATAAGAAAGAAATAGGCTACGTTATCAGTATGTTGAATTACATTTATCTCTCGTTGTCTGAGAATATGTACCGAAAGCTTGTCAGATTTTACTTTCACTTTCTGTCGTGAATAATTGACTGGGTTTGAGACTGCGTTTAAACTGCGTGATATCCACTGACTCGCGTTCATGAAGAAAAAGAACACATTGCAACATGACATTGTGTCAAGATGGACAACGGTTCCCACTTTCCGTCATAAGATTAAGTAGGCCTAGGCTAAATATTAATTCATATTAAAAAAATACAAATAAAATGTGAAAGTAAAACAAGTAGGCTAAATTAATGATCAACTAGCTAAATGAATAAGATGCACTGGATATATACAACACAAACTGGAGGCACAACAGTTTACTTAATTTCTGCTATTTGATAGCTACCTAGATAATTAAAGATCTCCCTCTTTTCGTTTTCTTCCTTAATGCTTTTAAAAATTAAATGGTTGAACTTCTGCTTTGGCGCAGGCGCAGTGAGGGGAAATAGGGCAATCAGTTCGTGGCTTTGCTTCAACTGTGCGATAACCTCACGAGGGGCGAGCAGAATTTCTGACACGCCAGAAATTCATCCGACTGTCCGATTCCCGATCGTGAGAGGTTTGTCGCCTCTCGTTTCCCCCTGTACACTGCACGAACACCTCGCGACAAACGACGCACGATAAACCTGAAAATCGGCCCGACCCAAAAAAGAGTCGCACGAGTCAGAATTCGGCTCGAAATCGGACGAAAATCGCACAGTGTATGCCCGGCTTAAAGGACTACATCCTCCACAGACAGTCCTTCTATGATTTCTCAACGTCTCCAGGAGAATGTTCGTGCTATGTGGTCTTTGACAGTTGAGATGTCTGGATGTCTTCCAATATTTGCTTTGTAGAATGTTCACATGAGCCTTAGACATTAAATCCTCCCCAACACAAGTTTCATTTGTCAGAACAACATAATTTAAAATTTTACAATTTTTTCTTATCCATGATCATGTTACTTGCTTAGCCGAACAATAAGAAAAGGTACAGGATTGATTTTAGACTCTATCCAATTTAGCACAAATTGATCTTTGTTCTGCTGCATGTGCCCAATCCTAAAGCTTATCTGCCCCATATCATGAATTGTCTCTTTGCAAAGTCTGCATTACATTTTTACAATTAAACAAAACAATTCATAAAGGTCATCCTGAAATGATCAGACACATTTTGTGTAAGGTTTATGAGGAAAGCTTCTCTTAGAAGGTTAGAAGGTGACATTACACAGTGAAAGTCTGAATGCATTTTCTGCATAACAATGTTTAAACAGCAGAGGGTATCAGAGCCTTCAAAAACAATCCTCAATTATCTTTTAACAGCCGGTTAGTTTCCCAGGTGAACAATGTTTCATTTAATTAGTTTGCTCTAATTGGACTGATGAAGGCCTATAAAATATACTCCTCTTCAGCTACGTATATGCTTGGTTTTGTAACCTCTCTATGGTGGTGTGAAACGGTGACTGTTGGAGTTTTGCTGTTACTCACAAGTTTTTTTTGATTGTTTACCATGGATCAAGGGTGTAAAGGGTGGGTTTATTCATTCAAACTATGTTTGTAAATTATATAACAAATATTGTTTTTATTTTTATATATTTATATCTCTTTCTCTTTTTTTAATGCTTGTAGGTTACCCTTGTTGATAAACTTCCTGCTTTTGAGTAATGCTTATGGTTTTAGAGGTAAGGTTGGGGTTAGTTCTTGTTTTGTCAAGGATTAAATCTGTGAGGTTTGTCTACAAAATCTTGTATTTTGTCCAATTCACAGATGGAGCTTTCTCAAATGCTCACCACCCTTGGGGTCAACCTTCTGGCAATATGTTCTCACCTCGTGCAGTCCAGTCTTCTGTGTCAGAGGTCCCTGTGTCTGGGAATTTGCCTAAAGAAGTGGGCTCTAGCTTATTTGCTAACAGACCCCTGAAAAGGTTGAACTTATTCCAGTTTGTTAAAGGTCATGTTTCCAGCTGGCCTGAATCAACACCCCCTGCTCAAACCGCTCCAAGCAGCTCCGGTTTAGCTTCCTTGCCTCAACCCTTAAATGAACAGCAAGCAGGCAGTTTGACATCACTCCAGGGCTCCTCTGGATCAACCATTACAGATACTGCCAGTGTCTCTTTACCTGGACCTGGAGAAAGTACTAGTTACCCTGTTGGACTTGGCACTGCTGACTTGTCCACTAGTAATCTGAGCTCCCCTGGTTTGTCCATGTCCAGCTCCCAGGAAGCTTCTGGTACTCAAGCCACTTCGTCTGTGTTCCTTCAGGAGAGTATCTCTAACAGCAGTTCATCTGCTGCAGGTGCCAATTCAATTTCTCAAGGTAACTCTGGACCACTTTCAGAAGGCTCTGATCAATCCCCCTTCTCTCAGGGTCAAAGCAGTTACAGTAGTTTGTCTCTGTCTCAAGGCGCCTCGAGTCCCTATTCCCAAGACTCCTACAACAAGCTCAGTTCTTCTGTTTCTAGTCAGTCTACCAGTGATCAGAGTACCCCCAGTCTGTATGACTCTAGCTCTCAGGGTAGTTCTGTCAGTTTGTTGGGAGCTTCTGGCACTTCCATTCAAGTTTTGTCACCCCAATCCCAAATCTCAAACCAGCTTTTGCCCTCACCCTTGGAGGTTTCTAGCCCATTTACTAATAGTCAAGATTCACAGTCAAATGGTCCCACTTCAACTCTAGACCCTCAGGGCAGTCTCTCTCTCGGCTTTTTGTCTACCCAGACTCTGGGCTCTGCTTCCACTTCTCAGGGCAGCTCTGGGCCTGAGTTGTCTGGAAGTTCTTCTAGCCAGCCAACAAGTAGCCCTGGTGCTTTGTTTGGAGCCTCTACTGGTTTTGCCTCTCAAGAAGGGAACGGCACTTCCAGTGGTTCTGTCCAGCCTCAAGGTACCACAAGTCAGTCTTCCCCTGGGTCTCCATCCTCCTATTCAAGTGTATTACTATCCTCACCCCAAGGTGCTGCCAATCAGTTGGCTACAGTCCAGAGTTCACAAAAGCAGTTTACCTCTAGCTATGGCACCCAGTCATGGGGATCACTCAAGCCTCAAGGTACCACAAGTCTGTTTGCCCCTGGGTCTCCATCCTCTTTGTCTGCTACAGTCCAGAGTTCACGGAAGCAGTTTACCTCTAGCTATGGCACCCAGTCAGGGACATCACTCCAGCCTCAAGGTACCACAAGTCTGTTTTCCACTGGGTCACCATCCTCATTGTCTGCTACAGTCCAGAGTTCCCGGAAGCAGTTTACCACTAGCTATGGCACCCAGTCAGGGTCCTCTAAACTACTAAACCTGCAGGGCAGTGCAGTCTATGGTGGATCAATCCAGTCTCAAGGTACCACAAGTTCTCTTGCCCCTGGGTCTCCAACCTCATTGTCTGCTACAGTCCAGAGTTCACGGAAGCAGTTTACCTCTAGCTATGGCACCCAGTCAGGGTCCTCTAAACTACTAAACCTGCAGGGCAGTGCAGTCTATGGTGGATCAATCCAGTCTCAAGGTACCACAAGTTCTCTTGCCCCTGGGTCTCCATCCTCGTTGTCTGCTACAGTCCAGAGTTCACGGAAGCAGTTTACTTCTAGCTATGGCACCCAGTCTGGGGGATCACTCCAGCCTCAAGGTACCACAAGTTCTCTTGCCCCTGGGTCTCCATCCTCATTGTCTGCTACAGTCCAGAGTTCACGGAAGCAGTTTACCTCTAGCTATGGCATGCAGTCAGGGAGCTCACTCCAGCCTCAAGGTACCACAAGTTCTCTTGCCCCTGGGTCTCCATCCTCATTGTCTGCTACAGTCCAGAGTTCCCGGAAGCAGTTTACCACTAGCTATGGCACCCAGTCAGGGGCATCACTCCAGCCTCAAGGTACCACAAGTTCTCTTGCCCCTGGGTCTCCATCCTCATTGTCTGCTACAGTCCAGAGTTCACGGAAGCAGTTTACCTCTAGCTATGGCACCCAGTCAGGGGGATCACTCCAGCCTCAAGGTACCACAAGTCTGTTTTCCACTGGGTCACCATCCTCATTGTCTGCTACAGTCCAGAGTTCACGGAAGCAGTTTACCTCTAGTTATGGCACCCAGTCAGGGGGATCACTCCAGCCTCAAGGTACCACAAGTTCTCTTGCCCCTGGGTCTCCATCCTCGTTGTCTGCTACAGTCCAGAGTTCACGGAAGCAGTTTACTTCTAGCTATGGCACCCAGTCTGGGGGATCACTCCAGCCTCAAGGTACCACAAGTTCTCTTGCCCCTGGGTCTCCATCCTCGTTGTCTGCTACAGTCCAGAGTTCAAGGAAGCAGTTTACTTCTAGCTATGGCACCCAGTCATGGGGATCACTCAAGCCTCAAGGAACCATAAGTCTGTTGTCCACTGGGTCTCCATCCTCATTGTCTGCTACAGTCCAGAGTTCACGGAAGCAGTTTACCTCTAGCTATGGCACCCAGTCAGGGTCCTCTAAACTACTAAACCTGCAGGGCAGTGCAGTCTATGGTGGATCAATCCAGCCTCAAGGTACCACAAGTTCTCTTGCCCCTGGGTCTCCATCCTCATTGTCTGCTACAGTCCAGAGTTCACGGAAGCAGTTTACCTCTAGCTATGGCACCCAGTCAGGGTCCTCTAAACTACTAAACCTGCAGGGCAGTGCAGTCTATGGTGGATCAATCCAGCCTCAAGGTACCACAAGTTCTCTTGCCCCTGGGTCTCCATCCTCATTGTCTGCTACAGTCCAGAGTTCACGGAAGCAGTTTACCTCTAGCTATGGCACCCAGTCAGGGTCCTCTAAACTACTAAACCTGCAGGGCAGTGCAGTCTATGGTGGATCAATCCAGCCTCAAGGTACCACAAGTTCTCTTGCCCCTGGGTCTCCATCCTCATTGTCTGCTACAGTCCAGAGTTCACGGAAGCAGTTTACCTCTAACTATGGCACCCAATCAGGGGGATCACTCCAGCCTCAAGGTACCACAAGTCTGTTTTCCACTGGGTCACCATCCTCATTGTCTGCTACAGTCCAGAGTTCACGGAAGCAGTTTACCTCTAGCTATGGCACCCAGTCAGGGGGATCACTCCAGCCTCAAGGTCCCACAAGTTCTCTTAACCCTGGGTCACCATCCTCATTGTCTGCAACAGTCCAGAGTTCACGGAAGCAGTTTACCTCTAGCTATGGCACCCAGTCAGGGGTATCACTCCAGCCTCAAGGTACCACAAGTTCTCTTGCCCCTGGGTCTCCATCCTCATTGTCTGCTACAGTCCAGAGTTCACGGAAGCAGTTTACCTCTAGCTATGGCACCCAGTCAGGGGGATCACTCCAGCCTCAAGGTACCACAAGTCTGTTTTCCACTGGGTCACCATCCTCATTGTCTGCTACAGTCCAGAGTTCCCGGAAGCAGTTTACCACTAGCTATGGCACCCAGTCAGGGTCCTCTAAACTACTAAACCTGCAGGGCAGTGCAGTCTATGGTGGATCAATCCAGCCTCAAGGTACCACAAGTTCTCTTGCCCCTGGGTCTCCATCCTCGTTGTCTGCTACAGTCCAGAGTTCACGGAAGCAGTTTACCTCTAGCTATGGCACCCAGTCTGGGGGATCACTTCAGCCTCAAGGTACCACAAGTTCTCTTGCCCCTGGGTCTCCATCCTCGTTGTCTGCTACAGTCCAGAGTTCACGGAAGCAGTTTACCTCTAGCTATGGCACCCAGTCAGGGGGATCACTCCAGTCTCAAGGTACCACAAGTTCTCTTGCTCCTGGGTCTCCATCCTTGTTGTCTGCTACAGTCCAGAGTTCACGGAAGCAGTTTACCTCTAGCTATGGCACCCAGTCAGGGGGATCAATCCAGCCTCAAGGTACCACAAGTCAATTTGCCTCTGGGTCTCCATCCTCCCACCCAAGTGAATCACTATCCTCACCTCAAGATTTTGCCAGCCAAGAATTTCAAACTTATGTTGTGGCCCAAAACCAGAAGTCTCAAAGATGGCCATCGTCAGAACGTACTCAAACATCAGGTGTAGCTGTTTCACAAGGAGCATCCAGTGTTTCTGAGCTCCTGAGTAGCTCCGGCTTACTGTTTAACCAGAATACCCTTGCTTCTAAACCCTCTCGCAGCTTTTCCTCAAGCCGCTACTATGTCAAGGGCTAAGTGACTCTAGAAACCTGTCACAATGCTTGGTGATTTCTTCCAGATTGAAGTCTAATAAATGTTTTAAAGCAGTCTTTTTTTCTTGTGCCTTTTTTTCCCTCTATCTTTGGTTTACCACAGTAAACAGAAAATGCCAGTTAACTAAAGTTTCTCTGAAATGTATTGTAAGGGAACTAAAGAGACTATCTGCAATTGCTATAACTGATTTTTGTGTTAAAATATTGGTGACCACTATCTGCTTCAATTTGAACCGTGAGGTACTCAAGTGAAATCCATGACTATTCTGTAATCACAACCAGCTGGGTGTACATCTTCCCACTTGCCACACAGCACCTTGTCTTAAATTAAACATGAAATATTGTCTGGAGTTTATTTTATTAGCTTTTAGGCAAAGCTCCTGCAAGGAAGAGCAGTTCCGAACTGCTTTAAGCCTATTGCTGAATTATTTGACTTCTTCACCATATGTTAAACTCAATGCTAAAAGGTATGGTTCACTCAAGAATTAGCCCATGATTTACTCGCCCTCAAGTCATCCTAGGTGTAAATGACAATCTTTCCGCTGAATACAATCTGAGTTGTATTTAAAGTTCTGGCTAATCCAAGCACTATAATAGCAGTTAGTTGTAGCTTTGTTTTTGAAGTCCATAAAAAGCAGCTGTCCATCAAATGTGCTTCACACAGCTCTGGGGGCTTCTGAATCAAACTGTGTAAGAAAAATCCATATTCAACACTCAAAGCTCTGGCTGATTGCCTTCTGTGGGAAAAAGTGTTGAAAGTGCCTTCTAATTCAAGATGCTTGTGCAATATCTGATGACCAGAGGCACTTTCAACACTTTTCCCATAAATTGAACATGAAAGGCAATTGGCTGAAACATGAATTTATAAAGTTTGAAGTATGTATATTTTTCTTACACAAACTTATCGATTTGCATCAGAAGGCCTTTATTAACCCCCAGAGCTGTGTGGAGCACGTTATTTGACGGACAGATGCAGTTTTTATGGACTTCAAAAATTTCTACAACTGCTGCCATTAAAAAGCTTGGATTAGCCAAGACTTTTTAAATATAACTCTGATTTTATTTGTCTGAAAGAAGAATGTCATATACACCTAGGATGACTTAAGGGTGAGTAAATCGTGGGCTAATTTTAATTTTTGGGTGAACACCTTGCAGTCTTCTTCCATTGTAACATTGTAATTGTTAAGTGTTTTAGTCACAAGATGGTGACGGTCAACAACAGCAGAGTGACACGTTACGCATATAAGTAGTACCGGTCAAGATAGCTTGTAGTACCCGGATGATCGGTGTGTTATTCAGTTTGGTGGTTGTTATCTGGGAATAACATACTGACTTATAATAATATGAAATAACTATGTCTGAATCCTCACTATTCATAAAAATGTAGGTGAGAATTACCAGGACGATGTACTAATTCTCATGAGATTTTGACATGTGTCTACTAATAGTGCATTCAACTATGCCTACTAGTAGGTGAAAACGATGTCAAAGGAGTAGTATTTCCAAGACCTCATTATCTGTAAAAGGATAGGTGAGAAGTTCCTGGATGATGTACTGCTTTTATCCAAGGTGCAAAGGATCGCAGTTGATCCTTGATCCGAACGTATTACGACCCACGGTTCGCCACGCACGTGACTTGCGGATTTATTGCGCTCTTTTTTCTTTCTTTCTTTTTTAACTTGCGGATTAATCTGAATTGGTTAGCGATCGCAGAGTAAAAGACAGTTTCATTTGCCGATATTACTTTTTAAGTAATTTTGTTCCTTTAAACTCGATGCCGAGTTTCAATGAAACTACACGCAGCATGTGTTCATGTGAAGGCATAATCAGTCAACAACAAAGGCTAGCGGATGAGCAGAAGAACTTGAAAAGCTTCCCGCATCATTCACATCGCATGAGAGCATTTTGGCTTACCCGTGAAATATAATGTTGACGGAAGAAGGGTGGTGGACAAAACTGAAACACTATGTAGGTAACGTTACTGTGGCAGCATGAGAAGGCCGTATAAAAGTGGCAATACATCGAGCATGGCTATCGCGACACCTGCTGATGCCCGTTTCACACACAGCATAGTTTGTTTGCGGTGCGTTTTTTTCCACAACGTGTACCCATGTTAACAGATTACAGATTTCACACTGCACGCAGTTTTGGTCTGTCAGTGCGAAGTGCCGCGATCGTTTCTGCACCGAGTCTATGCTGAACGTGCTGAACGTGCTGAATTAAAGTAACAGTGCACTGCCTGCATTAAAACAAACATGTTTTGATGCAAAACTCTAGTAATTGTGCCATATAATGTAAAGTGTGCCTTGGGTAAAGCAAGGAAAATTGCATTTAGATTTAGGTAAACAAGTAAAATATTGGAGAGCATTCCTTTCTTGGAGGTGGAAAAACAAAGTTCTTTATGACCTGCAGGATTTATTTAAAAAAGATTTTTTTTTAAATGAAAGAAATAAAATGAGTTGGCTGTTTTTGTCTATTGTCTAAGTCTATACTAGGCTATATAAATATAAAGTAGTGAATTAAATTAAACATTGTTTAAATGTATTGTTTAAACATGATATCTATTTTTTTTTTAAATGTGTATAGGCCTACAAAGAGAATTGCAATGATGACAAGCCATACCAACTTTTGAATTTTAAATAAAATAATGAATGTGTTAAACAGGCGTGAGAGGTCTACTCTCTCCCCTGAGAATGTTGACATCCTAATCTTTTATTTAAATTTTTTTTTATCTATGCTCAGGCCCATTTTCACATCACAGGTTTGAGTAAAATGTTATTTTATTACGCTGGTTATTTATTTTATATTTGTTAAATCCATAATCTTATAGGTTATGCTAATACCAACATTTTTCATTCAGTAAATGGAAAGCAAATAAAAATAGTCTCCTCCCCCTTTTTTCTGATCCGAAAAATGATCTGATCCGTGACTTGTGATCCATGATGTGATCTGAACCGTGAGTTGTGTGATCCTATACACCACTACAATAGACACACTTTTAGTTCATCTTTTATTGTGTGTTTTTTGAATACATTCACATTTGGCTGAATGGCTCTGTTCTAAATTACCCATCCTTTGGAATGGAAACGCTGCAATTTTGCAAAAACTCCCATATATTGCAAAAAAGTTTTTATGCTCTCATGAGGTGGTTTTTCAGGCAATTCGAAAAAGGAAATTCGTTTTTTTTTTCTCAACCTGGCGTGCGTAAAAGTTGATTATTCTTTACAGATTGGAGAGAAGACGAGACAGAGTTCTTTATTAAACTCATAAAAGACAATAGAATTACAGGAATACTGGATTCTAAACACAGAAATGCCACATTATCATGAAGACCTTGAAGCAGATCTGACACACACACACAAACACACCTCATATCTGTGCCACTTAAGTAACCTAAGGGGCTTTTCTTGCCATTAATACTTGGATAACACACATGTCTCCTTCCAATAAAAATAATGGATAGTGCGGTGGATGATATACAAACCTACCAAGTACCATCATTTTAGAATGACCTATCGCGAGAGGACAATACGTTTTAGTCGCATAACTGCGGCTATGGAAGCGCTGTCATTTCGCAATAGTTTTTTATCGACATTTAAGAAATATTGCAAAAGTTTTTGGCAAATCTGTAATGGAAACGCGGCTACTGAAAGCAATATTATTTCTTAAAATGATCTTAGGTTTCATAAATGATAGCAATCGAAATTTGTCTGTCTTCAATGTTTCTTTGCTTCCCTGTAAAATTCAGGTGTTTTCAATACTCACTCCATCAGGCATTCTTAAGTATGTATACTAAAGCTGGGCATACACTGTGCGATTTCTATGCGTTTTCAGCAAGGTTACCTACTCACACTGTACGAGTAGATCGCATGCGATGTAAAGCCAAAGCTCACGATTGATGTGCTCTCACTGTGCGGTCCGACCGTCGAGCGCGTCTTGACTGCTCACACTGTACGGGTGAAAAATGCGCAATAAAATCCCTGTGGCGACGATAGACCATGGTGTATTATAGAGAGGTAAATGCATCAGCTATTGATATCAAGAGGATTTAGAATTGATGTATAAAATTATTATTATTATTAGAGTAGGCCTACTTTTATTATTAAATTGATATTACATTAATTTGCCCCCTCCCCCCAACAATAATGCATAATCGACACACTGCATAATAAAATAATAGATAGATTAATCCTCACTATTTAAAAACATTTAGCCCGATTAAACAAGGAATTATAGGTCTATAATTATATGATTATAATGTCAGAACACTGCAATAATAATGTCTGTCTCAATGAAAAGTAAGAGCAGATTTATCTAAAAACAACTTGTTTAACACAAAATGGGCCTACTTCTCTTCTATTTTTTTCTCACAATATGGACCAAAATAGAAATGTTAAGAAAATAAATAAGAAAGAAATAGGCTACGTTATCAGTATGTTGAATTACATTTATCTCTCGTTGTCTGAGAATATGTACCGAAAGCTTGTCAGATTTTACTTTCACTTTCTGTAGTGAATAATTGACTGGGTTTGAGACTGCGTTTAAACTGCGTGATATCATCTGACTCGCGTTCATGAAGAAAAAGAACACATTGCAACATGACATTGTGTCAAGATGGACAACGGTTCCCACTTTCCGTCATAAGATTAAGTAGGCCTAGGCTAAATATTAATTAATATTAAAAAAATAAAAATAAAATGTGAAAGTAAAACAAGTAGGCTAAATTAATGATCAACTAGCTAAATGAATAAGATGCACTGGATATATACAACACAAACTGGAGGCACAACAGTTTACTTAATTTCTGCTATTTGATAGCTACCTAGATAATTAAAGATCTCCCTCTTTTCGTTTTCTTCCTTAATGCTTTTAAAAATTAAATGGTTGAACTTCTGCTTTGGCGCAGGCGCAGTGAGGGGAAATAGGGCAATCAGTTCGTGGCTTTGCTTCAACTGTGCGATAACCTCACGAGGGGCGAGCAGAATTTCTGACAAACGACGCACGATAAACCTGAAAATCGGCCCGACCCAAAAAAGAGTCGCACGAGTCAGAATTCGGCTCGAAATCGGACGAAAATCGCACAGTGTATGCCCGGCTTAAAGGACTACATCCTCCACAGACAGTCCTTCTATGATTTCTCAACGTCTCCAGGAGAATGTTCGTGCTATGTGGTCTTTGACAGTTGAGATGTCTGGATGTCTTCCAATATTTGCTTTGTAGAATGTTCACATGAGCCTTAGACATTAAATCCTCCCCAACACAAGTTTCATTTGTCAGAACAACATAATTTAAAATTTTACAAATTTTTTTTATCCATGATCATGTTACTTGCTTAGCCGAACAATAAGAAAAGGTACAGGATTGATTTTAGACTCTATCCAATTTAGCACAAATTGATCTTTGTTCTGCTGCATGTGCCCAATCCTAAAGCTTATCTGCCCCATATCATGAATTGTCTCTTTGCAAAGTCTGCATTACATTTTTACAATTAAACAAAACAATTCATAAAGGTCATCCTGAAATGATCAGACACATTTTGTGTAAGGTTTATGAGGAAAGCTTCTCTTAGAAGGTTAGAAGGTGACATTACACAGTGAAAGTCTGAATACATTTTCTGCATAACAATGTTTAAACAGCAGAGGGTATCAGAGCCTTCAAAAACAATCCTCAATCATCTTTTAACAGCCGGTTAGTTTCCCAGGTGAACAATGTTTCATTTAATTAGTTTGCTCTAATTGGACTGATGAAGGCCTATAAAATATACTCCTCTTCAGCTACGTATATGCTTGGTTTTGTAACCTCTCTATGGTGGTGTGAAACGGTGACTGTTGGAGTTTTGCTGTTACTCACAAGTTTTTTTGGTTTGTTTACCATGGATCAAGGGTGTAAAGGGTGGGTTTATTCATTCAAACTATGTTTGTAAATTATATTACAAATATTGTTTTTATTTTTATATATTTATATCTCTTTCTCTTTTTTTAATGCTTGTAGGTTACCCTTGTTGATAAACTTCCTGCTTTTGAGTAATGCTTATGGTTTTAGAGGTAAGGTTGGGGTTAGTTCTTGTTTTGTCAAGGATTAAATCTGTGAGGTTTGTCTACAAAATCTTGTATTTTGTCCAATTCACAGATGGAGCTTTCTCAAATGCTCACCACCCTTGGGGTCAACCTTCTGGCAATATGTTCTCACCTCGTGCAGTCCAGTCTTCTGTGTCAGAGGTCCCTGTGTCTGGGAATTTGCCTAAAGAAGTGGGCTCTAGCTTATTTGCTAACAGACCCCTGAAAAGGTTGAACTTATTCCAGTTTGTTAAAGGTCATGTTTCCAGCTGGCCTGAATCAACACCCCCTGCTCAAACCGCTCCAAGCAGCTCCGGTTTAGCTTCCTTGCCTCAACCCTTAAATGAACAGCAAGCAGGCAGTTTGACATCACTCCAGGGCTCCTCTGGATCAACCATTACAGATACTGCCAGTGTCTCTTTACCTGGACCTGGAGAAAGTACTAGTTACCCTGTTGGACTTGGCACTGCTGACTTGTCCACTAGTAATCTGAGCTCCCCTGGTTTGTCCATGTCCAGCTCCCAGGAAGCTTCTGGTACTCAAGCCACTTCGTCTGTGTTCCTTCAGGAGAGTATCTCTAACAGCAGTTCATCTGCTGCAGGTGCCAATTCAATTTCTCAAGGTAACTCTGGACCACTTTCAGAAGGCTCTGATCAATCCCCCTTCTCTCAGGGTCAAAGCAGTTACAGTAGTTTGTCTCTGTCTCAAGGCGCCTCGAGTCCCTATTCCCAAGACTCCTACAACAAGCTCAGTTCTTCTGTTTCTAGTCAGTCTACCAGTGATCAGAGTACCCCCAGTCTGTATGACTCTAGCTCTCAGGGTAGTTCTGTCAGTTTGTTGGGAGCTTCTGGCACTTCCATTCAAGTTTTGTCACCCCAATCCCAAATCTCAAACCAGCTTTTGCCCTCACCCTTGGAGGTTTCTAGCCCATTTACTAATAGTCAAGATTCACAGTCAAATGGTCCCACTTCAACTCTAGACCCTCAGGGCAGTCTCTCTCTCGGCTTTTTGTCTACCCAGACTCTGGGCTCTGCTTCCACTTCTCAGGGCAGCTCTGGGCCTGAGTTGTCTGGAAGTTCTTCTAGCCAGCCAACAAGTAGCCCTGGTGCTTTGTTTGGAGCCTCTACTGGTTTTGCCTCTCAAGAAGGGAACGGCACTTCCAGTGGTTCTGTCCAGCCTCAAGGTACCACAAGTCAGTCTTCCCCTGGGTCTCCATCCTCCTATTCAAGTGTATTACTATCCTCACCCCAAGGTGCTGCCAATCAGTTGGCTACAGTCCAGAGTTCACAAAAGCAGTTTACCTCTAGCTATGGCACCCAGTCATGGGGATCACTCAAGCCTCAAGGTACCACAAGTCTGTTTGCCCCTGGGTCTCCATCCTCTTTGTCTGCTACAGTCCAGAGTTCACGGAAGCAGTTTACCTCTAGCTATGGCACCCAGTCAGGGGCATCACTCCAGCCTCAAGGTACCACAAGTCTGTTTTCCACTGGGTCACCATCCTCATTGTCTGCTACAGTCCAGAGTTCACGGAAGCAGTTTACCTCTAGTTATGGCACCCAGTCAGGGGGATCACTCCAGCCTCAAGGTACCACAAGTCTGTTTTCCACTGGGTCACCATCCTCATTGTCTGCTACAGTCCAGAGTTCACGGAAGCAGTTTACCTCTAGCTATGGCACCCAGTCAGGGGCATCACTCCAGCCTCAAGGTACCACAAGTCTGTTTTCCACTGGGTCACCATCCTCATTGTCTGCTACAGTCCAGAGTTCACGGAAGCAGTTTACCACTAGCTATGGCACCCAGTCAGGGTCCTCTAAACTACTAAACCTGCAGGGCAGTGCAGTCTATGGTGGATCAATCCAATCTCAAGGTACCACAAGTTCTCTTGCCCCTGGGTCTCCATCCTCGTTGTCTGCTACAGTCCAGAGTTCACGGAAGCAGTTTACCTCTAGCTATGGCACCCAGTCTGGGGGATCACTCCAGCCTCAAGGTACCACAAGTTCTCTTGCCCCTGGGTCTCCATCCTCATTGTCTGCTACAGTCCAGAGTTCACGGAAGCAGTTTACCTCTAGCTATGGCATGCAGTCAGGGAGCTCACTCCAGCCTCAAGGTACCACAAGTTCTCTTGCCCCTGGGTCTCCATCCTCATTGTCTGCTACAGTCCAGAGTTCCCGGAAGCAGTTTACCAATAGCTATGGCACCCAGTCAGGGGCATCACTCCAGCCTCAAGGTACCACAAGTTCTCTTGCCCCTGGGTCTCCATCCTCATTGTCTGCTACAGTCCAGAGTTCACGGAAGCAGTTTACCTCTAGCTATGGCACCCAGTCAGGGGGATCACTCCAGCCTCAAGGTACCACAAGTCTGTTTTCCACTGGGTCACCATCCTCATTGTCTGCTACAGTCCAGAGTTCACGGAAGCAGTTTACCTCTAGTTATGGCACCCAGTCAGGGGGATCACTCCAGCCTCAAGGTACCACAAGTTCTCTTGCCCCTGGGTCTCCATCCTCGTTGTCTGCTACAGTCCAGAGTTCACGGAAGCAGTTTACTTCTAGCTATGGCACCCAGTCTGGGGGATCACTCCAGCCTCAAGGTACCACAAGTTCTCTTGCCCCTGGGTCTCCATCCTCGTTGTCTGCTACAGTCCAGAGTTCAAGGAAGCAGTTTACTTCTAGCTATGGCACCCAGTCATGGGGATCACTCAAGCCTCAAGGTACCACAAGTCTGTTTGCCCCTGGGTCTCCATCCTCTTTGTCTGCTACAGTCCAGAGTTCACGGAAGCAGTTTACCTCTAGCTATGGCACCCAGTCAGGGGCATCACTCCAGCCTCAAGGTACCACAAGTCTGTTTTCCACTGGGTCACCATCCTCATTGTCTGCTACAGTCCAGAGTTCCCGGAAGCAGTTTACCACTAGCTATGGCACCCAGTCAGGGTCCTCTAAACTACTAAACCTGCAGGGCAGTGCAGTCTATGGTGGATCAATCCAGTCTCAAGGTACCACAAGTTCTCTTGCCCCTGGGTCTCCATCCTCATTGTCTGCTACAGTCCAGAGTTCACGGAAGCAGTTTACCTCTAGCTATGGCACCCAGTCTGGGGGATCACTCCAGCCTCAAGGTACCACAAGTCTGTTTTCCACTGGGTCACCATCCTCATTGTCTAGTACAGTCCAGAGTTCCCGGAAGCAGTTTACCACTAGCTATGGCACCCAGTCAGGGTCCTCTAAACTACTAAACCTGCAGGGCAGTGCAGTCTATGGTGGATCAATCCAGTCTCAAGGTACCACAAGTTCTCTTGCCCCTGGGTCTCCATCCTCGTTGTCTGCTACAGTCCAGAGTTCACGGAAGCAGTTTACTTCTAGCTATGGCACCCAGTCTGGGGGATCACTCCAGCCTCAAGGTACCACAAGTTCTCTTGCCCCTGGGTCTCCATCCTCATTGTCTGCTACAGTCCAGAGTTCACGGAAGCAGTTTACCTCTAGCTATGGCACCCAGTCAGGGGGATCACTCCAGCCTCAAGGTACCACAAGTCTGTTTTCCACTGGGTCACCATCCTCATTGTCTGCTACAGTCCAGAGTTCACGGAAGCAGTTTACTTCTAGCTATGGCACCCAGTCTGGGGGATCACTCCAGCCTCAAGGTACCACAAGTTCTCTTGCCCCTGGGTCTCCATCCTCGTTGTCTGCTACAGTCCAGAGTTCAAGGAAGCAGTTTACTTCTAGCTATGGCACCCAGTCATGGGGATCACTCAAGCCTCAAGGAACCATAAGTCTGTTGTCCACTGGGTCTCCATCCTCATTGTCTGCTACAGTCCAGAGTTCACGGAAGCAGTTTACCTCTAGCTATGGCACCCAGTCAGGGTCCTCTAAACTACTAAACCTGCAGGGCAGTGCAGTCTATGGTGGATCAATCCAGCCTCAAGGTACCACAAGTTCTCTTGCCCCTGGGTCTCCATCCTCATTGTCTGCTACAGTCCAGAGTTCACGGAAGCAGTTTACCTCTAGCTATGGCACCCAGTCAGGGTCCTCTAAACTACTAAACCTGCAGGGCAGTGCAGTCTATGGTGGATCAATCCAGCCTCAAGGCACCACAAGTTCTCTTGCCCCTGGGTCTCCATCCTCATTGTCTGCTACAGTCCAGAGTTCACGGAAGCAGTTTACCTCTAGCTATGGCACCCAGTCAGGGGGATCACTCCAGCCTCAAGGTACCACAAGTTCTCTTAACCCTGGGTCACCATCCTCATTGTCTGCAACAGTCCAGAGTTCACGGAAGCAGTTTACCTCTAGCTATGGCACCCAGTCAGGGGTATCACTCCAGCCTCAAGGTACCACAAGTTCTCTTGCCCCTGGGTCTCCATCCTCGTTGTCTGCTACAGTCCAGAGTTCACGGAAGCAGTTTACCTCTAGCTATGGCACCCAGTCTGGGGGATCACTCCAGCCTCAAGGTACCACAAGTTCTCTTGCCCCTGGGTCACCATCCTCATTGTCTGATACATTCCAGAGTTCAAGGAAGCAGTTTACCTCTAGCTATGGCACCCAGTCAGGGGGATCACTCCAGCCTCAAGCTACCACAAGTTCTCTTGCCCCTGGGTCTCCATCCTCATTGTCTGCTACAGTCCAGAGTTCACGGAAGCAGTTTACCTCTAGCTATGGCACCCAGTCAGGGGGATCACTCCAGTCTCAAGGTACCACAAGTTCTCTTGCCCCTGGGTCACCATCCTCATTGTCTGCAACAGTCCAGAGTTCACGGAAGCAGTTTACCTCTAGCTATGGCACCCAGTCAGGGGGATCACTCCAGCCTCAAGGTACCACAAGTTCTCTTGCCCCTGGGTCTCCATCCTCATTGTCTGCTACAGTCCAGAGTTCACGGAAGCAGTTTACCTCTAGCTATGGCACCCAGTCAGGGGGATCACTCCAGCCTCAAGGTACCACAAGTCTGTTTTCCACTGGGTCACCATCCTCATTGTCTGCTACAGTCCAGAGTTCCCGGAAGCAGTTTACCACTAGCTATGGCACCCAGTCAGGGTCCTCTAAACTACTAAACCTGCAGGGCAGTGCAGTCTATGGTGGATCAATCCAGCCTCAAGGTACCACAAGTTCTCTTGCCCCTGGGTCTCCATCCTCGTTGTCTGCTACAGTCCAGAGTTCACGGAAGCACTTTACCTCTAGCTATGGCACCCAGTCAGGGGGATCACTTCAGCCTCAAGGTACCACAAGTTCTCTTGCCCCTGGGTCTCCATCCTCATTGTCTGCTACAGTCCAGAGTTCACGGAAGCAGTTTACGTCTAGCTATGGCACCCAGTCAGGGGGATCACTCCAGTCTCAAGGTACCACAAGTTCTCTTGCCCCTGGGTCTCCATCCTCATTGTCTGCTACAGTCCAGAGTTCACGGAAGCAGTTTACCTCTAGCTATGGCACCCAGTCAGGGGGATCACTCCAGCCTCAAGGTACCACAAGTCTGTTTTCCACTGGGTCACCATCCTCATTGTCTGCTACAGTCCAGAGTTCCCGGAAGCAGTTTACCACTAGCTATGGCACCCAGTCAGGGTCCTCTAAACTACTAAACCTGCAGGGCAGTGCAGTCTATGGTGGATCAATCCAGCCTCAAGGTACCACAAGTTCTCTTGCCCCTGGGTCTCCATCCTCGTTGTCTGCTACAGTCCAGAGTTCACGGAAGCAGTTTACCTCTAGCTATGGCACCCAGTCAGGGGGATCACTCCAGTCTCAAGGTACCACAAGTTCTCTTGCCCCTGGGTCTCCATCCTCATTGTCTGCTACAGTCCAGAGTTCACGGAAGCAGTTTAGCTCTAGCTATGGCACCCAGTCAGGGGGATCAATCCAGCCTCAAGGTACCACAAGTCAATTTGCCTCTGGGTCTCCATCCTCCCACCCAAGTGAATCACTATCCTCACCTCAAGATTTTGCCAGCCAAGAATTTCAAACTTATGCTGTGGCCCAAAACCAGAAGTCTCAAAGATGGCCATCGTCAGAACGTACTCAAACATCAGGTGTAGCTGTTTCACAAGGAGCATCCAGTGTTTCTGAGGTCCTGAGTAGCTCCGGCTTACTGTTTAACCAGAATACCCTTGCTTCTAAACCCTCTCGCAGCTTTTCCTCAAGCCGCTACTATGTCAAGGGCTAAGTGACTCTAGAAACCTGTCACAATGCTTGGTGATTTCTTCCAGATTGAAGTCTAATAAATGTTTTAAAGCAGTCTTTTTTTCTTGTGCCTTTTTTCCCTCTATCTTTGGTTTACCACAGTAAACAGAAAATGCCAGTTAACTAAAGTTTCTCTGAAATGTATTGTAAGGGAACTAAAGAGACTATCTGCAATTGCTATAACTGATTTTTGTGTTAAAATATTGGTGACCACTATCTGCTTCAATTTGAACCGTGAGGTACTCAAGTGAAATCCATGACTATTCTGTAATCACAACCAGCTGGGTGTACATCTTCCCACTTGCCACACAGCACCTTGTCTTAAATTAAACATGAAATATTGTCTGGAGTTTATTTTATTAGCTTTTAGGCAAAGCTTCTGCAAGGAAGAGCAGTTCCGAACTGCTTTAAGCCTATTGCTGAATTATTTGACTTCTTCACCATATGTTAAACTCAATGCTAAAAGGTATGGTTCACTCAAGAATTAGCCCATGATTTACTCGCCCTCAAGTCATCCTAGGTGTAAATGACAATCTTTCCGCTGAATACAATCTGAGTTGTATTTAAAGTTCTGGCTAATCCAAGCACTATAATAGCAGTTAGTTGTAGCTTTGTTTTTGAAGTCCATAAAAACTGCATCTGTCCATCAAATGTGCTTCACACAGCTCTGGGGGCTTCTGAATCAAACTGTGTAAGAAAAATCCATATTCAACACTCAAAGCTCTGGCTGATTGCCTTCTGTGGGAAAAAGTGTTGAAAGTGCCTTCTAATTCAAGATGCTTGTGCTATATCTGATGACCAGAGGCACTTTCAACACTTTTCCCATAAATTGAACATGAAAGGCAATTGGCTGAAACATGAATTTATAAAGTTTGAAGTATGTATATTTTTCTTACACAAACTTATCGATTTGCATCAGAAGGCCTTTATTAACCCCCAGAGCTGTGTGGAGCACGTTATTTGACGGACAGATGCAGTTTTTATGGACTTCAAAAATTTCTACAACTGCTGCCATTAAAAAGCTTGGATTAGCCAAGACTTTTTAAATATAACTCTGATTTTATTTGTCTGAAAGAAGAATGTCATATACACCTAGGATGACTTAAGGTTGAGTAAATCGTGGGCTAATTTTAATTTTTGGGTGAACACCTTGCAGTCTTCTTCCATTGTAACATTGTAATTGTTAAGTGTTTTAGTCACAAGATGCTGACAGTCAACAACAGCAGAGTGACACGTTACGCATATAAGTAGTACCGGTCAAGATAGCTTGTAGTACCCGGATGATCGGTGTGTTATTCAGTTTGGTGGTTGTTATCTGGGAATAACATACTGACTTATAATAATATGAAATAACTATGTCTGAATCCTCACTATTCATAAAAATGTAGGTGAGAATTACCAGGACGATGTACTAATTCTCATGAGATTTTGACATGTGTCTACTAATAGTGCATTCAACTATGCCTACTAGTAGGTGAAAACGATGTCAAAGGAGTAGTATATCCAAGACCTCATTATCTGTAAAAGGATAGGTGAGAAGTTCCTGGATGATGTACTGCTTTTATCCAAGGTGCAAAGGATCGCAGTTGATCCTTGATCCGAACGTATTACGACCCACGGTTCGCCACGCACGTGACTTGCGGATTTATTGCGCTCTTTTTTTCTTTCTTTCTTTTTTAACTTGCGGATTAATCTGAATTGTTTAGCGATCGCAGAGTAAAAGACAGTTTCATTTGCCGATATTACTTTTTAAGTAATTTTGTTCCTTTAAACTCGATGCCGAGTTTCAATGAAACTACACGCAGCATGTGTTCACGTGAAGGCATAATCAGTCAACAACAAAGGCTAGCGGATGAGCAGAAGAACTTGAAAAGCTTCTTTCTTCAACGCGACACCTGCTGATGCCCGTTTCACACACAGCATAGTTTGTTTGCGGTGCGTTTTTTTCCACAACATGTACCCATGTTAACAGATTACAGATTTCACACTGCACGCAGTTTTGGTCCGTCAGTGCGAAGTGCCGCGATCGTTTCTGCACCGAGTCTATGCTGAACGTGCTGAACGTGCTGAATTAAAGTAACAGTGCACTGCCTGCATTAAAACAAACATGTTTTGATGCAAAACTCTAGTAATTGTGCCATATAATGTAAAGTGTACTCTGTTTCAAAGTGAACACATGTTTTTTTGCCTTGGGTAAAGCAAGGAAAATTGCATTTAGATTTAGGTAAACAAGTAAAATAATGGAGAGCATTCCTTTCTTGGAGGTGGAAAAACAAAGTTCTTTATGACCTGCAGGATTTATTTAAAAAAGATTTTTTTTTAAATGAAAGAAATAAAATGAGTTGGCTGTTTTTGTCTATTGTCTAAGTCTATACTAGGCTATATAAATATAAAGTAGTGAATTAAATTAAACATTGTTTAAATGTATTGTTTAAACATGATATCTATTTTTTTTTTAAATGTGTATAGGACTACAAAGAGAATTGCAATGATGACAAGCCATACCAACTTTTGAATTTTAAATAAAATAATGAATGTGTTAAACAGGCGTGAGAGGTCTACTCTCTCCCCTGAGAATGTTGACATCCTAATCTTTTATTTAAATTTTTTTTTATCTATGCTCAGGCCCATTTTCACATCCCAGGTTTGAGTAAAATGTTATTTTATTACGCTGGTTATTTATTTTATATTTGTTAAATCCATAATCATATATGTTATGCTAATACCAACATTTTTCATACAGTAAATGGAAAGCAAATAAAAATAGTCTCCTCCCCCTTTTTTCTGATCCGAAAAATGATCCGATCCGTGACTTGTGATCCATGATGTGATCTGAACCGTGAGTTGTGTGATCCGTTACACCACTACAATAGACACACTTTTAGTTCATCTTTTATTGTGTGTTTTTTGAATACATTCACATTTGGCTGAATGGCTCTGTTCTAAATTACCCATCCTTTGGAATGGAAACGCTGCAATTTTGCAAAAACTCCCATATATTGCAAAAAAGTTTTTATGCTCTCATGAGGTGGTTTTTCAGGCAATTCGAAAAAGGAAATTCGTTTTTTTTTTCTCAACCTGGCGTGCGTAAAAGTTGATTATTCTTTACAGATTGGAGAGAAGACGAGACAGAGTTCTTTATTAAACTCATAAAAGACAATAGAATTACAGGAATACTGGATTCTAAACACAGAAATGCCACATTATCATGAAGACCTTGAAGCAGATCTGACACACACACACAAACACACCTCATATCTGTGCCACTTAAGTAACCTAAGGGGCTTTTCTTGCCATTAATACTTGGATAACACACATGTCTCCTTCCAATAAAAATAATGGATAGTGCGGTGGATGATATACAAACCTACCAAGTACCATCATTTTAGAATGACCTATCGCGAGAGGACAATACGTTTTAGTCGCATAACTGCGGCTATGGAAGCGCTGTCATTTCGCAATAGTTTTTTATCGACATTTAAGAAATATTGCAAATGTTTTTGGCAAATCTGTAATGGAAACGCGGCTACTGAAAGCAATATTATTTCTTAAAATGATCTTAGGTTTCATAAATGATAGCAATCGAAATTTGTCTGTCTTCAATGTTTCTTTGCTTCCCTGTAAAATTCAGGTGTTTTCAATACTCACTCCATCAGGCATTCTTAAGTATGTATACTAAAGCTGGGCATACACTGTGCGATTTCTATGCGTTTTCAGCAAGGTTACCTACTCACACTGTACGAGTAGATCGCATGCGATGTAAAGCCAAAGCTCACGATTGATGTGCTCTCACTGTGCGGTCCGACCGTCGAGCGCGTCTTGACTGCTCACACTGTACGGGTGAAAAATGCGCAATAAAATCCCTGTGGCGACGATAGACCATGGTGTATTATAGAGAGGTAAATGCATCAGCTATTGATATCAAGAGGATTTAGAATTGATGTATAAAATTATTATTATTATTAGAGTAGGCCTACTTTTATTATTAAATTGATATTACATTAATTTGCCCCCTCCCCCCAACAATAATGCATAATCGACACACTGCATAATAAAATAATAGATAGATTAATCCTCACTATTTAAAAACATTTAGCCCGATTAAACAAGGAATTATAGGTCTATAATTATATGATTATAATGTCAGAACACTGCAATAATAATGTCTGTCTCAATGAAAAGTAAGAGCAGATTTATCTAAAAACAACTTGTTTAACACAAAATGGGCCTACTTCTCTTCTATTTTTTTCTCACAATATGGACCAAAATAGAAATGTTAAGAAAATAAATAAGAAAGAAATAGGCTACGTTATCAGTATGTTGAATTACATTTATCTCTCGTTGTCTGAGAATATGTACCGAAAGCTTGTCAGATTTTACTTTCACTTTCTGTAGTGAATAATTGACTGGGTTTGAGACTGCGTTTAAACTGCGTGATATCATCTGACTCGCGTTCATGAAGAAAAAGAACACATTGCAACATGACATTGTGTCAAGATGGACAACGGTTCCCACTTTCCGTCATAAGATTAAGTAGGCCTAGGCTAAATATTAATTAATATTAAAAAAATAAAAATAAAATGTGAAAGTAAAACAAGTAGGCTAAATTAATGATCAACTAGCTAAATGAATAAGATGCACTGGATATATACAACACAAACTGGAGGCACAACAGTTTACTTAATTTCTGCTATTTGATAGCTACCTAGATAATTAAAGATCTCCCTCTTTTCGTTTTCTTCCTTAATGCTTTTAAAAATTAAATGGTTGAACTTCTGCTTTGGCGCAGGCGCAGTGAGGGGAAATAGGGCAATCAGTTCGTGGCTTTGCTTCAACTGTGCGATAACCTCACGAGGGGCGAGCAGAATTTCTGACAAACGACGCACGATAAACCTGAAAATCGGCCCGACCCAAAAAAGAGTCGCACGAGTCAGAATTCGGCTCGAAATCGGACGAAAATCGCACAGTGTATGCCCGGCTTAAAGGACTACATCCTCCACAGACAGTCCTTCTATGATTTCTCAACGTCTCCAGGAGAATGTTCGTGCTATGTGGTCTTTGACAGTTGAGATGTCTGGATGTCTTCCAATATTTGCTTTGTAGAATGTTCACATGAGCCTTAGACATTAAATCCTCCCCAACACAAGTTTCATTTGTCAGAACAACATAATTTAAAATTTTACAAATTTTTTTTATCCATGATCATGTTACTTGCTTAGCCGAACAATAAGAAAAGGTACAGGATTGATTTTAGACTCTATCCAATTTAGCACAAATTGATCTTTGTTCTGCTGCATGTGCCCAATCCTAAAGCTTATCTGCCCCATATCATGAATTGTCTCTTTGCAAAGTCTGCATTACATTTTTACAATTAAACAAAACAATTCATAAAGGTCATCCTGAAATGATCAGACACATTTTGTGTAAGGTTTATGAGGAAAGCTTCTCTTAGAAGGTTAGAAGGTGACATTACACAGTGAAAGTCTGAATACATTTTCTGCATAACAATGTTTAAACAGCAGAGGGTATCAGAGCCTTCAAAAACAATCCTCAATCATCTTTTAACAGCCGGTTAGTTTCCCAGGTGAACAATGTTTCATTTAATTAGTTTGCTCTAATTGGACTGATGAAGGCCTATAAAATATACTCCTCTTCAGCTACGTATATGCTTGGTTTTGTAACCTCTCTATGGTGGTGTGAAACGGTGACTGTTGGAGTTTTGCTGTTACTCACAAGTTTTTTTGGTTTGTTTACCATGGATCAAGGGTGTAAAGGGTGGGTTTATTCATTCAAACTATGTTTGTAAATTATATTACAAATATTGTTTTTATTTTTATATATTTATATCTCTTTCTCTTTTTTTAATGCTTGTAGGTTACCCTTGTTGATAAACTTCCTGCTTTTGAGTAATGCTTATGGTTTTAGAGGTAAGGTTGGGGTTAGTTCTTGTTTTGTCAAGGATTAAATCTGTGAGGTTTGTCTACAAAATCTTGTATTTTGTCCAATTCACAGATGGAGCTTTCTCAAATGCTCACCACCCTTGGGGTCAACCTTCTGGCAATATGTTCTCACCTCGTGCAGTCCAGTCTTCTGTGTCAGAGGTCCCTGTGTCTGGGAATTTGCCTAAAGAAGTGGGCTCTAGCTTATTTGCTAACAGACCCCTGAAAAGGTTGAACTTATTCCAGTTTGTTAAAGGTCATGTTTCCAGCTGGCCTGAATCAACACCCCCTGCTCAAACCGCTCCAAGCAGCTCCGGTTTAGCTTCCTTGCCTCAACCCTTAAATGAACAGCAAGCAGGCAGTTTGACATCACTCCAGGGCTCCTCTGGATCAACCATTACAGATACTGCCAGTGTCTCTTTACCTGGACCTGGAGAAAGTACTAGTTACCCTGTTGGACTTGGCACTGCTGACTTGTCCACTAGTAATCTGAGCTCCCCTGGTTTGTCCATGTCCAGCTCCCAGGAAGCTTCTGGTACTCAAGCCACTTCGTCTGTGTTCCTTCAGGAGAGTATCTCTAACAGCAGTTCATCTGCTGCAGGTGCCAATTCAATTTCTCAAGGTAACTCTGGACCACTTTCAGAAGGCTCTGATCAATCCCCCTTCTCTCAGGGTCAAAGCAGTTACAGTAGTTTGTCTCTGTCTCAAGGCGCCTCGAGTCCCTATTCCCAAGACTCCTACAACAAGCTCAGTTCTTCTGTTTCTAGTCAGTCTACCAGTGATCAGAGTACCCCCAGTCTGTATGACTCTAGCTCTCAGGGTAGTTCTGTCAGTTTGTTGGGAGCTTCTGGCACTTCCATTCAAGTTTTGTCACCCCAATCCCAAATCTCAAACCAGCTTTTGCCCTCACCCTTGGAGGTTTCTAGCCCATTTACTAATAGTCAAGATTCACAGTCAAATGGTCCCACTTCAACTCTAGACCCTCAGGGCAGTCTCTCTCTCGGCTTTTTGTCTACCCAGACTCTGGGCTCTGCTTCCACTTCTCAGGGCAGCTCTGGGCCTGAGTTGTCTGGAAGTTCTTCTAGCCAGCCAACAAGTAGCCCTGGTGCTTTGTTTGGAGCCTCTACTGGTTTTGCCTCTCAAGAAGGGAACGGCACTTCCAGTGGTTCTGTCCAGCCTCAAGGTACCACAAGTCAGTCTTCCCCTGGGTCTCCATCCTCCTATTCAAGTGTATTACTATCCTCACCCCAAGGTGCTGCCAATCAGTTGGCTACAGTCCAGAGTTCACAAAAGCAGTTTACCTCTAGCTATGGCACCCAGTCATGGGGATCACTCAAGCCTCAAGGTACCACAAGTCTGTTTGCCCCTGGGTCTCCATCCTCTTTGTCTGCTACAGTCCAGAGTTCACGGAAGCAGTTTACCTCTAGCTATGGCACCCAGTCAGGGGCATCACTCCAGCCTCAAGGTACCACAAGTCTGTTTTCCACTGGGTCACCATCCTCATTGTCTGCTACAGTCCAGAGTTCACGGAAGCAGTTTACCTCTAGTTATGGCACCCAGTCAGGGGGATCACTCCAGCCTCAAGGTACCACAAGTCTGTTTTCCACTGGGTCACCATCCTCATTGTCTGCTACAGTCCAGAGTTCACGGAAGCAGTTTACCTCTAGCTATGGCACCCAGTCAGGGGCATCACTCCAGCCTCAAGGTACCACAAGTCTGTTTTCCACTGGGTCACCATCCTCATTGTCTGCTACAGTCCAGAGTTCACGGAAGCAGTTTACCACTAGCTATGGCACCCAGTCAGGGTCCTCTAAACTACTAAACCTGCAGGGCAGTGCAGTCTATGGTGGATCAATCCAATCTCAAGGTACCACAAGTTCTCTTGCCCCTGGGTCTCCATCCTCGTTGTCTGCTACAGTCCAGAGTTCACGGAAGCAGTTTACCTCTAGCTATGGCACCCAGTCTGGGGGATCACTCCAGCCTCAAGGTACCACAAGTTCTCTTGCCCCTGGGTCTCCATCCTCATTGTCTGCTACAGTCCAGAGTTCACGGAAGCAGTTTACCTCTAGCTATGGCATGCAGTCAGGGAGCTCACTCCAGCCTCAAGGTACCACAAGTTCTCTTGCCCCTGGGTCTCCATCCTCATTGTCTGCTACAGTCCAGAGTTCCCGGAAGCAGTTTACCAATAGCTATGGCACCCAGTCAGGGGCATCACTCCAGCCTCAAGGTACCACAAGTTCTCTTGCCCCTGGGTCTCCATCCTCATTGTCTGCTACAGTCCAGAGTTCACGGAAGCAGTTTACCTCTAGCTATGGCACCCAGTCAGGGGGATCACTCCAGCCTCAAGGTACCACAAGTCTGTTTTCCACTGGGTCACCATCCTCATTGTCTGCTACAGTCCAGAGTTCACGGAAGCAGTTTACCTCTAGTTATGGCACCCAGTCAGGGGGATCACTCCAGCCTCAAGGTACCACAAGTTCTCTTGCCCCTGGGTCTCCATCCTCGTTGTCTGCTACAGTCCAGAGTTCACGGAAGCAGTTTACTTCTAGCTATGGCACCCAGTCTGGGGGATCACTCCAGCCTCAAGGTACCACAAGTTCTCTTGCCCCTGGGTCTCCATCCTCGTTGTCTGCTACAGTCCAGAGTTCAAGGAAGCAGTTTACTTCTAGCTATGGCACCCAGTCATGGGGATCACTCAAGCCTCAAGGTACCACAAGTCTGTTTGCCCCTGGGTCTCCATCCTCTTTGTCTGCTACAGTCCAGAGTTCACGGAAGCAGTTTACCTCTAGCTATGGCACCCAGTCAGGGGCATCACTCCAGCCTCAAGGTACCACAAGTCTGTTTTCCACTGGGTCACCATCCTCATTGTCTGCTACAGTCCAGAGTTCCCGGAAGCAGTTTACCACTAGCTATGGCACCCAGTCAGGGTCCTCTAAACTACTAAACCTGCAGGGCAGTGCAGTCTATGGTGGATCAATCCAGTCTCAAGGTACCACAAGTTCTCTTGCCCCTGGGTCTCCATCCTCATTGTCTGCTACAGTCCAGAGTTCACGGAAGCAGTTTACCTCTAGCTATGGCACCCAGTCTGGGGGATCACTCCAGCCTCAAGGTACCACAAGTCTGTTTTCCACTGGGTCACCATCCTCATTGTCTAGTACAGTCCAGAGTTCCCGGAAGCAGTTTACCACTAGCTATGGCACCCAGTCAGGGTCCTCTAAACTACTAAACCTGCAGGGCAGTGCAGTCTATGGTGGATCAATCCAGTCTCAAGGTACCACAAGTTCTCTTGCCCCTGGGTCTCCATCCTCGTTGTCTGCTACAGTCCAGAGTTCACGGAAGCAGTTTACTTCTAGCTATGGCACCCAGTCTGGGGGATCACTCCAGCCTCAAGGTACCACAAGTTCTCTTGCCCCTGGGTCTCCATCCTCATTGTCTGCTACAGTCCAGAGTTCACGGAAGCAGTTTACCTCTAGCTATGGCACCCAGTCAGGGGGATCACTCCAGCCTCAAGGTACCACAAGTCTGTTTTCCACTGGGTCACCATCCTCATTGTCTGCTACAGTCCAGAGTTCACGGAAGCAGTTTACTTCTAGCTATGGCACCCAGTCTGGGGGATCACTCCAGCCTCAAGGTACCACAAGTTCTCTTGCCCCTGGGTCTCCATCCTCGTTGTCTGCTACAGTCCAGAGTTCAAGGAAGCAGTTTACTTCTAGCTATGGCACCCAGTCATGGGGATCACTCAAGCCTCAAGGAACCATAAGTCTGTTGTCCACTGGGTCTCCATCCTCATTGTCTGCTACAGTCCAGAGTTCACGGAAGCAGTTTACCTCTAGCTATGGCACCCAGTCAGGGTCCTCTAAACTACTAAACCTGCAGGGCAGTGCAGTCTATGGTGGATCAATCCAGCCTCAAGGTACCACAAGTTCTCTTGCCCCTGGGTCTCCATCCTCATTGTCTGCTACAGTCCAGAGTTCACGGAAGCAGTTTACCTCTAGCTATGGCACCCAGTCAGGGTCCTCTAAACTACTAAACCTGCAGGGCAGTGCAGTCTATGGTGGATCAATCCAGCCTCAAGGCACCACAAGTTCTCTTGCCCCTGGGTCTCCATCCTCATTGTCTGCTACAGTCCAGAGTTCACGGAAGCAGTTTACCTCTAGCTATGGCACCCAGTCAGGGGGATCACTCCAGCCTCAAGGTACCACAAGTTCTCTTAACCCTGGGTCACCATCCTCATTGTCTGCAACAGTCCAGAGTTCACGGAAGCAGTTTACCTCTAGCTATGGCACCCAGTCAGGGGTATCACTCCAGCCTCAAGGTACCACAAGTTCTCTTGCCCCTGGGTCTCCATCCTCATTGTCTGATACATTCCAGAGTTCAAGGAAGCAGTTTACCTCTAGCTATGGCACCCAGTCAGGGGGATCACTCCAGCCTCAAGCTACCACAAGTTCTCTTGCCCCTGGGTCTCCATCCTCATTGTCTGCTACAGTCCAGAGTTCACGGAAGCAGTTTACCTCTAGCTATGGCACCCAGTCAGGGGGATCACTCCAGTCTCAAGGTACCACAAGTTCTCTTGCCCCTGGGTCACCATCCTCATTGTCTGCAACAGTCCAGAGTTCACGGAAGCAGTTTACCTCTAGCTATGGCACCCAGTCAGGGGGATCACTCCAGCCTCAAGGTACCACAAGTTCTCTTGCCCCTGGGTCTCCATCCTCATTGTCTGCTACAGTCCAGAGTTCACGGAAGCAGTTTACCTCTAGCTATGGCACCCAGTCAGGGGGATCACTCCAGCCTCAAGGTACCACAAGTCTGTTTTCCACTGGGTCACCATCCTCATTGTCTGCTACAGTCCAGAGTTCCCGGAAGCAGTTTACCACTAGCTATGGCACCCAGTCAGGGTCCTCTAAACTACTAAACCTGCAGGGCAGTGCAGTCTATGGTGGATCAATCCAGCCTCAAGGTACCACAAGTTCTCTTGCCCCTGGGTCTCCATCCTCGTTGTCTGCTACAGTCCAGAGTTCACGGAAGCACTTTACCTCTAGCTATGGCACCCAGTCAGGGGGATCACTTCAGCCTCAAGGTACCACAAGTTCTCTTGCCCCTGGGTCTCCATCCTCATTGTCTGCTACAGTCCAGAGTTCACGGAAGCAGTTTACGTCTAGCTATGGCACCCAGTCAGGGGGATCACTCCAGTCTCAAGGTACCACAAGTTCTCTTGCCCCTGGGTCTCCATCCTCATTGTCTGCTACAGTCCAGAGTTCACGGAAGCAGTTTACCTCTAGCTATGGCACCCAGTCAGGGGGATCACTCCAGCCTCAAGGTACCACAAGTCTGTTTTCCACTGGGTCACCATCCTCATTGTCTGCTACAGTCCAGAGTTCCCGGAAGCAGTTTACCACTAGCTATGGCACCCAGTCAGGGTCCTCTAAACTACTAAACCTGCAGGGCAGTGCAGTCTATGGTGGATCAATCCAGCCTCAAGGTACCACAAGTTCTCTTGCCCCTGGGTCTCCATCCTCGTTGTCTGCTACAGTCCAGAGTTCACGGAAGCAGTTTACCTCTAGCTATGGCACCCAGTCAGGGGGATCACTCCAGTCTCAAGGTACCACAAGTTCTCTTGCCCCTGGGTCTCCATCCTCATTGTCTGCTACAGTCCAGAGTTCACGGAAGCAGTTTAGCTCTAGCTATGGCACCCAGTCAGGGGGATCAATCCAGCCTCAAGGTACCACAAGTCAATTTGCCTCTGGGTCTCCATCCTCCCACCCAAGTGAATCACTATCCTCACCTCAAGATTTTGCCAGCCAAGAATTTCAAACTTATGCTGTGGCCCAAAACCAGAAGTCTCAAAGATGGCCATCGTCAGAACGTACTCAAACATCAGGTGTAGCTGTTTCACAAGGAGCATCCAGTGTTTCTGAGGTCCTGAGTAGCTCCGGCTTACTGTTTAACCAGAATACCCTTGCTTCTAAACCCTCTCGCAGCTTTTCCTCAAGCCGCTACTATGTCAAGGGCTAAGTGACTCTAGAAACCTGTCACAATGCTTGGTGATTTCTTCCAGATTGAAGTCTAATAAATGTTTTAAAGCAGTCTTTTTTTCTTGTGCCTTTTTTCCCTCTATCTTTGGTTTACCACAGTAAACAGAAAATGCCAGTTAACTAAAGTTTCTCTGAAATGTATTGTAAGGGAACTAAAGAGACTATCTGCAATTGCTATAACTGATTTTTGTGTTAAAATATTGGTGACCACTATCTGCTTCAATTTGAACCGTGAGGTACTCAAGTGAAATCCATGACTATTCTGTAATCACAACCAGCTGGGTGTACATCTTCCCACTTGCCACACAGCACCTTGTCTTAAATTAAACATGAAATATTGTCTGGAGTTTATTTTATTAGCTTTTAGGCAAAGCTTCTGCAAGGAAGAGCAGTTCCGAACTGCTTTAAGCCTATTGCTGAATTATTTGACTTCTTCACCATATGTTAAACTCAATGCTAAAAGGTATGGTTCACTCAAGAATTAGCCCATGATTTACTCGCCCTCAAGTCATCCTAGGTGTAAATGACAATCTTTCCGCTGAATACAATCTGAGTTGTATTTAAAGTTCTGGCTAATCCAAGCACTATAATAGCAGTTAGTTGTAGCTTTGTTTTTGAAGTCCATAAAAACTGCATCTGTCCATCAAATGTGCTTCACACAGCTCTGGGGGCTTCTGAATCAAACTGTGTAAGAAAAATCCATATTCAACACTCAAAGCTCTGGCTGATTGCCTTCTGTGGGAAAAAGTGTTGAAAGTGCCTTCTAATTCAAGATGCTTGTGCTATATCTGATGACCAGAGGCACTTTCAACACTTTTCCCATAAATTGAACATGAAAGGCAATTGGCTGAAACATGAATTTATAAAGTTTGAAGTATGTATATTTTTCTTACACAAACTTATCGATTTGCATCAGAAGGCCTTTATTAACCCCCAGAGCTGTGTGGAGCACGTTATTTGACGGACAGATGCAGTTTTTATGGACTTCAAAAATTTCTACAACTGCTGCCATTAAAAAGCTTGGATTAGCCAAGACTTTTTAAATATAACTCTGATTTTATTTGTCTGAAAGAAGAATGTCATATACACCTAGGATGACTTAAGGTTGAGTAAATCGTGGGCTAATTTTAATTTTTGGGTGAACACCTTGCAGTCTTCTTCCATTGTAACATTGTAATTGTTAAGTGTTTTAGTCACAAGATGCTGACAGTCAACAACAGCAGAGTGACACGTTACGCATATAAGTAGTACCGGTCAAGATAGCTTGTAGTACCCGGATGATCGGTGTGTTATTCAGTTTGGTGGTTGTTATCTGGGAATAACATACTGACTTATAATAATATGAAATAACTATGTCTGAATCCTCACTATTCATAAAAATGTAGGTGAGAATTACCAGGACGATGTACTAATTCTCATGAGATTTTGACATGTGTCTACTAATAGTGCATTCAACTATGCCTACTAGTAGGTGAAAACGATGTCAAAGGAGTAGTATATCCAAGACCTCATTATCTGTAAAAGGATAGGTGAGAAGTTCCTGGATGATGTACTGCTTTTATCCAAGGTGCAAAGGATCGCAGTTGATCCTTGATCCGAACGTATTACGACCCACGGTTCGCCACGCACGTGACTTGCGGATTTATTGCGCTCTTTTTTTCTTTCTTTCTTTTTTAACTTGCGGATTAATCTGAATTGTTTAGCGATCGCAGAGTAAAAGACAGTTTCATTTGCCGATATTACTTTTTAAGTAATTTTGTTCCTTTAAACTCGATGCCGAGTTTCAATGAAACTACACGCAGCATGTGTTCACGTGAAGGCATAATCAGTCAACAACAAAGGCTAGCGGATGAGCAGAAGAACTTGAAAAGCTTCTTTCTTCAACGCGACACCTGCTGATGCCCGTTTCACACACAGCATAGTTTGTTTGCGGTGCGTTTTTTTCCACAACATGTACCCATGTTAACAGATTACAGATTTCACACTGCACGCAGTTTTGGTCCGTCAGTGCGAAGTGCCGCGATCGTTTCTGCACCGAGTCTATGCTGAACGTGCTGAACGTGCTGAATTAAAGTAACAGTGCACTGCCTGCATTAAAACAAACATGTTTTGATGCAAAACTCTAGTAATTGTGCCATATAATGTAAAGTGTACTCTGTTTCAAAGTGAACACATGTTTTTTTGCCTTGGGTAAAGCAAGGAAAATTGCATTTAGATTTAGGTAAACAAGTAAAATAATGGAGAGCATTCCTTTCTTGGAGGTGGAAAAACAAAGTTCTTTATGACCTGCAGGATTTATTTAAAAAAGATTTTTTTTTAAATGAAAGAAATAAAATGAGTTGGCTGTTTTTGTCTATTGTCTAAGTCTATACTAGGCTATATAAATATAAAGTAGTGAATTAAATTAAACATTGTTTAAATGTATTGTTTAAACATGATATCTATTTTTTTTTTAAATGTGTATAGGACTACAAAGAGAATTGCAATGATGACAAGCCATACCAACTTTTGAATTTTAAATAAAATAATGAATGTGTTAAACAGGCGTGAGAGGTCTACTCTCTCCCCTGAGAATGTTGACATCCTAATCTTTTATTTAAATTTTTTTTTATCTATGCTCAGGCCCATTTTCACATCCCAGGTTTGAGTAAAATGTTATTTTATTACGCTGGTTATTTATTTTATATTTGTTAAATCCATAATCATATATGTTATGCTAATACCAACATTTTTCATACAGTAAATGGAAAGCAAATAAAAATAGTCTCCTCCCCCTTTTTTCTGATCCGAAAAATGATCCGATCCGTGACTTGTGATCCATGATGTGATCTGAACCGTGAGTTGTGTGATCCGTTACACCACTACAATAGACACACTTTTAGTTCATCTTTTATTGTGTGTTTTTTGAATACATTCACATTTGGCTGAATGGCTCTGTTCTAAATTACCCATCCTTTGGAATGGAAACGCTGCAATTTTGCAAAAACTCCCATATATTGCAAAAAAGTTTTTATGCTCTCATGAGGTGGTTTTTCAGGCAATTCGAAAAAGGAAATTCGTTTTTTTTTTCTCAACCTGGCGTGCGTAAAAGTTGATTATTCTTTACAGATTGGAGAGAAGACGAGACAGAGTTCTTTATTAAACTCATAAAAGACAATAGAATTACAGGAATACTGGATTCTAAACACAGAAATGCCACATTATCATGAAGACCTTGAAGCAGATCTGACACACACACACAAACACACCTCATATCTGTGCCACTTAAGTAACCTAAGGGGCTTTTCTTGCCATTAATACTTGGATAACACACATGTCTCCTTCCAATAAAAATAATGGATAGTGCGGTGGATGATATACAAACCTACCAAGTACCATCATTTTAGAATGACCTATCGCGAGAGGACAATACGTTTTAGTCGCATAACTGCGGCTATGGAAGCGCTGTCATTTCGCAATAGTTTTTTATCGACATTTAAGAAATATTGCAAATGTTTTTGGCAAATCTGTAATGGAAACGCGGCTACTGAAAGCAATATTATTTCTTAAAATGATCTTAGGTTTCATAAATGATAGCAATCGAAATTTGTCTGTCTTCAATGTTTCTTTGCTTCCCTGTAAAATTCAGGTGTTTTCAATACTCACTCCATCAGGCATTCTTAAGTATGTATACTAAAGCTGGGCATACACTGTGCGATTTCTATGCGTTTTCAGCAAGGTTACCTACTCACACTGTACGAGTAGATCGCATGCGATGTAAAGCCAAAGCTCACGATTGATGTGCTCTCACTGTGCGGTCCGACCGTCGAGCGCGTCTTGACTGCTCACACTGTACGGGTGAAAAATGCGCAATAAAATCCCTGTGGCGACGATAGACCATGGTGTATTATAGAGAGGTAAATGCATCAGCTATTGATATCAAGAGGATTTAGAATTGATGTATAAAATTATTATTATTATTAGAGTAGGCCTACTTTTATTATTAAATTGATATTACATTAATTTGCCCCCTCCCCCCAACAATAATGCATAATCGACACACTGCATAATAAAATAATAGATAGATTAATCCTCACTATTTAAAAACATTTAGCCCGATTAAACAAGGAATTATAGGTCTATAATTATATGATTATAATGTCAGAACACTGCAATAATAATGTCTGTCTCAATGAAAAGTAAGAGCAGATTTATCTAAAAACAACTTGTTTAACACAAAATGGGCCTACTTCTCTTCTATTTTTTTCTCACAATATGGACCAAAATAGAAATGTTAAGAAAATAAATAAGAAAGAAATAGGCTACGTTATCAGTATGTTGAATTACATTTATCTCTCGTTGTCTGAGAATATGTACCGAAAGCTTGTCAGATTTTACTTTCACTTTCTGTAGTGAATAATTGACTGGGTTTGAGACTGCGTTTAAACTGCGTGATATCATCTGACTCGCGTTCATGAAGAAAAAGAACACATTGCAACATGACATTGTGTCAAGATGGACAACGGTTCCCACTTTCCGTCATAAGATTAAGTAGGCCTAGGCTAAATATTAATTAATATTAAAAAAATAAAAATAAAATGTGAAAGTAAAACAAGTAGGCTAAATTAATGATCAACTAGCTAAATGAATAAGATGCACTGGATATATACAACACAAACTGGAGGCACAACAGTTTACTTAATTTCTGCTATTTGATAGCTACCTAGATAATTAAAGATCTCCCTCTTTTCGTTTTCTTCCTTAATGCTTTTAAAAATTAAATGGTTGAACTTCTGCTTTGGCGCAGGCGCAGTGAGGGGAAATAGGGCAATCAGTTCGTGGCTTTGCTTCAACTGTGCGATAACCTCACGAGGGGCGAGCAGAATTTCTGACAAACGACGCACGATAAACCTGAAAATCGGCCCGACCCAAAAAAGAGTCGCACGAGTCAGAATTCGGCTCGAAATCGGACGAAAATCGCACAGTGTATGCCCGGCTTAAAGGACTACATCCTCCACAGACAGTCCTTCTATGATTTCTCAACGTCTCCAGGAGAATGTTCGTGCTATGTGGTCTTTGACAGTTGAGATGTCTGGATGTCTTCCAATATTTGCTTTGTAGAATGTTCACATGAGCCTTAGACATTAAATCCTCCCCAACACAAGTTTCATTTGTCAGAACAACATAATTTAAAATTTTACAATTTTTTTTTATCCATGATCATGTTACTTGCTTAGCCGAACAATAAGAAAAGGTACAGGATTGATTTTAGACTCTATCCAATTTAGCACAAATTGATCTTTGTTCTGCTGCATGTGCCCAATCCTAAAGCTTATCTGCCCCATATCATGAATTGTCTCTTTGCAAAGTCTGCATTACATTTTTACAATTAAACAAAACAATTCATAAAGGTCATCCTGAAATGATCAGACACATTTTGTGTAAGGTTTATGAGGAAAGCTTCTCTTAGAAGGTTAGAAGGTGACATTACACAGTGAAAGTCTGAATGCATTTTCTGCATAACAATGTTTAAACAGCAGAGGGTATCAGAGCCTTCAAAAACAATCCTCAATCATCTTTTAACAGCCGGTTAGTTTCCCAGGTGAACAATGTTTCATTTAATTAGTTTGCTCTAATTGGACTGATGAAGGCCTATAAAATATACTCCTCTTCAGCTACGTATATGCTTGGTTTTGTAACCTCTCTATGGTGGTGTGAAACGGTGACTGTTGGAGTTTTGCTGTTACTCACAAGTTTTTTTGGTTTGTTTACCATGGATCAAGGGTGTAAAGGGTGGGTTTATTCATTCAAACTATGTTTGTAAATTATATTACAAATATTGTTTTTATTTTTATATATTTATATCTCTTTCTCTTTTTTTAATGCTTGTAGGTTACCCTTGTTGATAAACTTCCTGCTTTTGAGTAATGCTTATGGTTTTAGAGGTAAGGTTGGGGTTAGTTCTTGTTTTGTCAAGGATTAAATCTGTGAGGTTTGTCTACAAAATCTTGTATTTTGTCCAATTCACAGATGGAGCTTTCTCAAATGCTCACCACCCTTGGGGTCAACCTTCTGGCAATATGTTCTCACCTCGTGCAGTCCAGTCTTCTGTGTCAGAGGTCCCTGTGTCTGGGAATTTGCCTAAAGAAGTGGGCTCTAGCTTATTTGCTAACAGACCCCTGAAAAGGTTGAACTTATTCCAGTTTGTTAAAGGTCATGTTTCCAGCTGGCCTGAATCAACACCCCCTGCTCAAACCGCTCCAAGCAGCTCCGGTTTAGCTTCCTTGCCTCAACCCTTAAATGAACAGCAAGCAGGCAGTTTGACATCACTCCAGGGCTCCTCTGGATCAACCATTACAGATACTGCCAGTGTCTCTTTACCTGGACCTGGAGAAAGTACTAGTTACCCTGTTGGACTTGGCACTGCTGACTTGTCCACTAGTAATCTGAGCTCCCCTGGTTTGTCCATGTCCAGCTCCCAGGAAGCTTCTGGTACTCAAGCCACTTCGTCTGTGTTCCTTCAGGAGAGTATCTCTAACAGCAGTTCATCTGCTGCAGGTGCCAATTCAATTTCTCAAGGTAACTCTGGACCACTTTCAGAAGGCTCTGATCAATTCCCCTTCTCTCAGGGTCAAAGCAGTTACAGTAGTTTGTCTCTGTCTCAAGGCGCCTCGAGTCCCTATTCCCAAGACTCCTACAACAAGCTCAGTTCTTCTGTTTCTAGTCAGTCTACCAGTGATCAGAGTACCCCCAGTCTGTATGACTCTAGCTCTCAGGGTAGTTCTGTCAGTTTGTTGGGAGCTTCTGGCACTTCCATTCAAGTTTTGTCACCCCAATCCCAAATCTCAAACCAGCTTTTGCCCTCACCCTTGGAGGTTTCTAGCCCATTTACTAATAGTCAAGATTCACAGTCAACTGGTCCCACTTCAACTCTAGACCCTCAGGGCAGTCTCTCTCTCGGCTTTTTGTCTACCCAGACTCTGGGCTCTGCTTCCACTTCTCAGGGCAGCTCTGGGCCTGAGTTGTCTGGAAGTTCTTCTAGCCAGCCAACAAGTCGCCCTGATGCTTTGTTTGGAGCCTCTACTGGTTTTGCCTCTCAAGAAGGGAACGGCACTTCCAGTGGTTCTGTCCAGCCTCAAGGTACCACAAGTCAGTCTTCCCCTGGGTCTCCATCCTCCTATTCAAGTGTATTACTATCCTCACCCCAAGGTGCTGCCAATCAGTTGGCTACAGTCCAGAGTTCACAAAAGCAGTTTACCTCTAGCTATGGCACCCAGTCATGGGGATCACTCAAGCCTCAAGGTACCACAAGTCTGTTTGCCCCTGGGTCTCCATCCTCTTTGTCTGCTACAGTCCAGAGTTCACTGAAGCAGTTTACCTCTAGCTATGGCACCCAGTCATGGGGATCACTCAAGCCTCAAGGTACCACAAGTCTGTTTGCCCCTGGGTCTCCATCCTCTTTGTCTGCTACAGTCCAGAGTTCCCGGAAGCAGTTTACCACTAGCTATGGCACCCAGTCAGGGTCCTCTAAACTACTAAACCTGCAGGGCAGTGCAGTCTATGGTGGATCAATCCAGTCTCAAGGTACCACAAGTTCTCTTGCCCCTGGGTCTCCATCCTCATTGTCTGCTACAGTCCAGAGTTCACGGAAGCAGTTTACCTCTAGCTATGGCACCCAGTCTGGGGGATCACTCCAGCCTCAAGGTACCACAAGTCTGTTTTCCACTGGGTCACCATCCTCATTGTCTAGTACAGTCCAGAGTTCCCGGAAGCAGTTTACCACTAGCTATGGCACCCAGTCAGGGTCCTCTAAACTACTAAACCTGCAGGGCAGTGCAGTCTATGGTGGATCAATCCAGTCTCAAGGTACCACAAGTTCTCTTGCCCCTGGGTCTCCATCCTCGTTGTCTGCTACAGTCCAGAGTTCACGGAAGCAGTTTACTTCTAGCTATGGCACCCAGTCTGGGGGATCACTCCAGCCTCAAGGTACCACAAGTTCTCTTGCCCCTGGGTCTCCATCCTCATTGTCTGCTACAGTCCAGAGTTCACGGAAGCAGTTTACCTCTAGCTATGGCATGCAGTCAGGGAGCTCACTCCAGCCTCAAGGTACCACAAGTCTGTTTTCCACTGGGTCACCATCCTCATTGTCTGCTACAGTCCAGAGTTCACGGAAGCAGTTTACCTCTAGCTATGGCAACCAGTCTGGGGGATCACTCCAGCCTCAAGGTACCACAAGTTCTCTTGCCCCTGGGTCTCCATCCTCATTGTCTGCTACAGTCCAGAGTTCACGGAAGCAGTTTACCTCTAACTATGGCACCCAGTCAGGGGGATCACTCCAGCCTCAAGGTACCACAAGTCTGTTTTCCACTGGGTCACCATCCTCATTGTCTGCTACAGTCCAGAGTTCACGGAAGCAGTTTACCTCTAGCTATGGCACCCAGTCAGGGGGATCACTCCAGCCTCAAGGTACCACAAGTCTGTTTTCCACTGGGCCACCATCCTCATTGTCTGCTACAGACCAGAGTTCCCGGAAGCAGTTTACCACTAGCTATGGCACCCAGTCAGGGTCCTCTAAACTACTAAACCTGCAGGGCAGTGCAGTCTATGGTGGATCAATCCAGCCTCAAGGTACCACAAGTTCTCTTGCCCCTGGGTCTCCATCCTCATTGTCTGCTACAGTCCAGAGTTCACGGAAGCAGTTTACCTCTAGCTATGGCACCCAGTCAGGGTCCTCTAAACTACTAAACCTGCAGGGCAGTGCAGTCTATGGTGGATCAATCCAGCCTCAAGGCACCACAAGTTCTCTTGCCCCTGGGTCTCCATCCTCATTGTCTGCTACAGTCCAGAGTTCACGGAAGCAGTTTACCTCTAGCTATGGCACCCAGTCAGGGGGATCACTCCAGCCTCAAGGTACCACAAGTTCTCTTAACCCTGGGTCACCATCCTCATTGTCTGCAACAGTCCAGAGTTCACGGAAGCAGTTTACCTCTAGCTATGGCACCCAGTCAGGGGGATCACTTCAGCCTCAAGGTACCACAAGTCTGTTTTCCACTGGGTCACCATCCTCATTGTCTGATACATTCCAGAGTTCAAGGAAGCAGTTTACCTCTAGCTATGGCACCCAGTCAGGGGGATCACTCCAGCCTCAAGCTACCACAAGTTATCTTGCCCCTGGGTCTCCATCCTCGTTGTCTGCTACAGTCCAGAGTTCACGGAAGCACTTTACCTCTAGCTATGGCACCCAGTCAGGGGGATCACTTCAGCCTC
Organism: Pseudorasbora parva; assembly: GCF_024679245.1. Taxonomy (NCBI): domain Eukaryota; kingdom Metazoa; phylum Chordata; class Actinopteri; order Cypriniformes; family Gobionidae; genus Pseudorasbora; species Pseudorasbora parva. The sequence continues at coordinate 11,970,016 of NC_090194.1, read as the reverse complement.
AAGGTACCACAAGTTCTCTTGCCCCTGGGTCTCCATCCTCATTGTCTGCTACAGTCCAGAGTTCACGGAAGCAGTTTACGTCTAGCTATGGCACCCAGTCAGGGGGATCACTCCAGTCTCAAGGTACCACAAGTTCTCTTGCCCCTGGGTCTCCATCCTCATTGTCTGCTACAGTCCAGAGTTCACGGAAGCAGTTTACCTCTAGCTATGGCACCCAGTCAGGGGGATCACTCCAGCCTCAAGGTACCACAAGTCTGTTTTCCACTGGGTCACCATCCTCATTGTCTGCTACAGTCCAGAGTTCCCGGAAGCAGTTTACCACTAGCTATGGCACCCAGTCAGGGTCCTCTAAACTACTAAACCTGCAGGGCAGTGCAGTCTATGGTGGATCAATCCAGCCTCAAGGTACCACAAGTTCTCTTGCCCCTGGGTCTCCATCCTCGTTGTCTGCTACAGTCCAGAGTTCACGGAAGCAGTTTACCTCTAGCTATGGCACCCAGTCAGGGGGATCACTCCAGTCTCAAGGTACCACAAGTTCTCTTGCCCCTGGGTCTCCATCCTCATTGTCTGCTACAGTCCAGAGTTCACGGAAGCAGTTTACCTCTAGCTATGGCACCCAGTCAGGGGGATCAATCCAGCCTCAAGGTACCACAAGTCAATTTGCCTCTGGGTCTCCATCCTCCCACCCAAGTGAATCACTATCCTCACCTCAAGATTTTGCCAGCCAAGAATTTCAAACTTATGTTGTGGCCCAAAACCAGAAGTCTCAAAGATGGCCATCGTCAGAACGTACTCAAACATCAGGTGTAGCTGTTTCACAAGGAGCATCCAGTGTTTCTGAGCTCCTGAGTAGCTCCGGCTTACTGTTTAACCAGAATACCCTTGCTTCTAAACCCTCTCGCAGCTTTTCCTCAAGCCGCTACTATGTCAAGGGCTAAGTGACTCTAGAAACCTGTCACAATGCTTGGTGATTTCTTCCAGATTGAAGTCTAATAAATGTTTTAAAGCAGTCTTTTTTTCTTGTGCCTTTTTTCCCTCTATCTTTGGTTTACCACAGTAAACAGAAAATGCCAGTTAACTAAAGTTTCTCTGAAATGTATTGTAAGGGAACTAAAGAGACTATCTGCAATTGCTATAACTGATTTTTGTGTTAAAATATTGGTGACCACTATCTGCTTCAATTTGAACCGTGAGGTACTCAAGTGAAATCCATGACTATTCTGTAATCACAACCAGCTGGGTGTACATCTTCCCACTTGCCACACAGCACCTTGTCTTAAGTTAAACATGAAATATTGTCTGGAGTTTATTTTATTAGCTTTTAGGCAAAGCTTCTGCAAGGAAGAGCAGTTCCGAACTGCTTTAAGCCTATTGCTGAATTATTTGACTTCTTCACCATATGTTAAACTCAATGCTAAAAGGTATGGTTCACTCAAGAATTAGCCCATGATTTACTCGCCCTCAAGTCATCCTAGGTGTAAATGACAATCTTTCCGCTGAATACAATCTGAGTTGTATTTAAAGTTCTGGCTAATCCAAGCACTATAATAGCAGTTAGTTGTAGCTTTGTTTTTGAAGTCCATAAAAACTGCATCTGTCCATCAAATGTGCTTCACACAGCTCTGGGGGCTTCTGAATCAAACTGTGTAAGAAAAATCCATATTCAACACTCAAAGCTCTGGCTGATTGCCTTCTGTGGGAAAAAGTGTTGAAAGTGCCTTCTAATTCAAGATGCTTGTGCTATATCTGATGACCAGAGGCACTTTCAACACTTTTCCCATAAATTGAACATGAAAGGCAATTGGCTGAAACATGAATTTATAAAGTTTGAAGTATGTATATTTTTCTTACACAAACTTATCGATTTGCATCAGAAGGCCTTTATTAACCCCCAGAGCTGTGTGGAGCACGTTATTTGACGGACAGATGCAGTTTTTATGGACTTCAAAAATTTCTACAACTGCTGCCATTAAAAAGCTTGGATTAGCCAAGACTTTTTAAATATAACTCTGATTTTATTTGTCTGAAAGAAGAATGTCATATACACCTAGGATGACTTAAGGTTGAGTAAATCGTGGGCTAATTTTAATTTTTGGGTGAACACCTTGCAGTCTTCTTCCATTGTAACATTGTAATTGTTAAGTGTTTTAGTCACAAGATGCTGACAGTCAACAACAGCAGAGTGACACGTTACGCATATAAGTAGTACCGGTCAAGATAGCTTGTAGTACCCGGATGATCGGTGTGTTATTCAGTTTGGTGGTTGTTATCTGGGAATAACATACTGACTTATAATAATATGAAATAACTATGTCTGAATCCTCACTATTCATAAAAATGTAGGTGAGAATTACCAGGACGATGTACTAATTCTCATGAGATTTTGACATGTGTCTACTAATAGTGCATTCAACTATGCCTACTAGTAGGTGAAAACGATGTCAAAGGAGTAGTATATCCAAGACCTCATTATCTGTAAAAGGATAGGTGAGAAGTTCCTGGATGATGTACTGCTTTTATCCAAGGTGCAAAGGATCGCAGTTGATCCTTGATCCGAACGTATTACGACCCACGGTTCGCCACGCACGTGACTTGCGGATTTATTGCGCTCTTTTTTTCTTTCTTTCTTTTTTAACTTGCGGATTAATCTGAATTGTTTAGCGATCGCAGAGTAAAAGACAGTTTCATTTGCCGATATTACTTTTTAAGTAATTTTGTTCCTTTAAACTCGATGCCGAGTTTCAATGAAACTACACGCAGCATGTGTTCACGTGAAGGCATAATCAGTCAACAACAAAGGCTAGCGGATGAGCAGAAGAACTTGAAAAGCTTCTTTCTTCAACGCGACACCTGCTGATGCCCGTTTCACACACAGCATAGTTTGTTTGCGGTGCGTTTTTTTCCACAACATGTACCCATGTTAACAGATTACAGATTTCACACTGCACGCAGTTTTGGTCCGTCAGTGCGAAGTGCCGCGATCGTTTCTGCACCGAGTCTATGCTGAACGTGCTGAACGTGCTGAATTAAAGTAACAGTGCACTGCCTGCATTAAAACAAACATGTTTTGATGCAAAACTCTAGTAATTGTGCCATATAATGTAAAGTGTACTCTGTTTCAAAGTGAACACATGTTTTTTTGCCTTGGGTAAAGCAAGGAAAATTGCATTTAGATTTAGGTAAACAAGTAAAATAATGGAGAGCATTCCTTTCTTGGAGGTGGAAAAACAAAGTTCTTTATGACCTGCAGGATTTATTTAAAAAAGATTTTTTTTTAAATGAAAGAAATAAAATGAGTTGGCTGTTTTTGTCTATTGTCTAAGTCTATACTAGGCTATATAAATATAAAGTAGTGAATTAAATTAAACATTGTTTAAATGTATTGTTTAAACATGATATCTATTTTTTTTTTAAATGTGTATAGGACTACAAAGAGAATTGCAATGATGACAAGCCATACCAACTTTTGAATTTTAAATAAAATAATGAATGTGTTAAACAGGCGTGAGAGGTCTACTCTCTCCCCTGAGAATGTTGACATCCTAATCTTTTATTTAAATTTTTTTTTATCTATGCTCAGGCCCATTTTCACATCCCAGGTTTGAGTAAAATGTTATTTTATTACGCTGGTTATTTATTTTATATTTGTTAAATCCATAATCATATATGTTATGCTAATACCAACATTTTTCATACAGTAAATGGAAAGCAAATAAAAATAGTCTCCTCCCCCTTTTTTCTGATCCGAAAAATGATCCGATCCGTGACTTGTGATCCATGATGTGATCTGAACCGTGAGTTGTGTGATCCGTTACACCACTACAATAGACACACTTTTAGTTCATCTTTTATTGTGTGTTTTTTGAATACATTCACATTTGGCTGAATGGCTCTGTTCTAAATTACCCATCCTTTGGAATGGAAACGCTGCAATTTTGCAAAAACTCCCATATATTGCAAAAAAGTTTTTATGCTCTCATGAGGTGGTTTTTCAGGCAATTCGAAAAAGGAAATTCGTTTTTTTTTTCTCAACCTGGCGTGCGTAAAAGTTGATTATTCTTTACAGATTGGAGAGAAGACGAGACAGAGTTCTTTATTAAACTCATAAAAGACAATAGAATTACAGGAATACTGGATTCTAAACACAGAAATGCCACATTATCATGAAGACCTTGAAGCAGATCTGACACACACACACAAACACACCTCATATCTGTGCCACTTAAGTAACCTAAGGGGCTTTTCTTGCCATTAATACTTGGATAACACACATGTCTCCTTCCAATAAAAATAATGGATAGTGCGGTGGATGATATACAAACCTACCAAGTACCATCATTTTAGAATGACCTATCGCGAGAGGACAATACGTTTTAGTCGCATAACTGCGGCTATGGAAGCGCTGTCATTTCGCAATAGTTTTTTATCGACATTTAAGAAATATTGCAAATGTTTTTGGCAAATCTGTAATGGAAACGCGGCTACTGAAAGCAATATTATTTCTTAAAATGATCTTAGGTTTCATAAATGATAGCAATCGAAATTTGTCTGTCTTCAATGTTTCTTTGCTTCCCTGTAAAATTCAGGTGTTTTCAATACTCACTCCATCAGGCATTCTTAAGTATGTATACTAAAGCTGGGCATACACTGTGCGATTTCTATGCGTTTTCAGCAAGGTTACCTACTCACACTGTACGAGTAGATCGCATGCGATGTAAAGCCAAAGCTCACGATTGATGTGCTCTCACTGTGCGGTCCGACCGTCGAGCGCGTCTTGACTGCTCACACTGTACGGGTGAAAAATGCGCAATAAAATCCCTGTGGCGACGATAGACCATGGTGTATTATAGAGAGGTAAATGCATCAGCTATTGATATCAAGAGGATTTAGAATTGATGTATAAAATTATTATTATTATTAGAGTAGGCCTACTTTTATTATTAAATTGATATTACATTAATTTGCCCCCTCCCCCCAACAATAATGCATAATCGACACACTGCATAATAAAATAATAGATAGATTAATCCTCACTATTTAAAAACATTTAGCCCGATTAAACAAGGAATTATAGGTCTATAATTATATGATTATAATGTCAGAACACTGCAATAATAATGTCTGTCTCAATGAAAAGTAAGAGCAGATTTATCTAAAAACAACTTGTTTAACACAAAATGGGCCTACTTCTCTTCTATTTTTTTCTCACAATATGGACCAAAATAGAAATGTTAAGAAAATAAATAAGAAAGAAATAGGCTACGTTATCAGTATGTTGAATTACATTTATCTCTCGTTGTCTGAGAATATGTACCGAAAGCTTGTCAGATTTTACTTTCACTTTCTGTAGTGAATAATTGACTGGGTTTGAGACTGCGTTTAAACTGCGTGATATCATCTGACTCGTGTTCATGAAGAAAAAGAACACATTGCAACATGACATTGTGTCAAGATGGACAACGGTTCCCACTTTCCGTCATAAGATTAAGTAGGCCTAGGCTAAATATTAATTAATATTAAAAAAATAAAAATAAAATGTGAAAGTAAAACAAGTAGGCTAAATTAATGATCAACTAGCTAAATGAATAAGATGCACTGGATATATACAACACAAACTGGAGGCACAACAGTTTACTTAATTTCTGCTATTTGATAGCTACCTAGATAATTAAAGATCTCCCTCTTTTCGTTTTCTTCCTTAATGCTTTTAAAAATTAAATGGTTGAACTTCTGCTTTGGCGCAGGCGCAGTGAGGGGAAATAGGGCAATCAGTTCGTGGCTTTGCTTCAACTGTGCGATAACCTCACGAGGGGCGAGCAGAATTTCTGACAAACGACGCACGATAAACCTGAAAATCGGCCCGACCCAAAAAAGAGTCGCACGAGTCAGAATTCGGCTCGAAATCGGACGAAAATCGCACAGTGTATGCCCGGCTTAAAGGACTACATCCTCCACAGACAGTCCTTCTATGATTTCTCAACGTCTCCAGGAGAATGTTCGTGCTATGTGGTCTTTGACAGTTGAGATGTCTGGATGTCTTCCAATATTTGCTTTGTAGAATGTTCACATGAGCCTTAGACATTAAATCCTCCCCAACACAAGTTTCATTTGTCAGAACAACATAATTTAAAATTTTACAATTTTTTTTTATCCATGATCATGTTACTTGCTTAGCCGAACAATAAGAAAAGGTACAGGATTGATTTTAGACTCTATCCAATTTAGCACAAATTGATCTTTGTTCTGCTGCATGTGCCCAATCCTAAAGCTTATCTGCCCCATATCATGAATTGTCTCTTTGCAAAGTCTGCATTACATTTTTACAATTAAACAAAACAATTCATAAAGGTCATCCTGAAATGATCAGACACATTTTGTGTAAGGTTTATGAGGAAAGCTTCTCTTAGAAGGTTAGAAGGTGACATTACACAGTGAAAGTCTGAATGCATTTTCTGCATAACAATGTTTAAACAGCAGAGGGTATCAGAGCCTTCAAAAACAATCCTCAATCATCTTTTAACAGCCGGTTAGTTTCCCAGGTGAACAATGTTTCATTTAATTAGTTTGCTCTAATTGGACTGATGAAGGCCTATAAAATATACTCCTCTTCAGCTACGTATATGCTTGGTTTTGTAACCTCTCTATGGTGGTGTGAAACGGTGACTGTTGGAGTTTTGCTGTTACTCACAAGTTTTTTTGGTTTGTTTACCATGGATCAAGGGTGTAAAGGGTGGGTTTATTCATTCAAACTATGTTTGTAAATTATATTACAAATATTGTTTTTATTTTTATATATTTATATCTCTTTCTCTTTTTTTAATGCTTGTAGGTTACCCTTGTTGATAAACTTCCTGCTTTTGAGTAATGCTTATGGTTTTAGAGGTAAGGTTGGGGTTAGTTCTTGTTTTGTCAAGGATTAAATCTGTGAGGTTTGTCTACAAAATCTTGTATTTTGTCCAATTCACAGATGGAGCTTTCTCAAATGCTCACCACCCTTGGGGTCAACCTTCTGGCAATATGTTCTCACCTCGTGCAGTCCAGTCTTCTGTGTCAGAGGTCCCTGTGTCTGGGAATTTGCCTAAAGAAGTGGGCTCTAGCTTATTTGCTAACAGACCCCTGAAAAGGTTGAACTTATTCCAGTTTGTTAAAGGTCATGTTTCCAGCTGGCCTGAATCAACACCCCCTGCTCAAACCGCTCCAAGCAGCTCCGGTTTAGCTTCCTTGCCTCAACCCTTAAATGAACAGCAAGCAGGCAGTTTGACATCACTCCAGGGCTCCTCTGGATCAACCATTACAGATACTGCCAGTGTCTCTTTACCTGGACCTGGAGAAAGTACTAGTTACCCTGTTGGACTTGGCACTGCTGACTTGTCCACTAGTAATCTGAGCTCCCCTGGTTTGTCCATGTCCAGCTCCCAGGAAGCTTCTGGTACTCAAGCCACTTCGTCTGTGTTCCTTCAGGAGAGTATCTCTAACAGCAGTTCATCTGCTGCAGGTGCCAATTCAATTTCTCAAGGTAACTCTGGACCACTTTCAGAAGGCTCTGATCAATTCCCCTTCTCTCAGGGTCAAAGCAGTTACAGTAGTTTGTCTCTGTCTCAAGGCGCCTCGAGTCCCTATTCCCAAGACTCCTACAACAAGCTCAGTTCTTCTGTTTCTAGTCAGTCTACCAGTGATCAGAGTACCCCCAGTCTGTATGACTCTAGCTCTCAGGGTAGTTCTGTCAGTTTGTTGGGAGCTTCTGGCACTTCCATTCAAGTTTTGTCACCCCAATCCCAAATCTCAAACCAGCTTTTGCCCTCACCCTTGGAGGTTTCTAGCCCATTTACTAATAGTCAAGATTCACAGTCAACTGGTCCCACTTCAACTCTAGACCCTCAGGGCAGTCTCTCTCTCGGCTTTTTGTCTACCCAGACTCTGGGCTCTGCTTCCACTTCTCAGGGCAGCTCTGGGCCTGAGTTGTCTGGAAGTTCTTCTAGCCAGCCAACAAGTAGCCCTGGTGCTTTGTTTGGAGCCTCTACTGGTTTTGCCTCTCAAGAAGGGAACGGCACTTCCAGTGGTTCTGTCCAGCCTCAAGGTACCACAAGTCAGTCTTCCCCTGGGTCTCCATCCTCCTATTCAAGTGTATTACTATCCTCACCCCAAGGTGCTGCCAATCAGTTGGCTACAGTCCAGAGTTCACAAAAGCAGTTTACCTCTAGCTATGGCACCCAGTCATGGGGATCACTCAAGCCTCAAGGTACCACAAGTCTGTTTGCCCCTGGGTCTCCATCCTCTTTGTCTGCTACAGTCCAGAGTTCACTGAAGCAGTTTACCTCTAGCTATGGCACCCAGTCATGGGGATCACTCAAGCCTCAAGGTACCACAAGTCTGTTTGCCCCTGGGTCTCCATCCTCTTTGTCTGCTACAGTCCAGAGTTCACGGAAGCAGTTTACCTCTAGCTATGGCACCCAGTCAGGGGCATCACTCCAGCCTCAAGGTACCACAAGTCTGTTTTCCACTGGGTCACCATCCTCATTGTCTGCTACAGTCCAGAGTTCCCGGAAGCAGTTTACCACTAGCTATGGCACCCAGTCAGGGTCCTCTAAACTACTAAACCTGCAGGGCAGTGCAGTCTATGGTGGATCAATCCAGTCTCAAGGTACCACAAGTTCTCTTGCCCCTGGGTCTCCATCCTCATTGTCTGCTACAGTCCAGAGTTCACGGAAGCAGTTTACCTCTAGCTATGGCACCCAGTCTGGGGGATCACTCCAGCCTCAAGGTACCACAAGTCTGTTTTCCACTGGGTCACCATCCTCATTGTCTAGTACAGTCCAGAGTTCCCGGAAGCAGTTTACCACTAGCTATGGCACCCAGTCAGGGTCCTCTAAACTACTAAACCTGCAGGGCAGTGCAGTCTATGGTGGATCAATCCAGTCTCAAGGTACCACAAGTTCTCTTGCCCCTGGGTCTCCATCCTCGTTGTCTGCTACAGTCCAGAGTTCACGGAAGCAGTTTACTTCTAGCTATGGCACCCAGTCTGGGGGATCACTCCAGCCTCAAGGTACCACAAGTTCTCTTGCCCCTGGGTCTCCATCCTCATTGTCTGCTACAGTCCAGAGTTCACGGAAGCAGTTTACCTCTAGCTATGGCATGCAGTCAGGGAGCTCACTCCAGCCTCAAGGTACCACAAGTCTGTTTTCCACTGGGTCACCATCCTCATTGTCTGCTACAGTCCAGAGTTCACGGAAGCAGTTTACCTCTAGCTATGGCAACCAGTCTGGGGGATCACTCCAGCCTCAAGGTACCACAAGTTCTCTTGCCCCTGGGTCTCCATCCTCATTGTCTGCTACAGTCCAGAGTTCACGGAAGCAGTTTACCTCTAACTATGGCACCCAGTCAGGGGGATCACTCCAGCCTCAAGGTACCACAAGTCTGTTTTCCACTGGGTCACCATCCTCATTGTCTGCTACAGTCCAGAGTTCACGGAAGCAGTTTACCTCTAGCTATGGCACCCAGTCAGGGGGATCACTCCAGCCTCAAGGTACCACAAGTTCTCTTAACCCTGGGCCACCATCCTCATTGTCTGCTACAGACCAGAGTTCCCGGAAGCAGTTTACCACTAGCTATGGCACCCAGTCAGGGTCCTCTAAACTACTAAACCTGCAGGGCAGTGCAGTCTATGGTGGATCAATCCAGCCTCAAGGTACCACAAGTTCTCTTGCCCCTGGGTCTCCATCCTCATTGTCTGCTACAGACCAGAGTTCACGGAAGCAGTTTACCACTAGCTATGGTGCCCAGTCAGGGTCCTCTAAACTACTAAACCTGCAGGGCAGTACAGTCTATGGTGGATCAATCCAGCCTCAAGTTACCACAAGTCTGTATGCCCCTGGGTCTCCATCATCATTGTCTGATACATTCCAGAGTTCAAGGAAGCAGTTTACTTCTAGCTATGGCACCCAGTCAGGGGCATCACTCCAGCCTCAAGGTACCACAAGTCTGTTTTCCACTGGGTCACCATCCTCATTGTCTGCTACAGTCCAGAGTTCCCGGAAGCAGTTTACCACTAGCTATGGCACCCAGTCAGGGGCATTACTCCAGCCTCAAGGTACCACAAGTTCTCTTGCCCCTGGGTCTCCATCCTCGTTGTCTGCTACAGTCCAGAGTTCAAGGAAGCAGTTTACTTCTAGCTATGGCACCCAGTCATGGGGATCACTCAAGCCTCAAGGAACCATAAGTCTGTTGTCCACTGGGTCTCCATCCTCATTGTCTGCTACAGTCCAGAGTTCACGGAAGCCGTTTACCTCTAGCTATGGCACCCAGTCAGGGTCCTCTAAACTACTAAACCTGCAGGGCAGTGCAGTCTATGGTGGATCAATCCAGCCTCAAGGTACCACAAGTTCTCTTGCCCCTGGGTCTCCATCCTCATTGTCTGCTACAGTCCAGAGTTCACGGAAGCAGTTTACCTCTAACTATGGCACCCAGTCAGGGGGATCACTCCAGCCTCAAGGTACCACAAGTTCTCTTAACCCTGGGTCACCATCCTCATTGTCTGCAACAGTCCAGAGTTTACGGAAGCCGTTTACCTCTAGCTATGGCACCCAGTCAGGGTCCTCTAAACTACTAAACCTGCAGGGCAGTGCAGTCTATGGTGGATCAATCCAGCCTCAAGGTACCACAAGTTCTCTTGCCCCTGGGTCTCCATCCTCATTGTCTGCTACAGTCCAGAGTTCACGGAAGCAGTTTACCTCTAGCTATGGCACCCAGTCAGGGTCCTCTAAACTACTAAACCTGCAGGGCAGTGCAGTCTATGGTGGATCAATCCAGCCTCAAGGTACCACAAGTTCTCTTGCCCCTGGGTCTCCATCCTCGTTGTCTGCTACAGTCCAGAGTTCACGGAAGCAGTTTACCTCTAGCTATGGCACCCAGTCTGGGGGATCACTCCAGCCTCAAGGTACCACAAGTTCTCTTGCCCCTGGGTCTCCATCCTCGTTGTCTGCTACAGTCCAGAGTTCACGGAAGCAGTTTACCTCTAGCTATGGCACCCAGTCAGGGGGATCACTCCAGTCTCAAGGTACCACAAGTTCTCTTGCCCCTGGGTCTCCATCCTTGTTGTCTGCTACAGTCCAGAGTTCACGGAAGCAGTTTACTTCTAGTTATGGCACCCAGTCAGGGGGATCACTCCAGCCTCAAGGTACCACAAGTTCTCTTGCCCCTGGGTCTCCATCCTCATTGTCTGCTACAGTCCAGAGTTCACGGAAGCAGTTTAGCTCTAGCTATGGCACCCAGTCAGGGGGATCAATCCAGCCTCAAGGTACCACAAGTCAATTTGCCTCTGGGTCTCCATCCTCCCACCCAAGTGAATCACTATCCTCACCTCAAGATTTTGCCAGCCAAGAATTTCAAACTTATGCTGTGGCCCAAAACCAGAAGTCTCAAAGATGGCCATCGTCAGAACGTACTCAAACATCAGGTGTAGCTGTTTCACAAGGAGCATCCAGTGTTTCTGAGCTCCTGAGTAGCTCCGGCTTACTGTTTAACCAGAATACCCTTGCTTCTAAACCCTCTCGCAGCTTTTCCTCAAGCCGCTACTATGTCAAGGGCTAAGTGACTCTAGAAACCTGTCACAATGCTTGGTGATTTCTTCCAGATTGAAGTCTAATAAATGTTTTAAAGCAGTCTTTTTTTCTTGTGCCTTTTTTCCCTCTATCTTTGGTTTACCACAGTAAACAGAAAATGCCAGTTAACTAAAGTTTCTCTGAAATGTATTGTAAGGGAACTAAAGAGACTATCTGCAATTGCTATAACTGATTTTTGTGTTAAAATATTGGTGACCACTATCTGCTTCAATTTGAACCGTGAGGTACTCAAGTGAAATCCATGACTATTCTGTAATCACAACCAGCTGGGTGTACATCTTCCCACTTGCCACACAGCACCTTGTCTTAAATTAAACATGAAATATTGTCTGGAGTTTATTTTATTAGCTTTTAGGCAAAGCTTCTGCAAGGAAGAGCAGTTCCGAACTGCTTTAAGCCTATTGCTGAATTATTTGACTTTTTCACCATATGTTAAACTCAATGCTAAAAGGTATGGTTCACTCAAGAATTAGCCCATGATTTACTCGCCCTCAAGTCATCCTAGGTGTAAATGACAATCTTTCCGCTGAATACAATCTGAGTTGTATTTAAAGTTCTGGCTAATCCAAGCACTATAATAGCAGTTAGTTGTAGCTTTGTTTTTGAAGTCCATAAAAAGCAGCTGTCCATCAAATGTGCTTCACACAGCTCTGGGGGCTTCTGAATCAAACTGTGTAAGAAAAATCCATATTCAACACTCAAAGCTCTGGCTGATTGCCTTCTGTGGGAAAAAGTGTTGAAAGTGCCTTCTAATTCAAGATGCTTGTGCTATATCTGATGACCAGAGGCACTTTCAACACTTTTCCCATAAATTGAACATGAAAGGCAATTGGCTGAAACATGAATTTATAAAGTTTGAAGTATGTATATTTTTCTTACACAAACTTATCGATTTGCATCAGAAGGCCTTTATTAACCCCCAGAGCTGTGTGGAGCACGTTATTTGATGGACAGATGCAGTTTTTATGGACTTCAAAAATTTCTACAACTGCTGCCATTAAAAAGCTTGGATTAGCCAAGACTTTTTAAATATAACTCTGATTTTATTTGTCTGAAAGAAGAATGTCATATACACCTAGGATGACTTAAGGTTGAGTAAATCGTGGGCTAATTTTAATTTTTGGGTGAACACCTTGCAGTCTTCTTCCATTGTAACATTGTAATTGTTAAGTGTTTTAGTCACAAGATGCTGACAGTCAACAACAGCAGAGTGACACGTTACGCATATAAGTAGTACCGGTCAAGATAGCTTGTAGTACCCGGATGATCGGTGTGTTATTCAGTTTGGTGGTTGTTATCTGGGAATAACATACTGACTTATAATAATATGAAATAACTATGTCTGAATCCTCACTATTCATAAAAATGTAGGTGAGAATTACCAGGACGATGTACTAATTCTCATGAGATTTTGACATGTGTCTACTAATAGTGCATTCAACTATGCCTACTAGTAGGTGAAAACGATGTCAAAGGAGTAGTATATCCAAGACCTCATTATCTGTAAAAGGATAGGTGAGAAGTTCCTGGATGATGTACTGCTTTTATCCAAGGTGCAAAGGATCGCAGTTGATCCTTGATCCGAACGTATTACGACCCACGGTTCGCCACGCACGTGACTTGCGGATTTATTGCGCTCTTTTTTTCTTTCTTTCTTTTTTAACTTGCGGATTAATCTGAATTGTTTAGCGATCGCAGAGTAAAAGACAGTTTCATTTGCCGATATTACTTTTTAAGTAATTTTGTTCCTTTAAACTCGATGCCGAGTTTCAATGAAACTACACGCAGCATGTGTTCACGTGAAGGCATAATCAGTCAACAACAAAGGCTAGCGGATGAGCAGAAGAACTTGAAAAGCTTCCCGCATCATTCACATCGCATGAGAGCATTTTGGCTTACCCGTGAAATATAATGTTGACGGAAGAAGGGTGGTGGACTAAACTGAAACACTATGTAGGTAACGTTACTGTGGCAGCATGAGAAGGCCGTATAAAAGTGGCAATACATCGAGCATGGCTATCGCGACACCTGCTGATGCCCGTTTCACACACAGCATAGTTTGTTTGCGGTGCGTTTTTATCCACAACATGTACCCATGTTAACAGATTACAGATTTCACACTGCACGCAGTTTTGGTCCGTCAGTGCGAAGTGCCGCGATCGTTTCTGCACCGAGTCTATGCTGAATGTGCTGAACGTGCTGAATTAAAGTAACAGTGCACTGCCTGCATTAAAACAAACATGTTTTGATGCAAAACTCTAGTAATTGTGCCATATAATGTAAAGTGTACTCTGTTTCAAAGTGAACACATGTTTTTTGCCTTGGGTAAAGCAAGGAAAATTGCATATAGATTTAGGTAAACAAGTAAAATAATGGAGAGCATTCCTTTCTTGGAGGTGGAAAAACAAAGTTCTTTATGACCTGCAGGATTTATTTAAAAAAGATTTTTTTTTAAATGAAAGAAATAAAATGAGTTGGCTGTTTTTGTCTATTGTCTAAGTCTATACTAGGCTATATAAATATAAAGTAGTGAATTAAATTAAACATTGTTTAAATGTATTGTTTAAACATGATATCTATTTTTTTTTTTAAATGTGTATAGGCCTACAAAGAGAATTGCAATGATGACAAGCCATACCAACTTTTGAATTTTAAATAAAATAATGAATGTGTTAAACAGGCGTGAGAGGTCTACTCTCTCCCCTGAGAATGTTGACATCCTAATCTTTTATTTAATTTTTTTTTTATCTATGCTCAGGCCCATTTTCACATCACAGGTTTGAGTAAAATGTTATTTTATTACGCTGGTTATTTATTTTATATTTGTTAAATCCATAATCATATAGGTTATGCTAATACCAACATTTTTCATACAGTAAATGGAAAGCAAATAAAAATAGTCTCCTCCCCCTTTTTTCTGATCCGAAAAATGATCCGATCCGTGACTTGTGATCCATGATGTGATCTGAACCGTGAGTTGTGTGATCCGTTACACCACTACAATAGACACACTTTTAGTTCATCTTTTATTGTGTGTTTTTTGAATACATTCACATTTGGCTGAATGGCTCTGTTCTAAATTACCCATCCTTTGGAATGGAAACGCTGCAATTTTGCAAAAACTCCCATATATTGCAAAAAAGTTTTTATGCTCTCATGAGGTGGTTTTTCAGGCAATTCGAAAAAGGAAATTCGTTTTTTTTTTCTCAACCTGGCGTGCGTAAAAGTTGATTATTCTTTACAGATTGGAGAGAAGACGAGACAGAGTTCTTTATTAAACTCATAAAAGACAATAGAATTACAGGAATACTGGATTCTAAACACAGAAATGCCACATTATCATGAAGACCTTGAAGCAGATCTGACACACACACACAAACACACCTCATATCTGTGCCACTTAAGTAACCTAAGGGGCTTTTCTTGCCATTAATACTTGGATAACACACATGTCTCCTTCCAATAAAAATAATGGATAGTGCGGTGGATGATATACAAACCTACCAAGTACCATCATTTTAGAATGACCTATCGCGAGAGGACAATACGTTTTAGTCGCATAACTGCGGCTATGGAAGCGCTGTCATTTCGCAATAGTTTTTTATCGACATTTAAGAAATATTGCAAAAGTTTTTGGCAAATCTGTAATGGAAACGCGGCTACTGAAAGCAATATTATTTCTTAAAATGATCTTAGGTTTCATAAATGATAGCAATCGAAATTTGTCTGTCTTCAATGTTTCTTTGCTTCCCTGTAAAATTCAGGTGTTTTCAATACTCACTCCATCAGGCATTCTTAAGTATGTATACTAAAGCTGGGCATACACTGTGCGATTTCTATGCGTTTTCAGCAAGGTTACCTACTCACACTGTACGAGTAGATCGCATGCGATGTAAAGCCAAAGCTCACGATTGATGTGCTCTCACTGTGCGGTCCGACCGTCGAGCGCGTCTTGACTGCTCACACTGTACGGGTGAAAAATGCGCAATAAAATCCCTGTGGCGACGATAGACCATGGTGTATTATAGAGAGGTAAATGCATCAGCTATTGATATCAAGAGGATTTAGAATTGATGTATAAAATTATTATTATTATTAGAGTAGGCCTACTTTTATTATTAAATTGATATTACATTAATTTGCCCCCTCCCCCCAACAATAATGCATAATCGACACACTGCATAATAAAATAATAGATAGATTAATCCTCACTATTTAAAAACATTTAGCCCGATTAAACAAGGAATTATAGGTCTATAATTATATGATTATAATGTCAGAACACTGCAATAATAATGTCTGTCTCAATGAAAAGTAAGAGCAGATTTATCTAAAAACAACTTGTTTAACACAAAATGGGCCTACTTCTCTTCTATTTTTTTCTCACAATATGGACCAAAATAGAAATGTTAAGAAAATAAATAAGAAAGAAATAGGCTACGTTATCAGTATGTTGAATTACATTTATCTCTCGTTGTCTGAGAATATGTACCGAAAGCTTGTCAGATTTTACTTTCACTTTCTGTAGTGAATAATTGACTGGGTTTGAGACTGCGTTTAAACTGCGTGATATCATCTGACTCGCGTTCATGAAGAAAAAGAACACATTGCAACATGACATTGTGTCAAGATGGACAACGGTTCCCACTTTCCGTCATAAGATTAAGTAGGCCTAGGCTAAATATTAATTAATATTAAAAAAATAAAAATAAAATGTGAAAGTAAAACAAGTAGGCTAAATTAATGATCAACTAGCTAAATGAATAAGATGCACTGGATATATACAACACAAACTGGAGGCACAACAGTTTACTTAATTTCTGCTATTTGATAGCTACCTAGATAATTAAAGATCTCCCTCTTTTCGTTTTCTTCCTTAATGCTTTTAAAAATTAAATGGTTGAACTTCTGCTTTGGCGCAGGCGCAGTGAGGGGAAATAGGGCAATCAGTTCGTGGCTTTGCTTCAACTGTGCGATAACCTCACGAGGGGCGAGCAGAATTTCTGACACGCCAGAAATTCATCCGACCGTCCGATTCCCGATCGTGAGAGGTTTGTCGCCTCTCGTTTCCCCCTGTACACTGCACGAACACCTCGCGACAAACGACGCACGATAAACCTGAAAATCGGCCCGACCCAAAAAAGAGTCGCACGAGTCAGAATTCGGCTCGAAATCGGACGAAAATCGCACAGTGTATGCCCGGCTTAAAGGACTACATCCTCCACAGACAGTCCTTCTATGATTTCTCAACGTCTCCAGGAGAATGTTCGTGCTATGTGGTCTTTGACAGTTGAGATGTCTGGATGTCTTCCAATATTTGCTTTGTAGAATGTTCACATGAGCCTTAGACATTAAATCCTCCCCAACACAAGTTTCATTTGTCAGAACAACATAATTTAAAATTTTACAATTTTTTCTTATCCATGATCATGTTACTTGCTTAGCCGAACAATAAGAAAAGGTACAGGATTGATTTTAGA
Source organism: Pseudorasbora parva (assembly GCF_024679245.1). NCBI lineage: Eukaryota > Metazoa > Chordata > Actinopteri > Cypriniformes > Gobionidae > Pseudorasbora > Pseudorasbora parva. Next base: position 11,952,918 of record NC_090194.1, on the reverse strand, counting down.
CTCTATCCAATTTAGCACAAATTGATCTTTGTTCTGCTGCATGTGTCCAATCCTAAAGCTTATCTGCCCCATATCATGAATTGTCTCTTTGCAAAGTCTGCATTACATTTTTACAATTAAACAAAACAATTCATAAAGGTCATCCTGAAATGATCAGACACATTTTGTGTAAGGTTTATGAGGAAAGCTTCTCTTAGAAGGTTAGAAGGTGACATTACACAGTGAAAGTCTGAATGCATTTTCTGCATAACAATGTTTAAACAGCAGAGGGTATCAGAGCCTTCAAAAACAATCCTCAATTATCTTTTAACAGCCGGTTAGTTTCCCAGGTGAACAATGTTTCATTTAATTAGTTTGCTCTAATTGGACTGATGAAGGCCTATAAAATATACTCCTCTTCAGCTACGTATATGCTTGGTTTTGTAACCTCTCCATGGTGGTGTGAAACGGTGACTGTTGGAGTTTTGCTGTTACTCACAAGTTTTTTTTGGTTTGTTTACCATGGATCAAGGGTGTAAAGGGTGGGTTTATTCATTCAAACTATGTTTGTAAATTATATTACAAATATTGTTTTTATTTTTATATATTTATATCTCTTTCTCTTTTTTTAATGCTTGTAGGTTACCCTTGTTGATAAACTTCCTGCTTTTGAGTAATGCTTATGGTTTTAGAGGTAAGGTTGGGGTTAGTTCTTGTTTTGTCAAGGATTAAATCTGTGAGGTTTGTCTACAAAATCTTGTATTTTGTCCAATTCACAGATGGAGCTTTCTCAAATGCTCACCACCCTTGGGGTCAACCTTCTGGCAATATGTTCTCACCTCGTGCAGTCCAGTCTTCTGTGTCAGAGGTCCCTGTGTCTGGGAATTTGCCTAAAGAAGTGGGCTCTAGCTTATTTGCTAACAGACCCCTGAAAAGGTTGAACTTATTCCAGTTTGTTAAAGGTCATGTTTCCAGCTGGCCTGAATCAACACCCCCTGCTCAAACCGCTCCAAGCAGCTCCGGTTTAGCTTCCTTGCCTCAACCCTTAAATGAACAGCAAGCAGGCAGTTTGACATCACTCCAGGGCTCCTCTGGATCAACCATTACAGATACTGCCAGTGTCTCTTTACCTGGACCTGGAGAAAGTACTAGTTACCCTGTTGGACTTGGCACTGCTGACTTGTCCACTAGTAATCTGAGCTCCCCTGGTTTGTCCATGTCCAGCTCCCAGGAAGCTTCTGGTACTCAAGCCACTTCGTCAGTGTTCCTTCAGGAGAGTATCTCTAACAGCAGTTCATCTGCTGCAGGTGCCAATTCAATTTCTCAAGGTAACTCTGGACCACTTTCAGAAGGCTCTGATCAATTCCCCTTCTCTCAGGGTCAAAGCAGTTACAGTAGTTTGTCTCTGTCTCAAGGCGCCTCGAGTCCCTATTCCCAAGACTCCTACAACAAGCTCAGTTCTTCTGTTTCTAGTCAGTCTACCAGTGATCAGAGTACCCCCAGTCTGTATGACTCTAGCTCTCAGGGTAGTTCTGTCAGTTTGTTGGGAGCTTCTGGCACTTCCATTCAAGTTTTGTCACCCCAATCCCAAATCTCAAACCAGCTTTTGCCCTCACCCTTGGAGGTTTCTAGCCCATTTACTAATAGTCAAGATTCACAGTCAACTGGTCCCACTTCAACTCTAGACCCTCAGGGAAGTCTCTCTCTCGGCTTTTTGTCTACCCAGACTCTGGGCTCTGCTTCCACTTCTCAGGGCAGCTCTGGGCCTGAGTTGTCTGGAAGTTCTTCTAGCCAGCCAACAAGTAGCCCTGGTGCTTTGTTTGGAGCCTCTACTGGTTTTGCCTCTCAAGAAGGGAACGGCACTTCCAGTGGTTCTGTCCAGCCTCAAGGTACCACAAGTCAGTCTTCCCCTGGGTCTCCATCCTCCTATTCAAGTGTATTACTATCCTCACCCCAAGGTGCTGCCAATCAGTTGGCTACAGTCCAGAGTTCACAAAAGCAGTTTACCTCTAGCTATGGCACCCAGTCATGGGGATCACTCAAGCCTCAAGGTACCACAAGTCTGTTTGCCCCTGGGTCTCCATCCTCTTTGTCTGCTACAGTCCAGAGTTCACTGAAGCAGTTTACCTCTAGCTATGGCACCCAGTCATGGGGATCACTCAAGCCTCAAGGTACCACAAGTCTGTTTGCCCCTGGGTCTCCATCCTCTTTGTCTGCTACAGTCCAGAGTTCACGGAAGCAGTTTACCTCTAGCTATGGCACCCAGTCAGGGGCATCACTCCAGCCTCAAGGTACCACAAGTCTGTTTTCCACTGGGTCACCATCCTCATTGTCTGCTACAGTCCAGAGTTCCCGGAAGCAGTTTACCACTAGCTATGGCACCCAGTCAGGGTCCTCTAAACTACTAAACCTGCAGGGCAGTGCAGTCTATGGTGGATCAATCCAGTCTCAAGGTACCACAAGTTCTCTTGCCCCTGGGTCTCCATCCTCATTGTCTGCTACAGTCCAGAGTTCACGGAAGCAGTTTACCTCTAGCTATGGCACCCAGTCTGGGGGATCACTCCAGCCTCAAGGTACCACAAGTCTGTTTTCCACTGGGTCACCATCCTCATTGTCTGCTACAGTCCAGAGTTCCCGGAAGCAGTTTACCACTAGCTATGGCACCCAGTCAGGGTCCTCTAAACTACTAAACCTGCAGGGCAGTGCAGTCTATGGTGGATCAATCCAGTCTCAAGGTACCACAAGTTCTCTTGCCCCTGGGTCTCCATCCTCGTTGTCTGCTACAGTCCAGAGTTCACGGAAGCAGTTTACTTCTAGCTATGGCACCCAGTCTGGGGGATCACTCCAGCCTCAAGGTACCACAAGTTCTCTTGCCCCTGGGTCTCCATCCTCATTGTCTGCTACAGTCCAGAGTTCACGGAAGCAGTTTACCTCTAGCTATGGCATGCAGTCAGGGAGCTCACTCCAGCCTCAAGGTACCACAAGTTCTCTTGCCCCTGGGTCTCCATCCTCATTGTCTGCTACAGTCCAGAGTTCACGGAAGCAGTTTACCACTAGCTATGGTGCCCAGTCAGGGTCCTCTAAACTACTAAACTTGCAGGGCAGTACAGTCTATGGTGGATCAATCCAGCCTCAAGGTACCACAAGTCTGTATGCCCCTGGGTCTCCATCATCATTGTCTGATACAGTCCAGAGTTCACGGAAGCAGTTTACTTCTAGTTATGGCACCCAGTCAGGGGGATCACTCCAGCCTCAAGGTACCACACGTTCTCCTGCCCCTGGGTCTCCATCCTCGTTGTCTGCTACAGTCCAGAGTTCAAGGAAGCAGTTTACTTCTAGCTATGGCACCCAGTCAGGGGCATCACTCCAGCCTCAAGGTACCACAAGTCTGTTTTCCACTGGGTCACCATCCTCATTGTCTGCAACAGTCCAGAGTTCCCGGAAGCAGTTTACCACTAGCTATGGCACCCAGTCAGGGGCATCACTCCAGCCTCAAGGAACCATAAGTCTGTTGTCCACTGGGTCTCCATCCTCATTGTCTGCTACAGTCCAGAGTTCACGGAAGCCGTTTACCTCTAGCTATGGCACCCAGTCAGGGTCCTTTAAACTACTAAACCTGCAGGGCAGTGCAGTCTATGGTGGATCAATCCAGCCTCAAGGTACCACAAGTTCTCTTGCCCCTGGGTCTCCATCCTCATTGTCTGCTACAGTCCAGAGTTCACGGAAGCAGTTTACCTCTAGCTATGGCACCCAGTCAGGGTCCTCTAAACTACTAAACCTGCAGGGCAGTGCAGTCTATGGTGGATCAATCCAGCCTCAAGGTACCACAAGTTCTCTTGCCCCTGGGTCTCCATCCTCTTTGTCTGCTACAGTCCAGAGTTCACGGAAGCAGTTTACCTCTAACTATGGCACCCAGTCAGGGGGATCACTCCAGCCTCAAGGTACCACAAGTCTGTTTTCCACTGGGTCACCATCCTCATTGTCTGCTACAGTCCAGAGTTCACCGAAGCAGTTTACCTCTAGCTATGGCACCCAGTCAGGGGGATCACTCCAGCCTCAAGGTACCACAAGTTCTCTTAACCCTGGGTCACCATCCTCATTGTCTCCAACAGTCCAGAGTTCAAGGAAGCAGTTTACCTCTAGCTATGGCACCCAGTCAGGGGGATCACTCCAGCCTCAAGGTACCACAAGTTCTCTTGCCCCTGGGTCTCCATCCTCATTGTCTGCTACAGTCCAGAGTTCACGGAAGCAGTTTACCTCTAGCTATGGCACCCAGTCAGGGGGATCACTCCAGCCTCAAGGTACCACAAGTCTGTTTTCCACTGGGTCACCATCCTCATTCTCTGCTACAGTCCAGAGTTCCCGGAAGCAGTTTACCACTAGCTATGGCACCCAGTCAGGGTCCGCTAAACTACTAAACCTGCAGGGCAGTGCAGTCTATGGTGGATCAATCCAGCCTCAAGGTACCACAAGTTCTCTTGCCCCTGGGTCTCCATCCTCGTTGTCTGCTACAGTCCAGAGTTCACGGAAGCAGTTTACCTCTAGCTATGGCACCCAGTCTGGGGGATCACTTCAGCCTCAAGGTACCACAAGTTCTCTTGCCCCTGGGTCTCCATCCTCGTTGTCTGCTACAGTCCAGAGTTCAAGGAAGCAGTTTACTTCTAGCTATGGCACCCAGTCAGGGGCATCACTCCAGCCTCAAGGTACCACAAGTTCTCTTGCCCCTGGGTCTCCATCCTCATTGTCTGCTACAGTCCAGAGTTCACGGAAGCAGTTTACCTCTAGCTATGGCACCCAGTCAGGGGGATCACTCCAGCCTCAAGGTACCACAAGTCTGTTTTCCACTGGGTCACCATCCTCATTGTCTGCAACAGTCCAGAGTTCACGGAAGCAGTTTACCTCTAGCTATGGCACCCAGTCAGGGTCCTCTAAACTACTAAACATGCAGGGCAGTGCAGTCTATGGCGGATCAATCCAGCCTCAAGGTACCACAAGTTCTCTTGCCCCTGGGTCTCCATCCTCGTTGTCTGCTACAGTCCAGAGTTCACGGAAGCAGTTTACCTCTAGCTATGGCACCCAGTCTGGGGGATCACTCCAGCCTCAAGGTACCACAAGTCTGTTTTCCACTGGGTCACCATCCTCATTGTCTGCTACAGTCCAGAGTTCCCGGAAGCAGTTTACCACTAGCTATGGCAACCAGTCTGGGGGATCACTCCAGCCTCAAGGTACCACAAGTTCTCTTGCCCCTGGGTCTCCATCCTCGTTGTCTGCTACAGTCCAGAGTTCAAGGAAGCAGTTTACTTCTAGCTATGGCACCCAGTCATGGGGATCACTCAAGCCTCAAGGAACCATAAGTCTGTTGTCCACTGGGTCTCCATCCTCATTGTCTGCTACAGTCCAGAGTTCACGGAAGCAGTTTACCTCTAGCTATGGCACCCAGTCAGGGTCCTCTAAACTACTAAACCTGCAGGGCAGTGCAGTCTATGGTGGATCAATCCAGCCTCAAGGTACCACAAGTTCTCTTGCCCCTGGGTCTCCATCCTCATTGTCTGCTACAGTCCAGAGTTCACGGAAGCAGTTTACCTCTAGCTATGGCACCCAGTCAGGGTCCTCTAAACTACTAAACCTGCAGGGCAGTGCAGTCTATGGTGGATCAATCCAGCCTCAAGGTACCACAAGTTCTCTTGCCCCTGGGTCTCCATCCTCATTGTCTGCTACAGTCCAGAGTTCACGGAAGCAGTTTACCTCTAGCTATGGCACCCAGTCAGGGGGATCACTCCAGCCTCAAGGTACCACAAGTTCTCTCGCCCCTGGGTCTCCATCCTCATTGTCTGCTACAGTCCAGAGTTCACGGAAGCAGTTTACCTCTAGCTATGGCACCCAGTCAGGGTCCTCTAAACTACTAAACCTGCAGGGCAGTGCAGTCTATGGTGGATCAATCCAGCCTCAAGGTACCACAAGTCTGTTTTCCACTGGGTCACCATCCTCATTGTCTGCTACAGTCCAGAGTTCACGGAAGCAGTTTACCTCTAGCTATGGCACCCAGTCAGGGGGATCACTCCAGCCTCAAGGTACCACAAGTTCTCTCGCCCCTGGGTCTCCATCCTCATTGTCTGCTACAGTCCAGAGTTCACGGAAGCAGTTTACCTCTAGCTATGGCACCCAGTCAGGGGGATCACTCCAGCCTCAAGGTACCACAAGTTCTCTCGCCCCTGGGTCTCCATCCTCATTGTCTGCTACAGTCCAGAGTTCACGGAAGCAGTTTACCTCTAGCTATGGCACCCAGTCAGGGGGATCACTCCAGCCTCAAGGTACCACAAGTCTGTTTTCCACTGGGTCACCATCCTCATTGTCTGCTACAGTCCAGAGTTCCCGGAAGCAGTTTACCACTAGCTATGGCACCCAGTCAGGGTCCTCTAAACTACTAAACCTGCAGGGCAGTGCAGTCTATGGTGGATCAATCCAGCCTCAAGGTACCACAAGTTCTCTTGCCCCTGGGTCTCCATCCTCATTGTCTGCTACAGTCCAGAGTTCACGGAAGCAGTTTAGCTCTAGCTATGGCACCCAGTCAGGGGGATCAATCCAGCCTCAAGGTACCACAAGTCAATTTGCCTCTGGGTCTCCATCCTCCCACCCAAGTGAATCACTATCCTCACCTCAAGATTTTGCCAGCCAAGAATTTCAAACTTATGCTGTGGCCCAAAACCAGAAGTCTCAAAGATGGCCATCGTCAGAACGTACTCAAACATCAGGTGTAGCTGTTTCACAAGGAGCATCCAGTGTTTCTGAGCTCCTGAGTAGCTCCGGCTTACTGTTTAACCAGAATACCCTTGCTTCTAAACCCTCTCGCAGCTTTTCCTCAAGCCGCTACTATGTCAAGGGCTAAGTGACTCTAGAAACCTGTCACAATGCTTGGTGATTTCTTCCAGATTGAAGTCTAATAAATGTTTTAAAGCAGTCTTTTTTTCTTGTGCCTTTTTTCCCTCTATCTTTGGTTTACCACAGTAAACAGAAAATGCCAGTTAACTAAAGTTTCTCTGAAATGTATTGTAAGGGAACTAAAGAGACTATCTGCAATTGCTATAACTGATTTTTGTGTTAAAATATTGGTGACCACTATCTGCTTCAATTTGAACCGTGAGGTACTCAAGTGAAATCCATGACTATTCTGTAATCACAACCAGCTGGGTGTACATCTTCCCACTTGCCACACAGCACCTTGTCTTAAATTAAACATGAAATATTGTCTGGAGTTTATTTTATTAGCTTTTAGGCAAAGCTTCTGCAAGGAAGAGCAGTTCCGAACTGCTTTAAGCCTATTGCTGAATTATTTGACTTCTTCACCATATGTTAAACTCAATGCTAAAAGGTATGGTTCACTCAAGAATTAGCCCATGATTTACTCGCCCTCAAGTCATCCTAGGTGTAAATGACAATCTTTCCGCTGAATACAATCTGAGTTGTATTTAAAGTTCTGGCTAATCCAAGCACTATAATAGCAGTTAGTTGTAGCTTTGTTTTTGAAGTCCATAAAAAGCAGCTGTCCATCAAATGTGCTTCACACAGCTCTGGGGGCTTCTGAATCAAACTGTGTAAGAAAAATCCATATTCAACACTCAAAGCTCTGGCTGATTGCCTTCTGTGGGAAAAAGTGTTGAAAGTGCCTTCTAATTCAAGATGCTTGTGCTATATCTGATGACCAGAGGCACTTTCAACACTTTTCCCATAAATTGAACATGAAAGGCAATTGGCTGAAACATGAATTTATAAAGTTTGAAGTATGTATATTTTTCTTACACAAACTTATCGATTTGCATCAGAAGGCCTTTATTAACCCCCAGAGCTGTGTGGAGCACGTTATTTGACGGACAGATGCAGTTTTTATGGACTTCAAAAATTTCTACAACTGCTGCCATTAAAAAGCTTGGATTAGCCAAGACTTTTTAAATATAACTCTGATTTTATTTGTCTGAAAGAAGAATGTCATATACACCTAGGATGACTTAAGGGTGAGTAAATCGTGGGCTAATTTAAATTTTTGGGTGAACACCTTGCAGTCTTCTTCCATTGTAACATTGTAATTGTTAAGTGTTTTAGTCACAAGATGCTGACAGTCAACAACAGCAGAGTGACACGTTACGCATATAAGTAGTACCGGTCAAGATAGCTTGTAGTACCCGGATGATCGGTGTGTTATTCAGTTTGGTGGTTGTTATCTGGGAATAACATACTGACTTATAATAATATGAAATAACTATGTCTGAAACCTCACTATTCATAAAAATGTAGGTGAGAATTACCAGGACGATGTACTAATTCTCATGAGATTTTGACATGTGTCTACTAATAGTGCATTCAACTATGCCTACTAGTAGGTGAAAACGATGTCAAAGGAGTAGTATATCCAAGACCTCATTATCTGTAAAAGGATAGGTGAGAAGTTCCTGGATGATGTACTGCTTTTATCCAAGGTGCAAAGGATCGCAGTTGATCCTTGATCCGAACGTATTACGATCCACGGTTCGCCACGCACGTGACTTGCGGATTTATTGCGCTCTTTTTTTCTTTCTTTCTTTTTTAACTTGCGGATTAATCTGAATTGTTTAGCGATCGCAGAGTAAAAGACAGTTTCATTTGCCGATATTACTTTTTAAGTAATTTTGTTCCTTTAAACTCGATGCCGAGTTTCAATGAAACTACACGCAGCATGTGTTCACGTGAAGGCATAATCAGTCAACAACAAAGGCTAGCGGATGAGCAGAAGAACTTGAAAAGCTTCCCGCATCATTCACATCGCATGAGAGCATTTTGGCTTACCCGTGAAATATAATGTTGACGGAAGAAGGGTGGTGGACAAAACTGAAACACTATGTAGGTAACGTTACTGTGGCAGCATGAGAAGGCCGTATAAAAGTGGCAATACATCGAGCATGGCTATCGCGACACCTGCTGATGCCCGTTTCACACACAGCATAGTTTGTTTGCGGTGCGTTTTTTTCCACAACATGTACCCATGTTAACAGATTACAGATTTCACACTGCACGCAGTTTTGGTCCGTCAGTGCGAAGTGCCGCGATCGTTTCTGCACCGAGTCTATGCTGAACGTGCTGAACGTGCTGAATTAAAGTAACAGTGCACTGCCTGCATTAAAACAAACATGTTTTGATGCAAAACTCTAGTAATTGTGCCATATAATGTAAAGTGTACTCTGTTTCAAAGTCAACACATGTTTTTTTGCCTTGGGTAAAGCAAGGAAAATTGCATTTAGATTTAGGTAAACAAGTAAAATAATGGAGAGCATTCCTTTCTTGGAGGTGGAAAAACAAAGTTCTTTATGACCTGCAGGATTTATTTAAAAAAGATTTTTTTTTAAATGAAAGAAATAAAATGAGTTGGCTGTTTTTGTCTATTGTCTAAGTCTATACTAGGCTATATAAATATAAAGTAGTGAATTAAATTAAACATTGTTTAAATGTATTGTTTAAACATGATATCTATTTTTTTTTTAAATGTGTATAGGCCTACAAAGAGAATTGCAATGATGACAAGCCATACCAACTTTTGAATTTTAAGTAAAATAATGAATGTGTTAAACAGGCGTGAGAGGTCTACTCTCTCCCCTGAGAATGTTGACATCCTAATCTTTTATTTTATTTATTTTTTTATCTATGCTCAGGCCCATTTTCACATCACAGGTTTGAGTAAAATGTTATTTATTACGCTGGTTATTTATTTTATATTTGTTAAATCCATAATCATATAGGTTATGCTAATACCAACATTTTTCATACAGTAAATGGAAAGCAAATAAAAATAGCCTCCTCCCCCTTTTTTCTGATCCGAAAAATGATCCAATCCGTGACTTGTGATCCGTGATGTGATCTGAACCGTGAGTTGTGTGATCCGTTACACCACTACAATAGACAAACTTTTAGTTCATCTTTTATTGTGTGTTTTGAATACATTCACATTTGGCTGAATGGCTCTGTTCTAAATTACCCATCCTTTTCAAGAGCTCCATGAAAAGCCAAGACAGGGAACAGCAACTTCTGGGGACAACCTCCCAAATTTCCAAGCTAGGAAGGCATCTTAAATCCTCTATTTAGAACAGAACATGCCTCAATGCCTCAATGACACAATTGACACTGATTAAATTAAACACAGTTAAGGAGGAGGTGGGTTGCAAAGCAGCATGCAGTGGAAGCAGCAAGCAGACAGACTGAACTAAAGTAACACTTAAGTACAACATCCTGTTTGAGAGTTGCCAATTAAGTGCATGGGAATTGGATCAGCTAATATGGGCGGGGTTGGAAATTTTCCAATCAGCTGATAGTGGAGCTTGACTGCGTGGCCTGCCTGAAATAACGCAGATGTTTGATTTATGGATTTATTGTGGTCTGAAACAGACGTATGCGCATACTTGGGCTAAATTTGGACCAAATCTCAACGGACCAAACAGAGTCCAATGTTGATTTGAAGGGGCCATAACCATCAACTCTGCAGTGGATATCAATATCGAAATAATAGTGAAAACGCTATTTATTAGCAAGGTAATATAGCACCTGTTCAATTTTTCATCGATGCAATTATCTAATCAACCAATCACATCACAGTTGCTTCAATGCATTTAGATGTGTGGTCCTGGTAAAGACAATCTCCTGAACTACAAACTGAATGTCAGATTAATTTCAAACTAGGTAAACTGCTTGAAAGAGAGGTGATTTAAGCTATTTTGAGTGTGGCATGGTTGTTGGTGCCAGACGGGCCAGTCTAAGTATTTCACAATCTGCTCAGTTACTGGGATTTTCACGCACAACCATTTCTAGGGTTTACAAAGAATGGTGTGAACAGGGAAAAACATCCAGTACGTGGCAGTCCTGTGGGCGAAAATGCCTTGTTGATGCTAGAGATCAGAGGAGAATGGGCCGACTGATTCAAGCTGATAGAAGAGCAACTATGAGTTAAATAACCACTCGTTACAACCGAGTTATGCAGCAAAGCATTTGTGAAGCCACAAAACGCACAACCTTGAGGCGGATGGGCTACAAGAGCAGAAAACCTTACCAGGTACCGCTCATCTCCACTACAAATAGGAAAAAAAGGCTACAATTTGCACTGTGCAGACTGGTGGTAGTGGTGTAATGGTGTGGGGGATATTTTCACTTTAGGCCCCTTAGTGCCAATTGGGCATTGTTTAAATGCCACGGCCTGCCTTAGCAGTGTTTCTGATCATGTCCATCCCTTTATCCTCTGATGGCTACTTCTAACAGGATAGTGCACCATGTCACAAAGCTTGAATCTTTTCAAATTGGCTTCTTAAACATGACAATGAGTTCACTGTACTAAAATGGCCCCCACAGTCACCAGATCTCAACCCAATAGAGCATCTTTGGGATGTGGACATCTTCGTGCCTTGGATGTGCATCCCACAAATCTCCATCAACTGCAAATTGCTATCCTATCAATATGGGCCAACATTTCTAAAGAATGCTTTCAGTACCTTGTTTAATCAATCCCATGTAGAATCAAGGCTGTTCTGAAGGTGAAAGGGAGTCAAACACAGTATTAGTATAGTGCTCCTTATAATTCTTTAGGTCAATATTTATATATAAACACTCAGTCGAATCTGTCGATCAGTCGATTCAGTCGATCAGTCGAATGAGGCATCTATGTAAATATTTATCTATGATCACGCCGGGTTTTTGACCTTACTTGACAGAGGTAATTTTCATTTTTGGGTGAACTACCCCTTTAAGAATTTGTCAGCAATGTGTCATTAATATTGTGCGTAAGTAATGAGGTGGGCTACCAATGCAATTCTTTCTGGGGTAATCTTAATTTTTGTTTTAAGTAGTGTGTTATGATTCTATTATTAGATCGCATACATGCATCCTGTCACCGGGATTGGTGAAGAAATCCAGAAGCTGCTTGGTGAAGGATGGATTCGGTCAATCTCATAAAAAAATGTAGAATGTGAAGGCATGATTAACATTCAGTGCATCACTAGTCGCGTTTCCATTACCCTTAAAATTGCGCAAATTGAAATTGCGAATTGAAAATATGCCCAATGGAAACGCTGCAATTTTGCAAAAACTCCCATATATTGCAAAAAAGTTTTTATGCTCTCATGAGGTGGTTTTTCAGGCAATTCGAAAAAGGAAATTTTCGCAAAACTGCAATGGAAACGTTTTTTTTTTCTCAACCTGGCGTGCGTAAAAGTTGATTATTCTTTACAGATTGGAGAGAAGACGAGACAGAGTTCTTTATTAAACTCATAAAAGACAATAGAATTACAGGAATACTGGATTCTAAACACAGAAATGCCACATTATCATGAAGACCTTGAAGCAGATCTGACACACACACACAAACACACCTCATATCTGTGCCACTTAAGTAACCTAAGGGGCTTTTCTTGCCATTAATACTTGGATAACACACATGTCTCCTTCCAATAAAAATAATGGATAGTGCGGTGGATGATATACAAAGCTACCAAGTACCATCATTTTAGAATGACCTATCGCGAGAGGACAATACGTTTTAGTCGCATAACTGCGGCTATGGAAGCGCTGTCATTTCGCAATAGTTTTTTATCGACATTTAAGAAATATCGCAAAAGTTTTTGGCAAATCTGTAATGGAAACGCGGCTACTGAAAGCAATATTATTTCTTAAAATGATCTTAGGTTTCATAAATGATAGCAATCGAAATTTGTCTGTCTTCAATTTCACAATTTCCAAAATCGTAATTGTTTGCTTCCCTGTAAAATTCAGGTGTTTTCAATACTCACTCCATCAGGCATTCTTAAGTATGTATACTAAAGCTGGGCATACACTGTGCGATTTCTATGCGTTTTCAGCAAGGTTACCTACTCACACTGTACGAGTAGATCGCATGCGATGTAAAGCCAAAGCTCACGATTGATGTGCTCTCACTGTGCGGTCCGACCGTCGAGCGCGTCTTGACTGCTCACACTGTACGGGTGAAAAATGCGCAATAAAACCCCCGTGGTGACGATAGACCATGGTGTATTATAGAGAGGTAAATGCATCAGCTATTGATATCAAGAGGATTTAGAATTGATGTATAAAATTATTATTATTATTAGAGTAGGCCTACTTTTATTATTAAATTGATATTACATTAATTTGCCCCCTCCCCCCAACAATAATGCATAATCGACACACTGCATAATAAAATAATAGATAGATTACTCCTCACTATTTAAAAACATTTAGCCCGATTAAACAAGGAATTATAGGTCAATAATTATATGATTATAATGTCAGAACACTGCAATAATAATGTCTGTCTCAATGAAAAGTAAGAGCAGATTTATCTAAAAACAACTTGTTTAACACAAAATGGGCCTACTTCTCTTCTATTTTTTTCTCACAATATGGACCAAAATAGAAATATTAAGAAAATAAATAAGAAAGAAATAGGCTACGTTATCAGTATGTTGAATTACATTTATCTCTCGTTGTCTGAGAATATGTACCGAAAGCTTGTCAGATTTTACTTTCACTTTCTGTAGTGAATAATTGACTGGGTTTGAGACTGCGTTTAAACTGCGTGATATCCACTGACTCGTGTTCATGAAGAAAAAGAACACATTGCAACATGACATTGTGTCAAGATGGACAACGGTTCCCACTTTCCGTCATAAGATTAAGTAGGCCTAGGCTAAATATTAATTAATATTAAAAAAATAAAAATAAAATGTGAAAGTAAAACAAGTAGGCTAAATTAATGATCAACTAGCTAAATGAATAAGATGCACTGGATATATACAACACAAACTGGAGGCACAACAGTTTACTTAATTTCTGCTATTTGATAGCTGCCTAGATAATTAAAGATCTCCCTCTTTTCGTTTTCTTCCTTAATGCTTTTAAAAATTAAATGGTTGAACTTCTGCTTTGGCGCAGGCGCAGTGAGGGGAAATAGGGCAATCAGTTCGTGGCTTTGCTTCAACTGTGCAATAACCTCACGAGGGGCGAGCAGAATTTCTGACACGCCAGAAATTCATCCGACCATCCGATTCCCGATCGTGAGAGGTTTGTCGCCTCTCGTTTCCCCCTGTACACTGCACGAACACCTCGCGACAAACGACGCACGATAAACCTGAAAATCGGCCCGACCCAAAAAAGAGTCGCACGAGTCAGAATTCGGCTCGAAATCGGACGAAAATCGCACAGTGTATGCCCGGCTTAAAGGACTACATCCTCCACAGACAGTCCTTCTATGATTTCTCAACGTCTCCAGGAGAATGTTCGTGCCATGTGGTCTTTGACAGTTGAGATGTCTGGATGTCTTCCAATATTTGCTTTGTAGAATGTTCACATGAGCCTTAAGCCCTATTCGGACTGGATTAGTTTAACATGGGGATGTGGGGGTAAAGTAATTATTACCAGAGGTTCTCAGTGATTTTAGTCCCGTCCGAATGTGCCATCTCGGTAATCATTACGGACAACGTCAGTGAAGATTACCGAGACTTTTACCTTCTGTAAAAAGGTCCGGAAAAATGACCTCGGGTAATACTAATCCCGTTCGAATAGACCCGCTGTAAAAATGTATGGTAAAACTCCGTCATTTCCTGTTAAAAAGTTTTTAAAAAGCGGATTTTGCGACCTTGGAGGCGCTTGAAGCATTCGGTTGCATTGTAGGTGGGGGGACAAATCTGTGGAAAATGTCCAGTATTTTCCGCATATCATTTAAAGCAAAAAGAAGATCAAAAGCACTTATTAGAGGCACAACACATTTCTAGGAAAGTGTCTATTACCAACATAATCGAATCAGAATCGTTAGACTGGACCTAACTGTTTATTAAAACACACATATATATTGGAGACGGAGTTCAGACTGGCGCTCAGGTTGTGTGTTTGCTCACGTTATAACGGTAACGTCATACGCACATGACGTCAAGGAGGTGCGTAAAGCGAGTTACTCCTCCCACTTCTGCTAGTTTTACTGAGATGTCTTATCCCGTGCGAATTGGCCATTAGTATTACAGACGTCCTGAGGTAAAATGACTTTACCCCCACGTCCCCATGTTAATCTAATCCCGTCCGAATAGGGCTTTAGACATTAAATCCTCCCCAACACAAGTTTCATTTGTCAGAACAACATAATTAAAAATTTTACAATTTTTTCTTATCCATGATCATGTTACTTGCTTACCCGAACAATAAGAAAAGGTACAGGATTGATTTTAGACTCTATCCAATTTAGCACAAATTGATCTTTGTTCTGCTGCATGTGCCCAATCCTAAAGCTTATCTGCCCCATATCATGAATTGTCTCTTTGCAAAGTCTGCATTACATTTTTACAATTAAACTAAACAATTCATAAAGGTCATCCTGAAATGATCAGACACATTTTGTGTAAGGTTTATGAGGAAAGCTTCTCTTAGAAGGTTAGAAGGTGACATTACACAGTGAAAGTCTGAATACATTTTTTTGCATAACAATGTTTAAACAGCAGAGGGTATCAGAGCCTTCAAAAACAATCCTCAATTATCTTTTAACAGCCGGTTAGTTTCCCAGGTGAACAATGTTTCATTCAATTAGTTATTTGCTCTAATTGGACTGATGAAGGCCTATAAAATATACTCCTCTTCAGCTACGTGTATGCTTGGTTTTGTAACCTCTTTATGGTGGTGTGAAACTGTGACTGTTGGAGTTTTGCTGTTACTCACAAGTTTTTTTGGTTTGTTTGCCATGGATCAAGGGTGTAAAGGGTGAGTTTATTCATTCAAATAATGTTTGTGAACTATTTTACAAATATTGTTTTTATTTGTATATATTTATATCGCTTTCTCTTTTTTTAAATGCTTGTAGGTTACCCTTGTTGATAAACTTCCTGCTTTTGAGTAATTCTTATGGTTTTAGAGGTAAGGTTGGGGTTAGTTCTTGTTTTGTCAAGGATTAAATCTCTGAGGTTTTTCTACAAAATCTTGCATTTTGTCCAATTCACAGATGGAGCTTTCTCAAATGCTCACCACCCTTGGGGTCAACCTTCTGGAAATATGTTCTCACCTCGTGCAGTCCAGTCTTCTGTGTCAGAGGTCCCTGTGTCTGGGAATTTGCCTAAAGAAGTGGGCTCTAGCTTATTTGTTAACAGACCCCTGAAAAGGTTGAACTTATTCCAGTTTGTTAAAGGTCATGTTTCCAGCTGGCCTGAATCAACACCCCCTGCTCAAACCGCTCCAAGCAGCTCCGGTTTAGCTTCCTTGCCTCAACCCTTAAATGAACAGCAAGCAGGCAGTTTGACATCACTCCAGGGCTCCTCTGGATCAACCATTACAGATACTGCCAGTGTCTCTTTACCTGGACCTGGAGAAAGTACTAGTTACCCAGTTGGACTTGGCACTGCTGGCTTGTCCACTAGTAATCTGAGCTCCCCTGGTTTGTCCATGTCCAGCTCCCAGGAAGCTTCTGGTACTCAAGCCACTTCGTCTGTGTTCCTTCAGGAGAGTATCTCTAACAGCAGTTTGTCTGCTGCAGGTGCCAATTCAATTTCTCAAGGTAACTCTGGACCACTTTCAGAAGGCTCTGATCAATCCCCCTTCTCTCAGGGTCAAAGCAGTTACAGTAATTTGTCTCTGTCTCAAGGTGCCTCGAGTCCCTATTCCCCAGACTCCTACAACAAGCTCAGTTCTTCTGTTTCTAGTCAGTCTACCAGTGATCAGAGTACCCCCAGTCTGTATGACTCTAGCTCTCAGGGTAGTTCTGTCAGTTTGTTGGGAGCTTCTGGCACTTCCATTCAAGTTTTGTCACCCCAATCCCAAATCTCAAACCAGCTTTTGCCCTCACCCTTGGAGGTTTCTAGCCCATTTACTAATAGTCAAGATTCACAGTCAACTGGTCCCACTTCAACTCTAGACCCTCAGGGCAGTCTCTCTCTCGGCTTTTTGTCTACCCAGACTCTGGGCTCTGCTTCCACTTCTCAGGGCAGCTCTGGGCCTGAGTTGTCTGGAAGTTCTTCTAGCCAGCCAACAAGTAGCCCTGGTGCTTTGTTTGGAGCCTCTACTGGTTTTGCCTCTCAAGAAGGGAACGGCACTTCCAGTGGTTCTGTCCAGCCTCAAGGTACCACAAGTCAGTCTTCCCCTGGGTCTCCATCCTCCTATTCAAGTGTATTACTATCCTCACCCCAAGGTGCTGCCAATCAGTCTGCTACAGTCCAGAGTTCACAGAAGCAGTTTACCTCTAGCTATGGCACCCAGTCATGGGGATCACTCAAGCCTCAAGGTACCACAAGTCTGTTTGCCCCTGGGTCTCCATCATCATTGTCTGCTACAGTCCAGAGTTCAAGGAAGCAGTTTACCTCTAGCTATGGCACCCAGTCATGGGGATCACTCAAGCCTCAAGGTACCACAAGTCTGTTTGCCCCTGGGTCTCCATCATCATTGTCTGCTACAGTCCAGAGTTCACGGAAGCAGTTTACCTCTAGCTATGGCACCCAGTCATGGGGATCACTCAAGCCTCAAGGTACCACAAGTCTGTTTGCCCCTGGGTCTCCATCATCATTGTCTGATACAGTCTAGAGTTCCCGTAAGCAGTTTACCTCTAGCTATGGCACCCAGTCAGGGTCCTCTAAACTACTAAACCTGCAGGGCAGTGCAGTCTATGGTGGATCAATCCAGCCTCAAGGTACCACAAGTCTGTTTGCCCCTGGGTCTCCATCATCATTGTCTGATACATTCCAGAGTTCAAGGAAGCAGTTTACTTCTAGCTATGGCACCCAGTCAGGTGCATCACTCCAGCCTCAAGGTACCACAAGTTCTCTTGCCACTGGGTCACCATCCTCATTGTCTGCTACAGTCCAGAGTTCACGGAAGCAGTTTACCTCTAGCTATGGCACCCAGTCAGGGGCATCACTCCAGCCTCAAGGTACCACAAGTTCTCTTGCCCCTGGGTCTCCATCCTCGTTGTCTGCAACAGTCCAGAATTCACGGAAGCAGTTTACCTCTAGCTATGGCACCCAGTCAGGGGGATCACTCCAGCCTCAAGGTACCACAAGTCTGTTTTCCACTGGGTCACCATCCTCATTGTCTGCTACAGTCCAGAGTTCCCGGAAGCAGTTTACCACTAGCTATGGCACCCAGTCAGGGGCATCACTCCAGCCTCAAGGTACCACAAGTTCTCTTGCCCCTGGGTCTCCATCCTCGTTGTCTGCTACAGTCCAGAGTTCACGGAAGCAGTTTACCTCTAGTTATGGCACCCAGTCAGGGGGATCACTCCAGCCTCAAGGTACCACAAGTTCTCTTGCCCCTGGGTCTCCATCCTCGTTGTCTGCTACAGTCCAGAGTTCACGGAAGCAGTTTACCTCTAGCTATGGCACCCAGTCAGGGTCCTCTAAACTACTAAACCTGCAGGGCAGTGCAGTCTATGGTGGATCAATCCAGCCTCAAGGTACCACAAGTTCTCTTGCCCCTGGGTCTCCATCCTCATTGTCTGCTACAGTCCAAAGTTCACGGAAGCAGTTTACCTCTAGCTATGGCACCCAGTCAGGGGGATCACTCCAGCCTCAAGGTACCACAAGTTCTCTTGCCCCTGGGTCTCCATCCTCATTGTCTGATACAGTCCAGAGTTCAAGGAAGCAGTTTACTTCTAGCTATGGCACCCAGTCTGGGGGATCACTTCAGCCTCAAGGTACCACAAATTATCTTGCCCCTGGGTCTCCATCCTCGTTGTCTGCTACAGTCCAGAGTTCACGGAAGCAGTTTACCTCTAGCTATGGCACCCAGTCTGGGGGATCACTCCAGCCTCAAGGTACCACAAGTTCTCTTGCCCCTGGGTCTCCATCCTCGTTGTCTGCTACAGTCCAGAGTTCACGGAAGCATTTTACCTCTAGCTATGGCACCCAGTCTGGGGGATCACTCCAGCCTCAAGGTACCACAAGTTCTCTTGCCCCTGGGTCTCCATCATCATTGTCTGCTACAGTCCAGAGTTCAAGGAAGCAGTTTACTTCTAGCTATGGCACCCAGTCAGGGGGATCACTCCAGCCTCAAGGTACCACAAGTCTGTTTTCCACTGGGTCACCATCCTCATTGTCTGCTACAGTCCAGAGTTCAAGGAAGCAGTTTACTTCTAGCTATGGCACCCAGTCAGGGGGATCACTCCAGCCTCAAGGTACCACAAGTCTGTTTTCCACTGGGTCACCATCCTCATTGTCTGCTACAGTCCAGATTTCACGGAAGCAGTTTATTTCTAGCTATGGCACCCAGTCAGGGGGATTACTCCAGCCTCAAGGTACCACAAGTTCTCTTGCCCCTGGGTCTCCATCCTCATTGTCTGATACAGTCCAGAGTTCAAGGAAGCAGTTTACTTCTAGCTATGGCACCCAGTCAGGGGGATCACTCCAGCCTCAAGGTACCACAAGTTATCTTGCCCCTGGGTCTCCATCCTCATTGTCTGATACAGTCCAGAGTTCACGGAAGCAGTTTACCTCTAGCTATGGCATGCAGTCAGGGGGATCACTCCAGCCTCAAGGTACCACAAGTTCTCTTGCCCCTGGGTCTCTATCCTCATTGTCTGATACAGTCCAGAGTTCACGGAAGCAGTTTACCTCTAGCTATGGCATGCAGTCAGGGGGATCACTCCAGCCTCAAGGTACCACAAGTTCTCTTGCCCCTGGGTCTCCATCCTCATTGTCTGCAACAGTCCAGAGTTCACGGAAGCAGTTTACTTCTAGCTATGGCACCCAGTCAGGGTCCTCTAAACTACCAAACCTGCAGGGCAGTGCAGTCTATGGTGGATCAATCCAGCCTCAAGGTACCACAAGTCAATCTGCCTCTGGGTCTCCATCCTCCCACCCAAGTGAATCACTATCCTCACCTCAAGGTTTTGCCAGCCAAGAATTTCAAACTTATGTTGTGGCCCAAAACCAGAAGTCTCAAAGATGGCCATCGTCAGAACGTACTCAAACATCAGGTGTAGCTGTTTCACAAGGAGCATCCAGTGTTTCTGAGCTCCTGAGTAGCTCCGGCTTACTGTTTAACCAGAATACCCTTGCTTCTAAACCATCTCGCAGCTTTTCCTCAAGCCGCTACTATGTCAAGGGCTAAGTGACTCTAGAAACCTGTCACAATGCTTGGTGATTTCTTCCAGATTGAAGTCTAATAAATGTTTTAAAGCAGTCTTTTTTTTCTTGTGCCTTTTTTTTCCCTCTATCTTTGGTTTACCACAGTAAACAGAAAATGCCAGTTAACTAAATTTTCTCTGAAATGTATTGTAAGGGAACTAAAGAGACTATCTGCAATTGCTATAACTGATTTTTATGTTAAAATATTGCTGACCACTATCTGCTTCAATTTGAAACGTGAGGTACTCAAGTGAAATCCATGACTCTTCTGTAATCACAACCAGCTGGGTGTACATCTTCCCACTTGCCACACAGCACCTTGTCTTAAATTAAACATGAAATATTGTCTGGAGTTTATTTTATTAGCTTTTAGGCAAAGCTTCAGCAAGGATGAGCACTTCCGAACTGCTTTAAGCCTATTGCTGAATTATTTGACTTTTTCACCATATGTTAAAATCAATGCTTAAAGGTATGGTTCACTCAAGAATTAGCCCATGATTTACTCGCCCTCAAGTCATCCTAGGTGTAAATGACAATCTTTCCGCTGAATACAATCGGAGTTGTATTTAAAGTTCTGGCTAATCCAAGCACTATAACCGCAGTTAGTTGTAGCTTTGTTTTTGAAGTCCATAAAAAGCAGCTGTCCATCATGCAGATTTGACCTTTTTATGGCTATGGTCTTAAACTTTTGATCAGCTGATGAATGCCCTGTTTGAGTTTAAATGCACTTTTCAATAAATTGCCTATTCTATATTTGTCTCTTGCTCCTGTTTCTTCTTTTGGCATTTTGAAGCAGCGCTTAACCCGGTTATGATCCACTAGTGTGAAATGTGTAAAACTTGCAATGCATCCCCTGGTCTTAACATTATGTTCAGGAGTGTAGGTCATTAATAGTGGTTCACTTCCATGATTTAGTATGGTTGTTCACATCAGCAATGAACCATACCCAAGACCACCGTTTTAAGGAGACTCTGGTACAGTTTGCTCCTGAGTTTGAAAGACCATGTTCACATCATCCAAACCTGGCGCACACTAAAAATGCTAGTGTGAAAGCACCCTTACTCACACAAGTCATCCTAGGTGTAAATGACAATCTTTCAGATGAATAAAATCTTTTAAACCAATTGGTTGAACAAGTTATCATATGTCAAGCATATTTCTACTTTCTATATTTCCATTAGACTTTTTTCTAAATCTCTCCTGAATTGGTAAATTGCTCCCAGGTGAATATTGACTTTCTCTGACGAAGATGCTTCTCATGAAGCATCAATAAGCAGGTATATATTTCTACAGCACCGCTTTTTCCTATGTTCACATTTCTTCCTTAGGTTTTGTGTGTGCTATTCAGTGCTGTCTTTTCATTTCTGTATCTCAATGACATGTTCTATCGATAAAATAGTGCAAACAGTAAGAGTGTAAATTTAAATCTTTTCCATTCTCTTACAATTACACTCACACATACACTAAGATGTAACTTACAATTGACAATAATTGTCATCAAAACTTTTGCCATAATTTTCATCAGAACATCCCTGTTATATTGACAACATGACTAAACAATTTGACTGTCTTATCCGTACGCAATGACACAAGGACTTGTCATTCTGATGGCACTGACATGTTCATTGACACAGATATTTACTTTTGAGAGATGAACTAAGGATTTTGAGTAAGAGAGTGGCTTTTGCAGGTTATCCATGATGTTTTGCTATTTGTACAAATTGTTTTGAGAAATGGACTTACTGTTTTGCAAATTGTGAGTTTGATTCGAGAAATGTACCAAAGCGACTGAGAAAAACTGTAAACCTTAGAGTACCCGCCTTCAAGGAAGTTAATGCTTGTCAATGGAGAATGGCAAGACTCTCTACAAATGAAATGTGCGAGATTCTGGTAGGACTAGCCTACTGTTGCAGAGCCATAATTGCAGCACAAGCCTGTCAAATTTCCATTTTAAACAAATATGTGAACAAGATGCAAGCTTTGGGCACTTGTGATCCATACACAGCACCTGCGGGACATTTTTAAAATGCTTAACGTGAAATACTTGTACGGTGAGTTGCACCAATAAGGATTCAATTTAAGCAAATTTTAACAGTCATCAAGGATTTGTTGATCTGTGTTTTATTTTAAATCGAGATTTTAAACACAGATTAACTATTTAGAAAGACCATTAGAATTAAAGGGCTGATCATGCAGCATAGGCAGTTAAGCTGATGCCAGGCTGAATAATTCTTATTAGTGCAAACCACCCATAAAGTGTACTATTACAGTTATATTTAAAGATTGAATTCAGTTTACATCTTATGATGATGCATACTATATACAGGTGATTAGATGAGCCAAGAATATCAATGCAACACGATTTCTTTATAATTGTTTTCGATGGGAAAAACACTTTACGAGAAACCTTGTGTTGCATTAGTGTTCTGTGTTCATTTGCTTGCCTATACAAAATATGCAACATCAATAAGATGTATATTGAATTTGGTCTTTTAATATCACTGTCTTACTACATTATAACTTATAAACCTGGAAAGAATCTCCAACGGGCAATGGAGGAAAGCCTTGTTTTGCCCTCCAGATGGTCGTAATTATAGTTGTGTGACATCACGTGAAATATTAATTCAGTCCACAAGTGTTCAAAGTTCACCTATATATATATATATACATATACACTCACCTAAAGGATTATTAGGAACACCTTATTAATACTGTGTTTGACCCCCTTTTGCCTTCAAAACTGCCTTAATTATACATGGCATAGATTCAACAAGGTGCTGAAAGCATTCTTTAGAAATGTTGGCCCATATTGATAGATTAGCATCTTGCAGTTGATGAAGATTTGTGGGATGCACATCCAGGGCACGAAGCTCCCGTTCCACCACATCCCAAAGATGCTCTATTGGGTTGAGATCTGGTGACTTTGGGGGCCATTTTAGTACAGTGAACTCATTGTCATGTTCAAGAAACTAATTTGAAATTATTCAAGCTTTGTGACATGGTACATTATCCTGCTGGAAGTAGCCATCAGAGGATGGGTACATGGTGGTCATAAAGGGATGGACATGGTCAGAAACAATGCTCAGGTATACTCAATAAAAAAGATTCTAGCTGTTTGCTCAGTTTATTTAAATAAAATAAGCTAAAACAACAAAAAATCATTAGTTTTTTACTTAAGTGCCATTTTACTCGGTTTTATTAGGCTAAATGAAATAAAATGTGTAAAATGTTAAGTTAACTTAAACCATTTGTGTTGAGACTACATGAATCATTTATGTTGCGCTGACTGAACTGGATTTCTATTTCCCAGCATGCTGTGCATAGGGATGCCTCAGGACAATAAATGTTGAAATGAAGTGCTGTTTAATGTGTTTTTTAGTGAAGGGAAAGACCTGTTAATATTTTATGTTATATTTAACAGTTATATTTGACATTTCAAAGTTGTGTTATGTTGTGTTGATTTTTTTGAGGTTACCATTATCATGAAGTGTAGATCTTGTGGTTAAGTTATGCTGTTCTCAATAAGCTGTAACTGTGCTAATGCCAGTGACGAGAAATGCTTGATCATTACTTGCATGTTACAATTAGTAAGTGATGAAGTGTTGTTGACTAATAGTTTTTAAAAGAAATAAAAAAAAAAACTAATTCATGTGACACAGTTCCCATAGAATAAATATGGCCATCATTTCTATCCCTCTCTATCCTACTTTATCTAGTTGGAATTACATTATTTTTTTAGTAGATTTGACTAAATGATTTAAGTTAATACAACAAGATTACAACAAATTTGTGTAGTTGAGCTGAAACTATTAAATTAAGCTGTGCCCAACCATAGCAAATAAGTTGAAACAACCACAATAAATTAAGTTGACCCAACGTAACTACATTAAATTGAAATAACAAGATTGCATAATGCTGAAATAAAGCAAGTTAATCAAGTGGAAATACTTTCCATGAATTTTTTTTATGTTCATTCAGAGAGTTATTTTTTTTTGAGTGTAGACTGTGGCATTTAAACAATGCCCATTTGGCACTAAGGGGCCTAAAGTGTGCCAATAAAACATCCTCACCATCCCACCACCAGCCTGCACAGTTGTAACAAGGCATGACGGATCCATGTTCTCATTCTGTTTATGCCAAATTCTGCTCAACAGAAATCGAGACTCATCAGACCAGGGAACATTTTTCTAGTCTTCAACTGTCCAATTTTGGTGAGCTTGTGCAAATTGTAGCTTCTTTTTCCTATTTGTAGTGGAGATGACTGATACTCGGTGGGGTCTTCTGCTGTTGTCCATCCGCCTCAAGGTTGTGCGTGTTGTGGCTTCACAAATGCTTTGCTGCCTACCTCGGAATCGGTTGTAACAAGTGGTTATTTCAGTCAAAGTTGCTCTTCTATCAGCTTGAATCAGTCGGCCCATTCTCATCTGACCTCTAGCATCAAGAAGGCATTTTCGCCCACAGGACTGCTGCATACTGGATGTTTTTCCCTTTTCACATCATTCTTTGTAAACCCTAGAAATGGTTGTGTGTGAAAATTCCAGTAACTGAGCAGATTGTGAAATACTCAGACCGGCACCAACAACCATGTCATGCTTAAAATCACTTAAGTCACCTTTATTTCCCATTCTGACATTTAGGTTGGAGTTCAGGAGATTGTCTTGACCAGGACCACACCCCTAAATGCACTGAAGCAACTGCCATGTGATTGGTTGATTAGATAATTGGATTAATGAGAAATACAACAGGTGTTCCCAATAATCCTTCAGGTGATTGTATATAAGCACCAGAGCAGGTCTGGAACTTCCAGTAGTTTTTCTTCTTTCTTCTATGCAGGGAGATAGTCACTGTATTTCTACTTTATCTCTGAACCATGAGAGAATTATGAGTCTATATGTCCCTGTATTCCCATCTCTTCACCCAAGGCGGTTTATAGTTAGCCAACAAGTAAATCTAGGGCTCAGTTTAGCGCCCTTTATTGGTTTTGCCTCTCAAGGAATGAGCAGCATTTACAGTGGTTCTCAAGGGGCAAGCCCCTGGGTCTCCATCCTCCTATCCAAGTGTATCACTATCCTGATACTATCCCCAAGGTGCTGCCAATCAGTCTGCTACAGTTAAGAGTACAAGGAAGTTGTTTTCCTCTAGCTATGGCACCCTGACAGGGCCCTCTACTCCCTTCAACTGGCAGGGATGCACCACTTATGGTAGATCACTCCAGCCTCAAGTTCCCACAAGTCAGTTTGTTCCTGCCTCTGCATCCTTCTGCATCCTCTAACTGTCACTGTGTATCATTGTCTTCTCCCCAAGATGTTGCCAGTATTTCTGCTACAGTCTAGTGTTCACAGGAGCAGTTTACCTCTACCTTCACATGCAGCACTCACACCCAGGAAGTTCTCCCTTCAACTTGCAGACAAGTACCCCTTATGGTGGATCACCCCAGGCTCAAGCTACCGCAAGTCAGATCCCCTGCATCTCCATTCTATAATTGTCATTGTGTCCCCGCCCCAAGATTTTGCCTGCCAGTCCATCCAAGCATATCAAAGCTATTCTGTGTTTCAAACATGGCACCCTTTACAAGGTATTCAGACATCAGGTGCACTTACATCAAATGGAAGCTCTGTATCTCAAAGCTTGCCTATGCACTGTACATTATCGTCCCTTTAATTAGGCTCCTACCTACCAGATTCTGGAAAATTTGTTTCTGCACAGAGTGGTAGCACCAGTTATAGTAGCCTTTCTCCCCATTCTCGAAGCCCCACTTGCAAGTAAATGCATATGCCAATCGTAAACAAAACAACTCAAATTCCAGGCCTGGTCCTCTCTCTTCTTGCACTGTCATTTCTCCTCCTTTTATGCTCCCGTCACTCCTGTGTGAGACGAGACTGGTGTGGCACACAGCTGGCGCTCATTAACACTCGTCATCGGCCCAATCTCATGGTCCCTCGCCTCGCTGCTTGCCACATACTGGCGTTCAGCCCTCAGCCAGCAGAGAGGTTCTTCCTCGCGGTGCCATGCGGTTGCACTGGACGCTTGGTGGACGGCTCGATCGTCCTCCGCCCCCCTGGCGGCTGTCCTACCGAAGGAGCCGGCAGCGAGTCCCACGCTCCCTGTGAGTCCCCTAAATGGTGGACGCAGTAGGCTCTGGCTCACAGCAAACGTCGTCGACTCCTCTGCTCCCTCTCGGATGGCAGCCACACCACCTCGACCCAAGGGTGCGGCAGCGAGCTCTCCGTCCCACCATCTATTCACTTGTTCCATTGCCACCACCTCGGGCAGCCACTTGCGGTCTTTCTCCATCTGCGCTGCCCGAACTCCGCAGCACCACGATCCCCCTCAGCAGCAAGGGCTCTTCAATAGCATGTCCATCCTTCCTCCCGGGCTTCGGCACCAATGTAATGCAGTTCTTAGTTTAGGGAAGGAAGGAGACAGGAACCGGCAATGTTTCACAACTTTAATTAACACAAATTATTTTTTATTGTAAATTATTGTTTATAAACACAAAACTAAAGTAACACGGGCAGCCCCTCATGGACGACTGCCCACACACATTTGGCAGAAACGCTTTACTCTTAGCAGTGTTCAACAAGTGTCACAGCAGCCGCTGAGCGAATACACAGAGTATCATCATAACAATTTTAAGCACACTTAAATGTATCTAATATGATAAACAGAGCTGCTTTACCTCATACTCATGACCGAAAAAGCGGAAATGGCGCCGGCGACTGTGTCCGATTACAAGTCCCGCGGCTCACGAGCCATGTGTTGCGTAACAATCACTCCAGTGGCCTTGCTCAGCTCCTTCAACACTGTCCTGCTCTGCTTCATTCTACAGTAACATTAATAACCGCATCCATGAACATGACTTCTGCCCGAGTCCTATCCTGATACTTTTCCACTGGCTGTGAGGTGAAAACCACACGTCCCAAGGTTCTTTCTG
The DNA here is from genome assembly GCF_024679245.1 of Pseudorasbora parva. Classification (NCBI taxonomy): domain Eukaryota; kingdom Metazoa; phylum Chordata; class Actinopteri; order Cypriniformes; family Gobionidae; genus Pseudorasbora; species Pseudorasbora parva. The sequence goes on along the minus strand of NC_090194.1, from coordinate 11,925,912 downwards.
AGCTTAAAGTTGGCGTCATCAAGTTACGCCTTTGTTTTGAATAGGTGTCCTATTCAAAACAACCGCATGTTTTGAACATTCTGTCGTCTAACTAGAATACATGTTAAGTTATGCGTACCAAAACAAATCAAAATGGAGACGATTTCCCCCATTATTTTAACTGTAACAACGAATTTTTCCCATAACGACATCAAATAATTTAAGCAGACCACATCAGCATTGCAAAGTTACTATTTAGAGTGGTATTTCTTGGGAATTGGAAAAGTCTCGGGTAAGGGACCGTGTAAAGAGTCCACGCGGTTTTGTTAAAACATTATATTCAACCTTAGGTTTGAAAATAACATGATTATTCTTCATTTATTTTAAAATGTCTTGTGTTATTTTGATCATGTCAAGTTGATTTATTCATTATTAAGTACCCATAGGTGGACAAAAATAATTACAATTAATTACAAATAATTTTTTGTTATTATTATTATTATTACAATTCAATGTAATTATATTGTTTTCATATCATCAACACATTTACAAGCATTTTATAAAAATATATATATAATTGGGTTCTCCTATATTTGTTCTCCTGGTACAGTTTTACTGTAGTGTTTACTGTTTACTGTTTTACGGGCGCCTGCAGTATTTCTACTCTTCTGGTTATGAGTATGAGGTAATGCAGCTCTGTTTATCATATTAGATACATTTAAGTGTGTTGAAAATGATGTTATGACGTTACTCTGTGCGTTCACACTGCTAAGAGAAAAGCTCTCCTGCCAAATAAAACCCGAAACCGAGGGCAGCGCAGATATGAAGCAATTGACAGGCGACTTCCTCAGACGCTATGCTGAAACGTCCTGGTCCTTAGTTAAAATAGCAATTTTCTCACAATTTACAAATAGTTGGAAACAATTGGGATATTGTAAGTACTCAACTGAACAAACTATAAATAAAAACTAAAAACTATATATTTACTGCAAAAATACTACATAGTGCACATTAATATATTTGGCAACTGGAAAAAATCAGCTATCCAGCAGGGATAATTTGGCTTTCACAACCTTCTATAAGCAAAGTGATCACACAACCACACACATATATATATATATATATGTGTATATATATATATATATATATATATATATATATATATATATATATATATATATATATATATATATATATATATATATATATATAATGTGTAGAGAAAAAGTTTGTAATTTCAAAACTTTGTAATTTCATTTTTTCATTCTTTGTAATTTAGGTTTATTTCCTTCTTCAACAAGCAACCAATCACAGTTTTCAAAAGACTGTGTCATACGAAGCAATGGGGTCAGCCCCTCCTCCTAATTAAATTACATTTTATTTTTGTATTTTCCTTGCTCAGAGTTGCTCTCAGGTTGGTCCTGAATCACTCTTAGCTATGTAGACATTTTTAAAGTAAATTAGGAGGTTTCTGAGAGGATTCTTATACGTTTTAAGAAAACTGGCCCTGAACATTAAAAATGGCATCTAGACCAACATTTTGCAGTTGGTTTTGCTTTGAAGTTATTCAGCTTTTTACAAGTATAGTCACTGTACCAAAGTTCACTTTTTACCTTCTCATCTTACTGCAAACGATTCCCAGCCAGAGGGAAAAATAACATAAAAGCATACCTTCTATGTCTGGTCCATGATAATACATTTGGGTTTATTTTGTGTTAATTTTCTGCAATTCCTCTGTTCTATTTAATTTGTCCACTTGTAAATGACATTCAGCATTCTACCACAGAGTGGCGCTGTGGTCATTAAGTCCAAGACGAATATAATGAAACTCTCTCCCTTTGAGACCATTTCTGAGACATTTTAGTGGGCAACGGTGTGGACAAACAACATGGCATTGTACGTATGAAATGATGCATCTTTGATATTGATTTGATTAAAATAATGATACTCTGCACTGTAAAATGAACAGAGGAAACACAAAATGAATATAAAGGCCAGATCCTCCAAAATCTTGCTGTGTATTTACTAGAGATTTGATGATTGTGGTCTGGTTCAACCATGCTTTCTCATTTTCATGTAATGTTCTTCTGTCAAAATGCTGGTTTATAGGACGTACGGTATATGTTTTCCATTCTGTCCAGCTGTGTGTATGAAATTGCTGGAACTGAAATGTGTGGGTTCAGTGTTTTGAGGCACTTTGATGATATAAATGGAGTATTATTTCCATGGTTTGTATCTAAAGATACAAAGTCATAAAAATAATGTCATTTGCACAGGAGGGACCAAAGTGAAGGTGTTTGGGCATAATGCACAATGCTATTTTCAGCACAGTCCTAACAAAATGTATGACAAAAAGCACCAAATACAATTATGAGATATGAAGTCTGTTGGTGGAGGGTGATGATTATAGGCTTGTTTTGGAGCTACATTTGGACTGCTTCCAGTCATTGAGTCCACCATGAACTCCCCTGTATACAAATATGTTTGAAAGGGACGAATATGAGGCCATCTGTCTAACATCTAAAGCTTGGCGTTTAGTTTTCCAACAGAACAATGACACCAAGGACACCAGAAAAAAAAAATCGAAAAGTCATGACTTTGGAATGACCAGCAATGTGCTGAGAGATAGTCCACCCAAAAGTAAGATTTCTCAAAATATCTTTTTGTACATTCCACAGAAGATGAGAAAATTAAGATGAGATTGTTAACTAATGATGATGATTTCTTTATTTATTTATAGGGTGTAAGGAATGACTCAAACTTCAACGAACTGAAGAAATGTTGGCATTTCTGGCAATGTGCTCAGTCTACAATAGAGTGAAATTGTGGTAAAAGGGAACCTGTTTGAAAAAAGAGAATGATAATAAACCATAATCAGCATATAGACTGTTTCCCGCTCTCTGACTAAATGCTCACTTCAGAACATCTGTCAGGCTCTATATAGACAACCAGCAGTGTTTTGTCAATGAGAAATGTTTTTGATGAAAGCTCTTGTACCACTCTTGTCTTTTGCAATGGGACAAATCCTGGCGTATAATACTCCACTTGGCAGCTCATCTCTCTTTTTTGTAATCATCATTAGAGCCATTCGTCCTGCTGCTTCGGTGTGACCTCATTGTCATGTCCCATAGGTCAACATGCGTCTGCCAAAATATATAAGGCCACTATCAGGGACAGATGTGACAGTGGCCTTCAGGAGGTGGCAGCATTCTGGTTCCAAAAATCAGACAGTAATAGATTATTGTCATGACACATCACCTTTTGATTTGTCACATTTTAACAACAAATTGTATGGTGGGTATATGAGAAGAGTGATGAGGATTTTTGTTTTACCTCTCAGGTATCAATATTATCTAAATACCAGAGCTGGTTTAATGTGCGCTATGATACAGTTATCATCATTATCTTCTCTGGCCTGCCTAACAGCTTTACAATCCCAATGAGCTTTCTTGGCAACAATATTTGCCCTACTTTATGAGAACATTAATCACATGTCCATGTACTTTAAGTCACATAATTTCCCTGATGTCCTGGGGCTCTGGTGCAACCTCTCTTTGCAACAGTCCTCCTGGATTATGTTTATTCATACTGTGCGCATCCTCAACAATTCTAATGATGTCAGTGTATTTTTGAGTCTGCTGCCCTTTTGCTCATACATTTTAATATGGAGCCCCTGGCAAGAATGTTGCATTAATGCGCCGCCTGCAATGATGATATATTTAACTTTTACTTTGTTCGTTTTGTATGCTGTTATAATCAGGTTGATTACTGCCAATTGTAAGCAGAGGATTCAACACATCAGTATATATTCAATCCCCATGGTGTCATATCAGAAGCTGACATAAGCAAGCAAAAAAAAAACAAAAAAACACGGAGGTGACGGTATTCCCATGCAGCAAATATACATTTAATATCTATTTCTGTAGTGTTCATATAACAAAGGTAATTCAAGGATTTCAGTCTGATGTGACTCAGATGAATATTATAAAGTCCAAAAGGTCTGGTTGCTTATATTAAAAATCATTCAAATTTAAAATGAATCATAACAGTTGATTAACATGTTATTAATTAACATAACATTTTGATAACATTTCAACATTTGAACCATTTTAATGGTTATTTTTTATATTTATTAATTTAAATATTTAAGCAATATTTATAAATATATAAAAATATGTTAGTGGTAAGATTGGTTACACTTTTCGATAAGGTCTTGTTTGTTAACATTAGCTAATGTATCAAACATGTACACTGTACTTTTTTGTTGGTTTAACTTTAAAAAGTAAGTCACTGGATTGCCTTAATTTTGAGTTTATTGAAATAAAAAAAATTGGTTTAACATATAGAAACTCAAAATATTATTATATCTGAACCACATAAAAAATGTGATAAATCATGAAAATAGAACAATTTGGCATGTGTCAATGCGTCATCACAAATAACACACTCACAATTACCCAATATGCTTACAAAATCTTTTAATACTATTTGAATAAAGGTTGTCGAATCTCAAAAATGTTTATTGTATTAACTCAAATTTAATTTCAATGAACTCAAAATTTTAAGGCAACCAGGGAACTTATTTTTGAAATGTTTTTTTACAGTGTATACAGTAAACTATATATATATATATATATATATATATATATATATATATATATATATATATATATATATATATATATATATATATATATATATATATATATATTTGTTTAGGACATTTATTAATCTTAGTTAATGCTACTTAATACATATTCTGTTTCTTTCTTTGTTGATGTTCACAATTAATTAGATTAAATGTATGATTATGCAGTATAAGTGCATTCTTACTTCATGTTACCAAATTTAGGTAACTAATGTTATTAAATGAATCCTTGTTGTAATGTGTTGCCACTTTATTTATAATGAACTTTACAGTTTTTTACAGGGAGATGTTCATGAGTCTGAATGACGGAGACATAAGACTTCCAAATCAGGGTCTAACAATGCACATGTTTTGCACAATAAAATTAAATGTTTCAGCCATGAGATTTTTATAACAATGTTGTTCACTGTCCATTTAGAGAAGCCTGTGAGAGAAGGTGGAATAAAAAACACTACATCCAGCAATGAAAATTTTATTTATTGTGCCCTGAAACTGAAGATCGTGGCCTCTTTTGACTGCGCGTTGAACCCAAGAAAAGTGCCACAGGCATACTGAAATGTGATATGTTTCAAGGTTCTGTAGTAATGCTTTAGCTGTGATATTGTTCAGATAAAAAAGGGGGAAATATGTGTGTGCGTCTTAACAGGGATAGATCTTACAGAGCTGGCAAATCTTCAGCACTAAACATATGGAGAGTACTGATCTGGCTCTATTTAAGCAGCCCGGCAGATGACTGATTAGATGGCCTGATTCCTCCAATTATTTACATTTGTGGCATCCATGGGAACCTTAACAGGCACATTAGAGCTTGTTTGGAGTGTAATGAAACTGGCCAGAAGTAAAGGAAAAGTAATAAGATTAGTGTAGTGGTGGTCAGTGCAGTAATAAACCTACATGCTTACAAGAGATAGTCGAGTGGTCAAATTAACATAATTTTCTGAAATAAAAAACACATTTTCTTCCGGCATAATAATATAGGAAAATGCACAATCATATGTTTGGATATGACTCCAAGCTTAAAATCAATGAGCATGTCAATTATTAATCTGGATGATTTATGAAACCAGGCGATCCTTAATGTTGGTCATACATTAAGATGCATGAACACTATTGCGTGGTGAACCTCTAATGTAGCATATATTACATCTGCTTTCAGAACAAAGACCACTAAATTCTCAGTCCGTCACATAATTTTATAAAGCGAGTAATTCCGTTCCGGTTTAAGATAAATCACGGCTATGACACTTAACCGAACAGTGTTACAGTGAACATACTCCATATAATTCAACAAAAGTTCATTGTTTATTTAATGATCTCTGCATGTCATTCAATTTAATTTCCAAAAGCAAAGAAAGGGTGCTTCTCCTTCTCTTTCCTTACTTGTGCATCCTTGTTTCCTTTCCTCCAGTCTCAGCTCCACCCCAATTACAATAACCAATTTGGTTATTAAAAAAATAATAATAATAAAAATAAAATAAAATAATAATAATAATAATAATAATAATAATAATAATAATAATAATAATAATAATAATAATAATGCAAGATGCCCCATTGAACTAGGTGAGGTGTATGGTTTTTTTAAAGGTTTTTTTAACTACACTGGAAGACTTTTATAAGTACATTTTTGCTGTAAAGTACAAACTAGCTATATATTTTAATTGTATTATAATTACATTTAATCTCTATGCCACGTTTCCAATCAAGTCAAATCAAGTGAATGCAATGATGATGGATGAACATTTGATGGTCCTTCGCCTTCCACAGATGATATATAATTATAAAAATATAATTAGACCAATTAACATAGTGATTGCTATAAGGGTATGAGGAGACTTTTAACCAGCAATAGAAGAAAAAAAATCACCTATTGCACCTTTAATATGCATTACCCACATTAAGTACATTTTTATGTTAAAATTTTTCAGGGTACGATTTTTGTCGAGCAAAATAAAATGAAAAAAACATGATTTAATTTAACATATTCAACTTCAGTTTACACCAACAAACATAATTTTTATGGGTTAGATAGATCAAGACCACTGACGAAGACCGCGAAAGTAGAACATTTTCAGGTTTGCACATACAAAATACACATAAAAAGCACATGCACGGTATCTTGAACAGCTGTGCTGAATGTCCATTGTTTGTCATGTGACAACACTCCAGCATTCTACTTTAAATCATTATTTGTACGCATAATTATTTAACAAGGACTTAAAATTTTTACATCAAAATTCAACAGTAACATAATTTTGAGGATTTCCTTCCTAAACTTTACCCCCACTTGACTCGTGTATGCGTGCCACTTTAATCGTAGGCAACTTCAGTGTTCGTATGAGGAAGGATTGCTTTGAACTTAAAACGGACTTACAAGAAAAGAACAACGAAAAATAACAAGTAAGCCTGTATTACATGTTTGGTGCTAGATTAACTTTGTATCTTTATAGTCTCACAAGGTGTTCAACTCTCTGTAACTCCAAGTAGGAAATCGGTCTGTTTTCATTTGATGCGTAGACGTAGCACCTTGCAATAACCACAATAAGATTTGTGCTTTGCTACTTTTAATTTGAAACAATATCTCCGCTTTCAAATGCTGCGGAAATTCAAACAATACATTTGTTTGTGGCGCCGAGTTTTCAAGCGGCATGCGAATCTATCTATTTGTTATATTTAGTTGTTATAGCACAAATAAACATGCATAATCATCAGAAGGTATATTTTGAAAGATATAGTACATATTACTTAAACGTATAATATGTTTCAAACGTGGAAAAATGGCAATTAAATAACTAGTAAACAATGTCATGTGACGTCACATTTACCGCAGGAAAGCTAAATGACCACAACTTGTAGTTAGTCAACTAGAGATAGAGGAGGATTTAGATACGTAGCCATGAGACACTGCATGAGATTACATATTCATTATTTTTACTTTATTGGTTTGTTATGATTTTTTCATTTAATGAATGTAGCCTTCAAATAAATCAGAATGAAAACAAGGTAGGATGCCGTTATTACGTTTTGATTTCAACAACAAATGAAGTAGAAATATGATTAATTTATTAAAAAGATGATATAAAAACTGCCTTGTGTAATTTAGATTATGTGTATCAGGCAGAGTAATATATGTTATTTGATTATTAACCTTTGCAACAGGGAAGTAAGCTGTTTTCTGTGAATGTCTGTGAACTTCCAATTTATTATCCGCTGGAAGAATAAGAAAATACAGTAAATGGTGAAATATTTTGTTACAAATAAGTGTATTTATATGTTTACATATATATTTCTATAATGAATTAAAACAGTATGATAACCCATCAGTTTGCGATATCAATGGCATGACGGAAAGTTTTTGTACAGCTAAAATAACTTCTCTTACATTTAGAAATATAGAGCTCAGCACATACTTTACTTATGCCTGTCAACCTTGCTAGGGTATGGACCACCAACCACAGATCTCCAAATTTCTCTGTCTTTGGCCATTCTTTCCAGCTGGTTGCAGGTGTAACCCATCTTGGTGATGTCGGCCGCGAGGTCACATTGCCAGGTGTTTCTTGGACAGCCTCTTCTCTGCTTTCCTTGGGGGTTCCACTTCAGTGCCTGTCTGTTGATGTTGGTTGATGGTTTGTGAAGAGTGTGCCCTATCCAGGCCCTGATTTCTTCCTCAGCAGGGAGTTGGTGAGTCATATCATATATTGTGATAAATAAATAAATGACAGCCTTGAGAACAGTTGGTTTATTTGAGCTCCATTGAGAAGTTTTTGTTTGAGCTCCATCAGATTTACTTCAAAAAAGTAACATATTATTAATAGAAATATTTTCGGCTTGTAGTAATCATTTTATAAAAGTAATAAGGTACTCAATGCTTGCTTTATTGTGAATAGGGTCACAGCTGAAGGGGTTGACTATATTCACAAAAGCCCACTGCATAGCCTATTTGGGTGTGAGCAAAAACGTGTTTTTGTGTGTCCCTTTATATGCAAATTAGCTTTCCTGGATAAAACTAACATCAGCGAACATTTTCGGAATAAAACTACAGTCAGAGACTGTGGTAACTTTAATCATTTTAGCCGTACAGCATTCTAGAAAGCTCAGTCAGAAAGGAAATTTGCAAACATTCCCAAAATATGAAGTGCCATTCTTACATGTTCTGGATATGAAGTTAGAGCACGAAAATGTTGGTATTGACCCATCCTTCAGAACTACTTTTTGAAAATCCACGTTGTATTGACCCTCATTAGTGAAGCAGTCATGCGTAAAATGATTCACACTAATATATAACATTTTACCAACATTCTACGGCACATTTCCTTCAAAATTAAATTCAACCAGGTGTCCTCAGTGGCTTGGATGCCGGGAGTCTCTAGAGACACGTATGTTGTTGGTACATCCAACAACAGAACATTTGTAATGTTTTTTTGGTGCAGACATTGTAAAACTCTAGCTAGCTGATGTGTGATGCGTGTCTATACTAAAAGGGTATATCCTCAACAGTCATGGACAGGGTTTCCCTACACTTATGACTAGGGGAAAATATGAAAGCATGTTGCAAGAGATTGATAATGATTGATGGGGATTATTAAAAAAAGTATTGAGTGGATTTTTACCATTATAGACAGGTTGTTTACACACACTGTGTGTACATCGGTGTTCAAACACCTTATAAATGTGAATTTTGCATAACAGTTTCCCTATAATCTTCAAGCTATGTCAGATTGATACATGGAGACACAAAGCTGAGTTAAATGTGGATATAGCAATCAATTATGTTTTGGTCCAAACAGCTGAGGTCACCCTTTTACTGCAAACATCTGTGGGCATATTGCATATGTGTGGCCAAAAACACTGGCCATGGAAGGAGAAACTCTTAAACCTGAAATCCAGCCATGGTCCATTTTATTTCTGGTGTAATATCAAATTACAGTGTGTCTGAGAGCACACTATAGACAGCTGCTATAGCCTTGCAAAGCAAAGGGATATCTGCACAAAGGGAGTGTGTGCAGAAGGAAAGGCACATGGTTAGCTGACTGGGGAACAGTCAGGTGGCCAAACAGGGTTGGCTCAGCCAGACACAACCACAATTTCCCTGAAAATCATTTCCAAACATTGATTAATGGGATGGCGGGTGTGTAAATGCTTTCTCGTGTCCCAGATGGGGAGAAAACTCCAAGGTTGTTTTCCTCTCAATGGAGGCAGTCTGTTCTAAAGCAGAGCATTCTGTCTAAAGTAAATGGAATGTTGAGAAGTGTGCTCCGGGCATTGAACATGATCAGCTTTTCCTGAACGGGGGTATATCTGAGCCATTCCAAGCACTGTCAAAGAGATCAGTGAAGTCAGGGTGACATTTGCTGGAAATATCATTTTCTGGAGTGCCATCCAAAAGACCATATCAGTGAGAGTCAGCCAAGCAGATGTACAGGAGCCGTGAGAACACTACGCTCATTCAGCTGGAATATCGTTGAGGGACATTAACTAGAAAATGAGTTCTCTTTGTGCCTTTCCGAACAATCTTTTCGAGTGCATAAGAATACTAGAGGAACGAGACTTGCAATGCAAAACAAAATGGAAGCCATTCTATAGACTTGTGGTGTCATAGCTGGGGGAGTGGTGTGGGGCGGAGTTGGCGTGGGGGAAAACAGTCCGTTCTCCCACAATGGAAATGCATGGCGTTAACCTAGTATCTAATGTCAAATGTTAATTTACGGCAGTGCCACGTTTAACAAGCGTTGGTCATATGTCTAAAATCCAGTTATATGATGAGCTGTTTGGCATCATTGACATGGGTTTAGATAAAGTCTAAAGTCTATTGTCTTGCATGCATGAAGAGCTCTTTATTTATTTTTTTTCTTGTTAGTACAGTATCTCTTACATTTTGCAAAACAAATTTAGAGTTGACATGTCAGTGTCACAATACCATTCTCAGATTACTGACAATAGCAATAGCAAGTGACTCTCGTTCGGCTCACTCACATTATATTTAACAGACACGTTCAGTTTTTAATTGTAGCGTCTGTTCTCTAACTGAACAAAATTGATATATATATATATATATATATATATATATATATATATATATATAAAATATTATGAAAATGAAAACAATAATTGGGGTGGTGGGCAAGTGATTCAGGGAACCAGTAGCAGTGGCTTTGCGAGTGGCATCGTAGGCCCATAAGTGCATTCTGGGAGTTGTTGTCTTTCATCCCCATGAGACAAAATACATTTTCTGGCTTTTCTCAGTCTAGAAGGCACCAATTTAAAAAAATAAATAGTACATAAATGACCCAATTCAAATACACATCAATCTTCCCAGTGCTGAAGTACTGCTTTAATGACATAAAGAAGACTTTTGAATGGTTTGCACATTAAAAACCTCACACACTGTGATGGCTTGCATGAATAGCGCTTTGAGTACACAGAAAAATTATTAATTATACAATTATTATTATTATATTTTTAAAATTCAGATGCAGATCAATTCCCATTTCAAATTTCTAACTATATTGGCATTTTTGTTAAATAAACTTGTGTTTGCAGTAATGCAATCTCTTATCTTTACAATAATACACCATCATATAGTGCAAATGGTTAATTTGAATGGGTGTAATGCACAGGCTTTGGGGATTGATGAACAACTCTATTATTTGGCAGCATAAAACTTGCAGAACGCCACACAGCAACTTTTCGGCATTGCATCGAAAGCAAAAATCATTTGTAATCGTAACAAAAGTAAAGATAGAGCATCTAACAAGGTCTACACGCGTTCATTCGAATGGGTTGTTTTCCCCTACGGCATAAATGGGTATAATGTTTTTGTGGGCATTCCCAGTAATGCCTACAAAGTCTATTTGTGAACTTGAGTCAGATCATATTTACTTCAGCAGGATTTAAATGTGTTACCCTTGTGTTTCACGTTTTTCAACACAGCCATCTTTGATGTTATTCTACTGCATAAACAGACATTGTTACATATATATATACAGTAACCATTTATTGTAAGCATAAAGTTCCTTTCAAGTTTACAGTTGGTAATTTGTTGGTAAACCAAACTGAGTTAGCAAACTGTTTTTTTTCCATGCATATGGTATATTTGAAATTAAATACTATTTGAATGCAATTGTAGGTAATAGAGTTGCTAGAAAACAACTATGAGAACTATGTTCTAAAACAAGCTAATACCTTAAGATGGAGGTTCCACCAGCACTAATATCTCTGGGTTGTCATTCAGATTTTTAGGAATGTTCCACACTGACTGCATTTGAAAATATCAAAGACTAAAATACAAAAAAGGAGAAAAAGGCAAAAGGCCAGTTCACCTTCAAAAGAACATGCGTGTGAGTGTTGTCAGATTCCTATCCAGCTCTCTGATTTTCTGATTGATGGTCTCGTCTCTTACAAACAGACATAAAGGTGAAGGAAAGGGGCTCGAGCAACTGCCAATGGACTAACGACTGCTTTTGCTTTCTTCAAAGGTGAAATCTGTAAAAAATGAAGAGGCAAATCCAGCAGCTAATCTGAATTTGAACGAAGTGTGCATTTTCAGCAGTGCGCTGTAATTGTTAGGCTGCTCGCGTTTGCATGCGTTGAATACAAACCGGTGTTTTGAGCAGCTGTGTTGATACTCGCAACACACCCTTGGTCTGATTGCGTAATGTGTGTAAAGGGTGTCTTGGATCCAATTATAACATTCTCTGTTAATTAGATGAACCTTAATGACACAATTTCTTCCCCCACATCCATGTCTAGATTTATTTGAAAGATCTCCTGGTAATTGTCATGCATAACTAGTCATGGTTACAAATTGGTTTGCAGGCTAACTATATAAAAAAACACTCTCTAGGCAGTTGTCTTACAATTAAACCACAATTACCATGTAGGGTGACGATTGATTGGGTGGCTGCACAGTACAACTTGCAGCAAGGTAGTTTAATGGCCTGATAGTTATTAGACCTATTTCAGGAATCCCTGGGGTGGATTGGAAGAGAAAGAAAAAAATGTAAATATGTCATTTAGAAAACCAACTTAGGTTCTAACATGACCTTTACGTTTAAGCAAACAACATTCAAAGATAATAATTGTGTTATATCAAGTCTATATTTATTATGGGTGTGCGTAATGTCGGAAATGAATCTGCACCTAATAAAATAAGTACAATTTAATTTAAATAAATGCAAGTATAATAAAAATATTAGTATTCTTTAAAAATATGTTGAAATAATGCAAATTGATGACTTGAGCAAACGCATAGACTATCGATTAACAGCCTCGGATTGTTGCAGTATGTCCACTTACATTGTCTTTAACAGTTTATACGGAGAAAAAAAAGAAAGAAAATAGTTTCATTATTTTTTATTTATTTTTTGCTTCTATGTGATTTTCGTTGACCGAGATCTGGCAGTAACCGCACATTTTTCATCTTGGGCGAGTGTTTCGCAGACAGCTTTCCCAGAGCATGAAATCCTCCATATGCCAGCGACCCAATGAGAATGCATGATGATGATACCTAACATCAGAGTGTAGGCATCAGAGTTGCTGTGGATTCACTTACCTGGAACTCTGAGTGGCAGATTTGAAGAAAATGACAGTTGTTTGGCAAATAAATAAATTATAGAGATTTACATATTAACTAACATTTTATCATGTAAGCTTTATGCACACCGTAAACAAGGAAATGTACAGCTCTGAAAAAAATTAAGAGACCATGTATAGTCATTTATAGTGGTCATGTTAATTAGTGAGTCCATGAATGGCTTGAGTATTTTAGAGCATTCTCTGCTTATATGGACTTCACTCCCCTGTTATATAGTAACTATTTGGCTACCTGTAGAATTCATGATTCTGGCAACATTATTATACGGCTATTCACCAAAAGAAAAAAGAAAAGAAAAAAATGTATCTGTCCACTCAGATTCAAGTATTCAAGATCCTTGTAATTAGGAGTCCTAATTGGTGCTCATTAAGATTATTTTTAATTAAAAGATGAACTGTAGTATTGTTTTTGTTTTTTGGGGTCTACTAGAGTAGATTTTTACGCTTGAATGGTCAAAAAACATAATTTTTCCATGTTTTACATTGTTGCAGTACCTCTCTTCCCAGTTTCATTAACGCTCCGTTTAGTACCCATCTCTGTTTTCCTTCTGAAAAGTGCCGTGTGCTGATTGGTTGGCTGGACCGATATGTTGTGTTTGGTCAACCAGTCCAAGCGTGTTTCTAAAATGCCACACCCTTACCATAAGCGCGAGTTTCGACACGCTACTAACTCAACTCAACCAGGCCTCATATATATATATATATATATATATATATATATATATATATATATATATATATATATATATATATATATATATATATATATATATATATATATATATATATATATATATATATATATATATATATATATATATATAATATACACACAATATCTCATTACGAGCTCTAGGAGGATGTTAACACGAAGTCTCTCATAATTACAGTACTTACAACATGGTGTGATATGCCTTCATTTAGCTAGCAACAGCCACGCCAGAGGATGAAAGCGAGTCCCCCTGCTACATTTTCTTTCCATCCCAGAAACTATTTCATTCAGATATACGTCACAATAGGGAAGAAAAGACTGTCACAATTTCTGTTGCATGGCGGCACACTCAAAACAAAAAAACAAAAATACTTAAATACATTAACCTTACAATATATATTTTTTAATTATCATGTCCTTTCACCCTGTATGATTTGACGTGGAACACAATAGGAGAAATGAAAATGTTGGCAAACTGTTACAATAATAGATCTATTGAATGTCTATTATTGTTAGAGCTGGGGTCTCATTTATAAAGCGTGCATTTGTTTGTTTTGTTTGTTCAAGTTTGTTTTTTATAGATCACAACCTTTGCGTGGGAACTGGCGTGCATACGCTTCCAGCCCCGTTTTGTATGTAAGCCAGTTCCCACGCAAAGGTTGTGATCTATAAAAAACAAACTTGACGGGAGAATGTGCACACCTTTAAGCAAACTTTGAGCTGTGCATACGCACATTCTGGAGGCGAAGGGAATTGGCGACACAGATGGTGAATTCTTGAACTGATGTTAGATGATGCACTGAAGTTAGAACTGTAGAAAATAAATGTGAGAAGAACGATTTTAAGAATTAATAATTTTCACTCCATTTCATACGTTATAACCACATTATCATGAAGTTTAAATCCAACAGTGTTATTTGTGCCGATTGTTTTAGGCTATATACATCTAGTAAAATCCAAACGGAATTCAAAATGTATTAAAAAAAATATATAATAATAATAATCAGTGCTGCCTTACAGACACATTGTCTACAGCAGTGGTGGCTGCAGTGGTGGCGTTCACATTTCTCAGTTCCTTGCTCTGAGCAATCTGGCCATACATATTCTTTGCATCCCGTCCACGAGAGCACCTTCAGACAGAGAGACGTTTGGTAATGAAACTGTCGTCAGTCAGTGAAATTCTGTTCTTGCATGGATGTAAAACAAATATTTTATTTTGCAGTATAGCTAGTGAGCTGTCAGGTTAAGTTTATTTGTATTTTTGGCTTATAATATTGAGTGAGAGATGTCGTATTTGATTTAGCCGATTTTTCTCAGTGACATTTTTTATGGTGTTGAACGTATCATAAGACAAAAATAAGAAACATTTTATATTTATTTATGTGAAACAATGTCTAAATTTACTAGGATCGGTCGGGTTGGGTCGGGTCGGGAAGAAAATCATTCTAAGAGGGAAGCGAGTGAACACAGAGGTCATTCAAGCGGGAACAAGTGGATGCGGAATAGAACCTAGTGGAAGTGGGATGAAAAAAAGTCCTGAAACAGACCTCCACAGTTCCTCTGTAAAATCAGGTGTTTCCCAGAAAACATGTTATACGTGACCTATCCCAAGTATAAGGGGCTTTCGTTGCCGTTAATGCTTGGATAGTCTCCTTTGATTAATGACTGCGACATGCGTAAACCTACCAACATACATCGCTGTGATTTGTGGAATGACATTTTATTTGCAAAACATTGGTTAATGGAAACTCCGCAATTTTTGTGCAAATCTGTAATGGAAACCAGGTTAGAAATGTCAGCCAGGGAAAAACTGGACGTCACAATGACTGAGGGTGCGTCTCAATCAGCTCCCTAGATTAGTAGTCAGGGCACTGATCAGGTTGTCAGCCCATTGACTGATTCCCCGATCAGTGCCCTAACTACTGAACTAGGGAGCTGATTGAGACGCATCCTCAGTGTGAGAGGGTCTGGTAGATGGGGAATAAGTGTGGTAGCAATCAGTACCAGGTACTGGGTTATGGGAAATGGAGTCCAGGGGATAATGTCAATACCCAGGTGAGGGTGCCCTCTGGTGGTGAGAGGAACCACAGAAGCCTGATTTGTGACAAATATCTGCATGTTGTTCTTTAATGACCAATTCTTAATAATTTTGTGTTTTGACCTTGTGTTGAGCTTTGGTGTTGAAAAAGCACACTGTGGTAATGAGAAGCGTAGCTATAGTTGAAACAGTGATCCTACTGCTGCTGCTGCTTTGTGTGGTAATTTGCAGATGCTAACATCCAGTGGGTCTCTCATGACCACAGCAGACTTCTAATCAAATAAACAGCAGAGAGGTTGAAAGGCTCTGCCATGCTATTGGAGCAAAGAAACTGCTCCATTCCAGCTCTGCAGTAGACCGATGCCTGCTAATAGCAAGATAAACTGTTGATATGGTAAAACCTCATACAACTTCAGCATTAAGTCATCTCCAGCTGTGATGATTCTGTCATTATTTACTTGTATTACTTTCTTTCTTCTGTGGAACAAGACATTTGATTGAACAATATTTTTGTGCGTTTTCTATACCTAAAAGAAAATTTGTATGTATTCCCTTTTTGAGTCCATACAACTTGTGTGCTATGTCTTCAGAAGCCATAAAGGTTTCGGAGCGCCATTAAGAAAATAATGAGTAAATATTCATTTTTGGATGAGCTATTCCACTGATGATTAGCATACCCTGTTCAGCTGGAAAATGTTAGCCTTATTAGTAAACATTTATTCTTATACAGCTATAACAAGTTTAGAGTGCCTGAAACATTTCACAGAAATGTACTTTCTTTATAGATTATAGTTCATCATCTTAAAGATCCCCTGTGCTGAAAAAACAAGTTTTTAATGTTGTTTATATTTGGGTTTTAGTATGCTTTATGACAAACCATGTGCAAAAATTATAAGCTAACACCATTTCTGAGTATTTTTTGTATTAAATGATGGATTGAGTCAAGAATTGACAACATTTAGAATGCAACAGGATGTTTCTGAATGGTTAGTTGATGAATTTATGTAGCTGATGTGGAGTTAACTATCTTCAAGTCATTGATTAGCATGTTCTGTCATGATAATCTATTAAACACTCTGGGAACTGTTGTAAGATGCCTATACAGAGTCAGAGAATATGCTGCATGAAGATAGAACATGTATAGTTTAGTTTAATTAACGTTATAACTTTATAACTGTTGTTATCTTGCTTTTATGACATGCTATCACATGTTATGTACTGTATTGCAATAAATGGGAAAAGACAGATGTGACAGCTTAGCCTAATCCTACCAGATTCTCGTACATGAATGTACAGAGAGGCTTGCCACTCTCCATTGACAAACATTAACTTCCTTGAAGGCGGTACTCTGTTGAAATGTAAAACTATTGGATCTGCCCAGAGCCATTCTGGATCTGCCATAAACCTGTTAACTTTGTTAGCACACACAGGTATTTAATCAAAATCTGAAAAGTTACTTTCCGGTCTGGAAACGGTGTTTATTCTCAGATGACGGCAGTTTGACGGCTTAAGTTTGAAAATGCGTAAACCACTCCTCTCCAACCGTTAGTCTGTTTGAGTGAGAGATGGAGAGGAGGAGCGCTGAGGTAAAACCCTACCCTCTGTTCAATACACTCTTGGTTTCACTTGGAAAATACGTCACAGCACTGAAGAAAACTCACTTGCTACTTCCGGTTCACTGGAATACGTAATGGCAATACCTTCCAAACACACAAAGAGCAATTACCATCCGAATAGGGCTTCACCTAGCCAACTCCTTCAGCACTAACAGAGCGGCAAATAATAAATAATACTGTAAATAATACTAAATACTGCTTCTTTCTCTTGTAAGCCGTTGGACGAGTCTGGGTTTGGTATGCAGTTGCTAGAAGAACGGTACTTTCCTGACTGAATTGTGCTAAGTGAAATGTTTGGTGGAGGGGGGATTATGGTGTGAGGTTGTTTTGTCAGGGGTAGGCTTAGCCCCTTAGTTCCAGTGAAGGTAACTCTTAATGTTCGGCATACCAAGATATTTTGGACAATTTCATGCTACCAACTTTGTGGAAACATTTTGGGCATGGCCACTTCCTGTTTCAACATGACTGCACAAGGGCACAAAGCAAGGTCTATAGAGGCATGGATAAGCGAGCTTGGTATGGAGGAACTTGACTGGCCTGCAGAGAGTCCTGACCTTAACCCAATAGAACACCTTTGGGATGAATTGGAGCAGAGACTGCGAGCCAGGCCTTCTTGTCTAACATCAGTGCCTGACCTCACAAATGCGCTTCTAGAAGAATGGTCAAAAATGCCCATAAACACACTCCTAAAAAAATTGTTGAAGCTGTTATAGCTGTAATGGGTGGGCCAATCCCATATTAAACCTTCTGGCTGTGCATGTAAAGGCTGGCATCCCAAAACTTTTGCCAATATAGTGTACGTCACAATAGGGAAGATAAGATTATCACAACGTCTGTTTGATGCCGACTTTTGAATGGTCTTCAATTTAGAAAAAATTTATCTAACCCAGTTAATGGTGTATTTACAGCATTTAGCAGCAGAAGTTAACTGCCAATGCTAACCAGACAAACCTTGACCTCCTACGGAACACATATAAAACCAAAACACAGTCAAACAATACAAAAAATTCTAGATCTGGCAATTTTTCTCTCAGTCACCATCCTCTCCTCACAGAATACCTTTTCAAGATCTACAGAAGCCATGAAATCTAAACCAAGGTCGAGCTATTAAGAGATGATACTTAGAATGTGGGCTGTCAATATTTCATCAGTTTTAATCCTGTAGTGAATGTCACAACATGACATTGATACAAAGACGTTTTAAAAGACAAAGGCAGAAGATGGAAAATGGAATGGTTCAGTGAGCTGAATTTATCTTTTTACACATGACAATAAGCCCAAAGTTAACAAAATGGCTGACTAGGTAACATTGACAAAAAAGGCCCAGTCATAAGCAAAGATATCATAGGAATCATCCTTCATTATATATATATATATAAGAACATTTGAAAAATAATTTGAAATTGAAGTGTTTGAGTTCACATACACTAACAATGGATTAACAAATTGCCTCATTACATGAAGATGTTGCAAGTGTGCAAGAAACTACATCTATTATAAACAACTTCTCATATATCACATTAAACAAGACATGCTTAGTTAGAATAGGTTTGCTGATTGAGACATCAGATAAATTGTGCAGGCCTTCCTTGTGAGCTGTTTCTTTTTCATTGTCATCTTTCATTCATGCTAAGATTAAACAGCCTTAATATGATTATCTATAAAGCGCTTTACCAGGCTGAAATAATACATGAGTCAACTCATTGTGCCTCTTGTTGGGGTCAATTAGCTTCCCACTGACACCAAAATGATATTGATAACACTTGTTTCTTTCTGAGCACTGATTTTATTTTTGGTGTTTTCTCATTTAAAGGTTGAAATTAGATTTTTGTTGATAATCTTTAGATCTGACAGAGTCATGAAATGTATAAAAAGACCCAAGAAAGACTTATAATTTTAAGTCTTTGCCCACCCTTGATTAGGTTTTTTAAATCTTGACAAAATGATTCCCCTCCATTGACAAGTTTTTGTTAAAAAATTAAATAATTTACACTGAAAAATTACAACAGCATTATTTTTTGAGATTTGTATTTTTGAATAAACAAAAGAAATGTTGAAAAGTTTGTAAAACTAAACCACCAGTAGGTGGCAGCAGGTGAGTCTTAATGAGTCATTAATTCAATCGATTCATTCAAACGACTGATTCATTCAAGAATGAGACAGTCTTTTACAGGCCCTGTCCCAAATAGCACACTTAATGTGCACTTTCGGTCTTGTGGACTTACAATGGCTGCTGCGTGCGCGCGTCTGTTGAGTCCACAAAACTGCAGGGTGTGCGGCTGTTGTGCGGCCGTTATGCGCCCTCGATGCGCACTTCTGCCGAGCCCACACTGGTGTGAGCTACGCAGAGGAGTTCTTCCCAGCAGTCAAAGTGGCATTACGTAGTGAAAGTGCGGACTCAGAGGAAGACCGTGAGGGTTTAGAGTGCCATTTGGGACAGGGCCAAAAACAATCATTGAATCTTCGATTCAACCGATCATTCAAACACTGAAACATTCAGTAACACACTGTTGCTGAGAGAGGCATTATGGTTCTGCTGTTGGAACTTTGTTGCTTGGAATCTTTGTTTGGAACTATTTTCACTGCTGGAATAGAACAAAAACAGTAAATATTGCATCTAAAATATAAGTGACTAAATGCTTAATAATTTTTTAGGGAACTTTCATATGAAATCAGTATCATTGTCAATTTTGATGGTATTCTGGAAAATGGCACATTTGGTTCTGTGAGGTTGTTTAACTGTATAATGTCATATATAAAAACTTTTTTTATGTTTTGGATGTTTACTGCAATTTCTCTGTGTGAGCAGCATTAATTTGTTTTGATTTCTCCTTGAGATGCTCGAGTGTTAACAGCATGTTGTTAGCATCAGTCATTACATTATATTTCATTATATGTCATTCTTGCATTTTGGTGATGCGTTTGTTATTTTTTTTGTTACTGGCGTTTTAATCAGCCTGTTGTCCGTCGGGCAGGTACAATGCTCTTTTACTTGTCCCTTCAAGAAATCCACTTGTCCCGGACAAGTGGGCAAGCGTTAATGTCCAGCCCTGTGATATTTTGAAATACGACATCTCTGGATCCAAAGATAGCAAAGGAGATGTGCATAAATCAAAAGGAGAGGAGGGAAGTTATTTACACACAAGCAGTTGTATCAATATCAGCAAATGTATTTAGTTACTTTAGTTAGAATGTATCTTTTTTGGGCTATTTTATACTTGGATAACCATACCTTAAACTCCCTGGAAATAACACTAAGTTTGACACACAAGAAGTCACAACCAATATCTTTGATATCTTTCAATATCCCAAATATATTACCTTGTTTCCTTTATAAGGGGTATCCCGACAAGAAGTGTGTGATGTGTCAGGCTGGTCCTCTCCACACACATTTGTCAGGTTTTACAACCTAGATTTGGGCTTCACCCGCTGGGTCCCAGGTGCACTTAGTTGCAGTCTTAGTTGTGCTCGCCTGATTTCCCACAAGACTGGACAGTATGGAAGAATGGGAATAAACTTCCCAACACCATCATTCTTGACACAGCATCGTATTCCCTTTTCAGGGAACCAAGGTTACAGTCATAACTGAGCCATTTTTGACAATGCAGCTTGACAATGGTAACACACACACAGCATGTAACATTGCAGTGCAGTGTACAACCTACAACTATGAATGCCCTTACTATGTACCACAGCAAGTCTGGTGCTTATGCTCTCAGGTTACATAAGGGCATGTGTCAAAGGGACCATTCCCAGAAGGGAAATCCAGGAAGATTTTGCTAAAACTCAATATGAAGCAGCCACTTCTGCAATTACATTTAGAATAATGCTTCATAAACTGTCTTCTGAAATTGTCTCCAGTGCTATAACGTTTAGATTGCCTGCGACCTGCTTGGAACATTTTTGCTTGGATTGATCTGTACTGACATAGTCACTTTCATCTCTTTTTGCAGAGCAATCATAACCCATTTAATTTACGCTTCAGACTGTTCGCATAATTGGACAGATCGTTAAAAACCTACTGATGACACATTCAGAAAGAAAAGTAAAGGCAGGTTGTCAGTCTGCGAGATCGAGCGAGTATTCTTACTGCAATGATTTGGATTATCTTCCTTTATATAAGACTTCTTCTCTGCCAATTGTGCAGACAGAAAGCTATTTCACACAAATGTGAAATTCTCTAATATGTAGCGCAGTCGTATATGCCTTTTGTGGCTTTGTGCTTTACAGGCGTGTTGATTTAAAGGAGTAGATTAGTTTTAATTCATGTCTTTTGAGTTTAGAAAAAAAAACAAATAACGCTAAAGGTTTTTGAAGTTCCTAGGCAGTTTGGGTTTGTCTATTAAGAAAGTAAAAAATATTAATGATAAAAATATCTGCAGATGGTCGTTGACCCTCAAATCTCCATGGCACTGTTCATTAAGAAGGTCAAGGGCTCTGGATTAATGTGCAAGCTCTTGGATGCATATCGGGCTAATTCTTTCAGGGGTCCGTGGGGAGATTCTGAAGTGAATGAACGGTAGGCATTAGTGCTTGTTTGTAACTCACAGTTAGTGCTAAATACATGTATGATTCAGTGAGCTTTGGGTGTAAGAGAATATATGAGCAGCTATTTCATCATCTCACTCCCATAGCTCATGTTTACAGGGTTAGTTTGAAGCTTTTTAACTTGAAACTTCCTCTCCAAAACTGGTTGTCTATCTACAATTATTGCGTAGGCTTGGCAAATTCAGACCCCATGGCGTGACCACGTTTTGGTATTTGGTTGTGACATTACGCTAGCTTTGTGACAAGGCTTTTTATTTCAATTATTCACCCACATGCTGTGCGTTTGTCTCTAATCAGCATCCAGACTAATTAAGCGCACATTTCCGCAGCTAAATGTTAGTATTTGTTGGATGTCTACCAATCCATTATCTCTTGTTTTGAGAGTTCCCTTTAACTGGCACCTTAACGTGCCATTTGGACCCCATGTAGGATGTTGAGTGAGACTGTCCTATTCATCATATAGTCATTAAGTCCAATTTAATAATTGAAACTAGCAGCCCACACAGTCAGAATGATCTACAGTATGACATATAAATGACACGCACATTCTTTAGGAGTGCGAAATTCAACTTTTCATAATGCAATGTCTAATTAATGCAGTCTTTCTGAACACAAGTAATCAGTTCAGAGTAAAATGGCTGGCATGACAACCTTCACCTGTCATGAATGCTATTTTCGAATGCTTTTTGCACACTTTTTCTTTCTATCCATGTCTGATGATTCTAATAGACCTTTTTTGATAGTGGTTTCAATGTGAGTCATTCAAAAGTCACAAGAGCACTTTGGGTAGTGGCTGTATGCTAAATAAGAGCATAATTATAGCTTTAAAGTTAACAGTATATGTTTGAAAATCCTTGGCATATTCAAGAGCATAATGAGTAATCATTTTTTTGACGTCATCCTTAAAAGCATACTGACATTTATAAAAATCAATGTTTCGCTCCTATCGTGAATCAAAAATCCTGAGGGAGACGAGCCTCTTTCTTATTAACACCTTTTTTTACCATAATCAACTCTGACAGAGCACCTTGTGAGCATTTAGCAGCATCCGGCATCAAAGAACCGTGGATCAAACAGAGTCCAAGCAAACCAACACAATTATAACCAGCTCTGTAGGGAGTAAAATAAAGAGTCTCAGCATTTTTCTCTGATGGAAATGGCAAAACATCCCGCTCCCAAATTTCAAGTTCTTCACTGATTTAGTTTGGGGAGAAAGGGATTGTTGGAAGTAATGTGTTTTAATAAGTTAGGAGTCACATGGGATGGATTTGATTCAAGCTGTTTGTTCCCTTTATGGAGCTTATTAAACGGGAGCAGCAGATTCGGGCCCATATGCTCATGCTATCTTTACAACTTTATGCGGCTGTTGGCATTGGCGGTGAGATGAATTATTGAATCGGTTAACGAAACTCATTAAAGCATACTGCACCACAGAACATGGGAAATATATTTTGCTTCATCCTCTGAGCTGTTTGAATAATGAACAGCTGAAACTATTCAGCAGAGCTTGTAGTGAATAAGTGAGTATACAACAGTTCTCGCTCATTCCTCAACATTATAGACAATATATTAAGCCAGGAGATGGGTAACAAGCTTTGCATTTTCTCATTCCATATAGCCTACTTATGAAACCTAGCTGCAGAAACATCTAAATCTTCAGTTTGCATGAAAATCTGTTTGTATCCTTGTCAGAATGGCAGCTCAGTCACATTCACTTCAATGCTAACGTATGCTAATTTATATACATATAAATGGTAACTTGTGCCAGATTTTGACAGTGAGTGGCAAGAGTAGCGGATTAAGTTCAAGCGGATCACATGACACAGCAGTACAAATAGTAGACTGGAAATTCACAATGCCCCACTTGCTTCAACAAAAATTAAGGGATGAATGCTAATATTATTGAGGGGCTAGTCTAATGTTCAGAATGTGTGCCTATACTGAAAGCTCAGGAAAGTGAAGGCAAATGCTTTAGTTCGATATCAGCTAAACTGGATCATGGCTTTATTTATTGTGTTGATTTGCAAGATGTGCTATGGTTGGTTGCAGTGGTTGCTGAAATATGGAGTTGGCTACGGTGATAAGCATTGCTAATTTGAAGTATACTTATTTTTTTGTAGGTGCACTTATTTAAGTATACTTTATGTGGTAAGTATGCTAATATTAAAGGGGTCATGAACTAGCTTTTAAAAATAAAAATTAAACTGTTGTCTGCGGTCAACTACGACATTCGTGTAGTTTTACATTTAAAAACATCATGATGAATAAGGCTATTTTCTACCCTGGTTTAAGCCTAGCTCTTAAAACTTTATTTTTATGGGCATGCCACACTGGAGAATTGGAATTTAACGCCCACTGCTATAATTGGACAACAGTTTTGCATATTATGAGTTTTGAATTGTTTTGAAAACTTCCAGTGTGGAGAAAACCAAAATGATTTGCCCACAGGGCTTGCAAAATGTATTCATTAAACAAACACAATGATTTATCTCTCATCCACAAGCAATTAATTGGAATGTTATTTTTTATTACTTGGCCTGCCCGATCGGTGGATATAACCGTGAACCGTGCAACACACACACACGTGCACGTGTATTTCACTATTTAAGATAATGCGAGTCCTGGCCTATACATGTTCGAGTTTGATCACCAATCGCAGGACAATGAAGCAACGCAAATTCAAAGACGTGGAAGTTATGTTTGGTCAGACACATACATAATCAGTAGATATCAAACGTAACAATGCAATACTATCACACATTTAAAATAAAATTACTTGCATAATTGTGTTTCAATATTCCTGTCAGATCCAGAAGCAACAGCATTGTTTTTTTTAATCTAATCATGACTGCAAATCTGGTGAAATTAAGCAGGTGAAACACTGAGTTCCAGTCAATCTCATGTCAATCTTGAGTACCTATAGAGTAGTATTGCATCCTTCATATCTCCGAAAAGCCTTTAGTTTTATTATATTTATAAAAGAAATATAGGCTTTACCGAAAAAAACCCTAGCGGATGTGCTTTGGAACACCTATATTGGTCAGCTAAACAAATGTATTTAAACACACACCATAGATTGCATGCTCCATTGATAAATTAACTAACGTTATACACGATCGTGTTGTTTACTGATGTTTACTTTCGCAACGATAGCCAACAACATATTACCATGACCTTTTATATATCAAAAGCTCAAGGGAAAGATGATTTCTTAATCCACGACCACATGAATGTGTTTGTAGTTAAAATAAATTAAAATTGAATCCATTTTTCGTTTGTACTACAACTATACATATACAATATTACAAATTAACTTATAATACTGATAGTTTACTAGTTGAATACTTGTAGCAGGTTTTTAAGTTTATGAAAAGCACACTTTGGTGTATGGTCTAGTCTAGTAAACTAGTTTTAAATTGCGCAATATGATTAAATGTCTTTATTGTCATAAAATAGAGGAATATGTCAGTATGCTATTAACATTGGGTTATGAACTAATTGCCAATTTCTTTAGAGAGAACGTAACTGAAGTAAATGTGCCCATAAAATGTAACACAAAGTAAGAGAATTAAACAAAATACAAAAAAAAAAAATTTCAATCTCTTATTTCTCATCATCAATATTGATACCAAAATCGTTATTACTTTTAAATCAGACTAAGAAAATGTTTTCAAATTTATGTTTTATTAACCACTGCGCATACAAAATGCAATTGGGATTTTGCTTGCAGTCAAAACTAGTATTAACTGGCCTGAAATGTCTGCTTAACTACTGATGCATAACAACAAAAGAGGATATTTTGAAGAACGTTGTACTCCACTGACTTTAATTTTATGGACAAAAAAGTTTTTAATCTATCTCTGTGTGTGCATGTTTGTGTGTGTGTTCATCAGAATAAATGAAAGTAATTAAGGTTTAGAACGACATGAAGGTTAGTAAATGGTGAAAAAATGTTCTCTTTTTGTGTGAACCATCCCTTTAAAATTGAAGCTCTGTATTCTGTCTGCTGATTGTGGGTAGTAAGAAATTTGAGAGGTTCCATTCTGTCACTATGCAAACTAGAGCATAGTAAATGCTTAATGTGGACGCGGTTACAGCATTGCTTTGAATTGCTATGAATATTCATGCATTAAAGGCAAGCACAACTGTGCCCCAAATGCATCCGCTCTTAAGGTGACACCATCAATATTTAGACTTCCCTTTGCCATGACACATTTCACTTGTAGATTTTTCTTTAATTCTACGGTCTCCGTTCTCACTGTTTCTAATTTCACATTCAGTCAAGATAAGCAATCATGTGTTCTTCAGCATAGCTTAACATAAGAATAATTCATGAGTAGTTGTGTGTCTTATTTCATCAAGTCATTGCTTTAATGCAATGCTTCATTAAAGAGAAAAGCCTCATTATCATTATTCTGTTGCCATGGGATCCTCCACTGAGAGCTAGTTTGAAATATATTAAGTTCTTGATTTTCTAAATCACTGATTAACAATCTTTTTTTTACCTGAAAGGATCTTACTGGTGTAAAACATTTATAGAATAAAAGGATGATTATTAAAACCAGATAAGTTATGTAGGTCGCTGATTCTTTGGTTTATTTTATTATTTTTTTACCTTAAAAATGCAAAAGGTTCATTTTAAATAATTACAATTAATCTTATACATTTACATTTTACATTTACATTTATGCATTTAGCAGACGCTTTTATCCAAAGCGACTTATAACTCAGCAGTACAGGAAGCGATCCGTCAAAAAGAGGCAAAGAAACGCAAAAAGTGCACTAAATACCAAGATTTGTATACTACTCACAAAAAACAGAAAAAGGGAAGAAGAAAAGAGAAATAGAGGAGGAAGATTTTTTTTATTATACCCACCAAGGCCGCATTTCTTTGATTAAAAATACAGTAAAAAAATAGTAATATCATGATATATTATTACAATTTAAGATTATAGTTTTTATTGTAGTATATTTTAAATTGTAATTCATTCCTGTGTAGTGTCTGCAGAAAGATAAAATAAAGATATAGAGGGTAAAAAATGCAGACTCGGCCCCATATCTTTGCAAGATGTCAGCGCCATATTCAGACGTTGGCGGCTTCACTTTTTTCAGTTCATATTTTTTTTTGGTGTATGGTTGAAACAATCATACTAAAAATATATTTGAATGTGTTGAAAGTTATGTTAACGTTACTCGGTGGCATCGGTGGCTGCTATGAGATATTTGTTGCATACTGCAGTAAGCTAGATCGATATTATAAAGGATGACTTGTGTTGCTAAATGGCTAAATGCTGCAATACTGTTACTACAAAGCCTTTCCTGATTATGCTATGTTAGCCACAAAATAGTGTTGTCTCTAAGGCATAATACAAACTTGTTACTCACGGTAAATCAAGAAAAGGAGATTCAAACATTAAGACTAACCTTGTTGAGCTATATAACAATGATCCGTTTTCTATCTGTAAATGTATTCAAAGAGTTGCTTGTCAAACATATAATATATTAAATCGTTTTTAGTGCGTTCCATGATTTCTATGGAATTAAAGCTGGAAATCGAGCCAACAATCATATTGTGCCAGCATATTAGTTTTCTGAAGGATCATGTGACACTAAAGACTGGAGTAATGAGGCTGAAAATTCAGCTTTCCTATCACATGAATAAATTATATTTTAAAATATACTCAAATAGACAAAGGTGTTTTTAAATTGTAAAAATATTTAACAATATTAGTTTTTACTACATTTTTACTTAAATAAATAAAGTCTCGGAGAGCGTTCAAAAACATAGAAAAATCTCTATTCCAAACTTTTGACCTGCTGGTGTATATTTTTGTTAAAAAAAGATGTCTTTCTTTTCCTAAATTACTTTTACTTTTCTTTGTCTTCAACACTTTTATTATCTTACCAATGTGTAGGCTCCAAATGTTTTAGACTAATAATCAAAATGCTTCTATTTTGATTATTTTCTTTTTAATACATCTCATATTCAGTCAATAAGTGGCAGCAGTCCAGTAGCGCAATGCAGCCTGCTTCTGTAGGGTTACATTTACTTGCGGATTTTGCTTCAGCTTTCTTCTCATAACCGATATTATATTGGTCACAGCTTTTTTCACCTCGAGTCGTCCACACTTACTAACAAGCCACAAGCTTACACACAGCAGTCAGTTTGACTTCTAACAAAGGGCCATAACCTCACTCAGACCTCACGCTGTTACTGAATTCATGCATAGTGGCTGCGTTCATTGCTCTTAAGTAAATATCTTAATCAAGTCCAAACGTATATTTTTAGAGAGTGAAATTACATTTCCTCCTTTTGTGTAAATATCCGATGCTTCTACTTATTAATGTTTGCTAAGATATATATTAAATGACATGATCAATGAATTTGCTTCTGTATTTTGTTTTTTAAAACTGATCATAAGCCTGGTGACATTTTAGGGAAATCAGCTGGAAAGTAAACAAGGTTGAGACAGTGATGTCTTTATTGGCCAACAAAAAAGGACTCTGTATTGCAAAGAAGTTGTCAATTGTCTGTTACCCATTGTCATCAAAATTGTTGGTTTCAAACAATCTGCCCTGCAAGGCCAAACATCACAGATGGATCACAACAACCTCCAGTCTTTTGTGAACAA
The DNA here is from genome assembly GCF_024679245.1 of Pseudorasbora parva. Taxonomy (NCBI): domain Eukaryota; kingdom Metazoa; phylum Chordata; class Actinopteri; order Cypriniformes; family Gobionidae; genus Pseudorasbora; species Pseudorasbora parva. The sequence continues at coordinate 11,897,147 of NC_090194.1, read as the reverse complement.
GTAACGTTTTTCTAGAAAAGAACACACCAACAAAGATAAAATGCTGTGAGACGGATTTTGAAACTGTAATCCTTCAGTTGCTCTTGATCTTTTCTCTCTAATTGATTTTAAGTGATTTTTGCCCCCTATGTTGGGTTGTTCCCATTTTCATTTTGCGTTGTTGTAGCACCCAAACTCAAGTGAGTCAATCGCTGCATCTGAAATCAAGCACTAAATAGTGTAGTTTTTTTTAAATGTTTTAATTTTTAATTTACTTATTTATTTATTGTTGTTGTTGATTGTTTTAATTCATTCTGTAGCACATTGAGATTTTTTTTTAATATAAAGTGCATTACAAAATAAAATGTATTTTTTGTCAGGAGTAATTAAACAATTAAGCAGACAAGAGAGACGTAATAAAAATCATCCATCTTTTTATTTTATTTTACTCCCTTCCTTTCTCTTGTTACGTTATTAAATCAACCTCAACCATTCTGACTTCCTCTTCAAAATCAAAGTCAGCAATATAATTCCACTTATGAAAATGGTATGGCAAAAGTCTGAATACATAGGGCCCTATTTTAACGAGCTAAGCTTTCTCCTAATGAGCCATGGGTGTGTTTTGGTGTTTTGTAATGTGTGATAAACATATATATATATGACTTTAGACCTGTTTTTTGTTGGTTAGTGGTTTTCAGTTGCCTCAAAATAGCAATGCATCTACAATGCTTCTGAACACACCTTCTTTTTAGACAGGAGTGTATTTGCTATTTAAAGCAGGGCTGGACATTAAGCATGTTCATGTGCTTGTCCTCCGGATAAGTAAATTGGTCATTCACCCTTCAGAGTAAAAAATGTGCTTGTCTGGAAAAAAAAAGTTTGTGTGTGTGTGTGTGTGTTGTAAATATAACTTATTCTTAAGCAATATTCTTACCAGCTCATTCAGCTTTGACATATTTTATAAAGGGCATTTTCCCCTAATCTTTTAAAATATGGGCTAAGCTTTAGATTTAATTTAATATTGTTATATCGTTACATTCAAAATAAGACACTATAGGGCTGTTACAAATCAAATTAAATAATTTAAACAGAAAAATTACAACTGCATTAAATGATGTAATGAGATGTATTTTTGAATAAACAAAATAAATGTTGAAAGGTATATGAAACTAAACCACCAGTAGGTGGAAGCAGGTGAGTCTTAATAAGTGAGTCATTGAGTCCTTCATTCAAACGATTCATTCAAACGATTCATTCAAACGACTGATTCCCTGAGAATGAGGCAGTCGTTTACGAATAGGTAACTGAATCTTTGATTCAACTGATTCATTCAAACACTGAATCATTCAGTAACACACTGTTGCTGTGAGAGGCATTATGGTTCTGCTGTTGCTTGGAATCTTTGTTTGGAACTATTTTCACTGCTGAAATAGAACAAAAACACTCAATATTGCATTTAAAATGTAATTGACTAAATGTTAATTAATTGTTTATGGAACTGTCATATGAAATCAGTGTCATTTTCAATTGTGGTGGTATTCAGGAAAACAGCACATTTGGTTGTGATGTTGTTTAACTGTATCATATGTTATAAATATAAAAACTTCACATTTTGAATGTTTACCGCAATGTTTTGATTTCTCCTCAAGATGCCCGAGCATCAACAGTGTGTTGTTACCATCAGTTCATTACATTATATTATCCATATCCACTATCAATCACTTATACTAAATTAATACAGAATCATTCTTGCATTTTGGGAATTAGTTTTTTTTTTTTTTTTTTTTTTTTTGTTATTGGCATTATAATCAGCTCTTTTCCGTCGGGCAATTAAAATTCTCTTTCACTCTTCCCTTTAAGAAATCCACTTGTCCCAGACAAGCGTACAAGCGTTAATGTCGAGCCCTGTAAAGGAACACGCTGCTATTTTTGAAAATAGGCTCATTTTCCAACTGCTGTAGAATCCATTCAGCCGATCTCCGAGTCTGGCGGCAGCACTTTTAGCATAGCTTAGCATAGATCATTGAATCTGTTTAGAATAAAAAATTACCAAAGAGTTTCAATATTTGGTAATTTTTTATTCTAATCAGATTCAATGATCTATGCTAAGCTATGGTAAAAGTGCTGCCGCCAGACTCGGAGATCGGCTGAATGGATTCTACAGCAGTTGGAAAATGAGCCTATTTTCAAAAGGCTAGGAGCTATACTCTCATACCTGTGTTATAATCAAGGAATTTTGCTGCTGTGCCATGGCTCAACTCAACTCAACTCAAGTTCTTTTAAGCTGTTTAACTCTATGGGAGTTGGAAAAAATGAGGCTATTTCGAGGCGTGTTCCTTTAAACCAGGGTTTCTCAAGCTTTTGCCTACTGCGACCCAATTTATTTTTGTATGCCAGTCATACGACCCACTAAGGCTGGAAATAAATAACACATTTTACATCTAGACTATTTTATAAAAACTCAGCTGTTCATGGTTTGTTCATGTTAGTCCACAGTGCATTAATTAATGTTAACAAGATTTAATAATGCATTAGTAAATATTGAAAGTGCAGTGCATTATTAGTTCATGTTATGAACCATGTTGTAAAGTTTTACCATTCATTTCACGAAAACACTTTTTTTCAATAATTAGGCAGACTATGAGGCAAACGCGTATCCAGTAGGCAAACGATATCCAGACGCGGTGGAATTGGGGAAAGGGCCACTCGTAGTGTTGCACTCAAACTAGCTGTTGTCAGTCTATTCCTGCTTTTTGTTTTCATTGCATTCACTGTTGAAAATCCCGACTCACAAAGATAGGTGGTTCTGAATGGCAAGAGAAACTTCATTGCACGATCTGCGAGTTCTTGATATTCGTGTCTGGTTTGAATCCAGAAGGAATTCTGGCATCTCGAGCACGCTGTTGTTACCAAGCAACGGGGTAAAACGAGTAGGACCTTAGAGCCGTTCGCGCCAGTGATACAGTATTGTGATAAGACAGTTTAGAATTAGCGTAAGAAAGTTACGGCAATAATGATTCAACATACGAAATTCGAAAATAGGAGACTGCATAGAAAGTCTCGCAACCCCCCTATAGAATGAGCCACGACCCACTCACTGGTTGAGAAACACTGCTTTAAACAACGTAGTGGTGGATGTGAAAATAATAACCGCGTCAAACATGCAATGAACAATGAAACACTTGCATTGCACCAGGCATCATATGATAGGGTCCTTAGTATTTGAAAAAAGTAGGCAAAAAAGTACCCAAATGACCAACTACTTCCTGCAAGTTTCAGAATTGCACATCTGATGGACACAATAGCTGTTTTTTCACCGTCAGGCCAAACCATTCTCATTGCCTAACCATTCTATTTTGTGTAGATCTGGTGCATTCGAAATTATTTCAATTCCAATTTTATGCCTGCAATTCACAAACTGTACCAAGTCGAATTCCAGATGCTTAACCACCTGTAAGTAGAAGCATTAAGGATCAGTGTAAAGACAACAGTTATTTATGTCAATGAAATCGATCTGTATTGACCAAGATACACAGATTCAGCATTACTTTGTGAATTAAAGTGTTCAACAAAGAGAGCGCTTGCTCTGCCAAAAGATTGATTTCTAAATTCCATTTGTCTTGATGACTGCTGTCTTAGCTGTATTGTGAATAGAAAGAAAGCTAAGGCAGGTACAGTACAGCTATACTTAACCCGGCTTCACCCTGCTGTAGTCCTACATAGTAATTGATGCTTTTTGTATGCTGCTGTCGGCGGTTAGGAACCATACACATTATGGAAGGACCATTAAGTTGTCGGAGCTTGTCAAAAGAAAATACATCTGTCCGTAATGGTAGACAGACTCCAGTATGATACGGGAAGGGCTACTGACGCATACAAAGGGAAAATAATAGCATGAGCAGAAAACTAATTTGGATTAGTAGAAAATCTAAAACTCTATATCTTATTTTGGAGCCACACAGCAACAGAATTATTCCTGTATATCTCCTAGCAACCGCTGGTTCATTTTGTTCTTGCTTTGTGCAGCAATCATTAGGGTCTTAATTCTTGTAGATTGTGTGGCTTGTATCGACGATGCATTAGTTGTATCATAATATTATTTTATTATGACGAAAATTACCATAATGGGAACAAAGTAATAACTTGCCTAATGGGAATACTTAATGGAAAGAAACATCTTGTGTCAAACCAGAACCCAGATTTTCATTTATTTGTCATGCATGTCATTACTGACTCTGCTTGTTGCAAAACATCTACTCACACATTTATTCTGATAATCACAACTGGGTTGTCAAACACTTCAATCAAACATGTTTAGAAAATGTACATATAAAAACAAAAATACCTCACTAAATTATCAAAAATCACAAAAGCTGGAAAAAAAATGCCAAAAGTCCTGAAAACGGCTAAATTGCTAATTGAAATTTGGCAGCAATTGCTATAGTATAAAACGAGGTCTAGAAGAGACATGGACAATGGTGAAAATACACAATCAGGCATAACATTGACTGCCAAAACATCGAGGCATGGACTTCACTTGACCCCTGGAGGTGTGCTCTGGTATCTGACATAAATATGATATAAGCAGTTCCTTTAAGCCCAGTAAGTTGTGAGGTGGGGCCTCCTTAACTCAGACTTGTTTGTTCAGCACATTCCACAGATGCTCGATTGGATTGAGATCTGAGGAATTTGGAGGCCAAGTCAACACTTCAAACCTCTCTCACTTCTCACCTCACTTCTCAAACCATTCCTGAACCATTTTTTGCTTTCTGGCAGGTTACTCATGTGTCCACTGTTAGCGTTTTGGCAGCGGACAGGGGTCAGTGGGCACCCTGACTGGTCTCCAGCTATGCAGCTCCAAATGCAACAAACTGTGATGCACTGACACCTTTCAATTAGAACCAGCATTAACTTCTTCAGCAATGTCAGCTACAGTAACTCGTCTGTTTGATCAGACCACATGGGCAAGCCTTCACTCTCCATGTTCATCAATGAGCCTTGGCCGACCATCACCCTGTGGCTGGTTCTCCACTGTTCCTTACTTGGACTACTTTTGATAGATACTGACCACTGCAGACCGGGAACACCCAGCAAGAGCTGCAGTTTTGGAGATGCTCTGACCTTGTCATCTAGCCATCACAATTTGGCCCTTGTCAAACTTGCTCAAATTCTTAAGCTCTCCCATTTTTTTCAGCTTCTAACACATCAACTGAAGACGTGTTCACTTGCTGCCTAATATATCTCGCCCATTAACAGGTGCCTTGATGAAGAGATAATCATTGTTATGTACTTCACCTGTCAGTGGTCATAATGTTATGCCTGATCTGGGTATTTACATTGATAATGACGATGTTTAAAAACATCAGTCTAGCAAAAAGGTTATAGTAAATTATCTTCTGTCTTTTTTCTTGCTGCTTGAAGTTTTTTGGTCATTTTTATTAAAAATTGTATTATATCAATTGAAATAAAGCATGGAAAATGCAAAATAAGTGTTGCATCAAAAACAAAATTAAGGAAGTGTCTTGCACAATACTACATAGAATATATCCAGTTAAGAATGCTTTGGAAAGATTTAAATTCAACATTTCATAGACCTGTGAACTTTGCGGACTTGAAAAAGAATCTTTACAACTCAAGATTATTTTGGGAAGATTTAGGAATGTATATTATTAGAAATGGTGTGTATGAGAAATGTGTGTATTTAATGTGCTTTTTATTTTCATAATCATAATGTGGAAAGTAAAGAACAATAGAACACAAAAAAGAACATTGTCATTGTCTGAAAAAAAAAAGGGACTGAGTATCTCTAAAGCTGGGTTAGGTTAATGGCTTGTTAAAACCTCTAAAAAATGATTGTGAGTGCTGAACTTCAAAATGACCTTGACGTTGACTACACCACGGGAGAAAGCGGCTTCATGTTGCCCCTATGAAAATGAACAAAGAACTCCTATAGATCACACAACAGCATGACGCCTTCACGGTATTTCAGAAATATGGACACATAGATAGATATAAAGCAGTTTTCACTCGCAATTGCGTATAGTTTTCTGATAGTTTAAAAACCATAAGCTATTTAATTAGAGAAGAACACCATCTGTGAGCAACAACAACAAAAAAATGCTGCATATATAATTTGGAGATTAAAAAAATCTTTTTTGAATGAGACAGACAACTATAGCTCTGAGTCCATCTTCCGCACTCCTGCTCCTGAGGTGTTACTCCCATGTGTTAGTGAACTGCTGCTCCTCAAGTGGCTCCACTGGAGTGTTCTGGCCCTGATGACTCATGCCATCTGTTAACAGATCTTCTACGATCACACTTCTATGTTCTTTCCAATAAAAACGAAGATAAAGATTCTCTTTTTTAATCTTTTTGGTTTTCCAGATGGTTTTAAATTTGATTTACTGTTGCATCAAGTTTAATTCTCATTTTTTAAATTTTTTGGATTGGATTAAATTTAATTTTAGCATGCTACAGAATACTTTCGGATTACTTTGTGCTCATTAAATACATTTGAGATTAACTTTTTATAATTTTCTAAAGTACAATTAAAGGCTTCATTGTTGTAAATCCTTGTGGTAACACCATTTCATTAGTCGATTTAAGACATTGTACTAAAGATAAATACATTTGCAACTACATGTAACCTACCAGTCAGATTATTAGTAGAGTGTCTGCTTAATATCATATAATATTAACTTTATTTTGATTAAATAAACTTTGCAAGTAAGACAAGTTATTCTACTAACCATAATTTTATGGCCAATTAATCAGGCGATTTTTTTTTTTTTTTTTTTTTTTTTTTTTTTTTTTTTTTTTTTTTTAATTAATCGGCATGGTGATTCTGCTGCAAATTAGGCCGATTAATAGGCAGGCACATCATGCGAGCAGTTTAGCGTTGTTGTGGAACACGTGGTGCTGCCTCTTGCGGCAAGCAGAGTGCCATTCCACCGCCATAACCCTGTGATGTCCTACTCTAACTTAAATTCTTAATCTAGCCTCATATATTTAATTGGTTAAATATGGTGCTACATTTGGAGAGAACATTAGAATAACATTTGGGAAGAGAATGCAAGTATAATTTTCGATATTTTATTGTCAGCGAGCCTGCAACCAGCTGTAGGCTACAGGTAGGCACGGGTACCAAAACCTGGTAACGAGCACCGCTGCTAAATTATAAATAGTAGCCTGCATTGTATTTTATTATATTAATTATTATAAGCTCTGACGTTATCAATTATGTCTCTGTACCGGAGAATTTCTCTCCCTCTGAGGTTGCGTGTGAAACGGAGCGACTTACACTCTGCAGCCGTGCCTTGTTCACACAGCTTCAGCTAATGATGGCAGGGGTAAACAGACCGTTTCGAAAGTGCAGTAACGAAGCCTACTAGAATTGATGCCAAACATGCATATCATAAGGCTGCGTGTCCACCAAAGTGTTTTTAGCTGGCTGAATACACCTAGCTGAGCGCTTGAGAGCATTTTGATACTGCAGTGCAGCTGGGGGTTTTTTTATCTTCACTTTAGACACTTTGCTCGCTTCGGAATACCCATGAAAGTGTTACTAGTATCTCATTTCACAGATAGTCTGTTTCTGTATTGTTTCAAATTCAGATACAATATGAAGTATTTGCTCTGGCTATTGTTTTAAATGATATCCGTTATTATGCTTGTTGTTTTCATCTGTTGACGTTGTACAAGGAGAATGTGGTGATTAGTCGGTGTGGTCTTTGTCCCGTCCCTCCTCCACCGGGATTGGACATCTGTCACTTTTCATCCAGCTGTCTAATCACAGTGGAGGAGGGTCTGGACAACAACACCAACCAAACGGCACATTTCGCTTGTACATTGTCACACATAAACAATGCAGAACAATCTGTTAAATGAGATCTTCCGCAGATCTTCCGCAGAAATGACACTTCCGCAGATATTCTGTATCATTACAAAAGTGTCTCAATTGAAAAAAGAAAAAAGCTGGCTAAAAATGTTTTGGTGGACATGTGACCTTAAGCAGTTATGAGCAGCAGGCTGTTCAATATACTGTGTAATATATCAATGTTTAACTTATTACTTAACTGTTAGATTTTATGAGATGAAGGGAGTAAAAAAAGAAAATCGCCCAAACACAGCCAAAAAAATCTGCATCATATAATATCGGCCATCAGCTACTCTGATTTCTCAATATCTGCATCGGCTTTGGCATCGGCCAAAAAAATCCATATTGGTCGACCTCTAAAAGCTATCACACAATTCTTAAAGGTGCCCTAGAATGAAAAATTGAATTAACCTTGCCATAGTGAAATAAAAAGTGTTCAGTAAATGGACATCACATACAGTGAGTCTCAAACACCATTGCCTCCTCCTTCATATGTAAATCTCGAGCATGAAAAACACCACGGAAAAATAAGTGAATCTCAACATAACACCAATCGTGACGCAATCGTTGGGGATCATTTATATGTATGCCCCCAACATTTGCATATGTCCAAACATGTGAATTGTCAGGCGGAACTGATGGAGCCAAATCATCAGGACTGCAGGTAAATAAACCAACACTTGAGGGATAGCAAAAACGGCAACTCTCATGGACACACGTCATGTTCCAGGCTGTGTAGGAGACGTGAGGACTTTTCTACCCTTCCCACAGATAAAAAATGCCAACAGTCAGGTTTATAATTGGGTACCGCAACAATTTAATTCAAGATTGTTTGTTTGTTCGGCCCATTTCAAGCAAGCTTCGATCAGCTTCTTAAACTGAAGAAAGTGGCACTTATAACTGTATTCCTGCAAGCAGTAAGTAGCAATTGTATCCACTTATTGACAGTTTAAGCAATGTCTGATTAAATTGAAAGTTTCTTAGAGAGGCCGCATTGTCTAGATAACGCAAGATGCTAGTACAGTAACAATAGGAAAATGTGTCTAATGACAAAGGTTAATATTATTTTGTATTACAAAATACAACCGTAGATACATTGCTCACAGATTGTTTACTCGATCCTTCTAGCAAACGTCACCTTTTACACCATATAAGTTAAAACGATAGTGATTTGAGGCTATTCATTTTGTAAAAATATTTATATTTATATTTTTGAGAACTTAAGTACGATGTTTTTGCATGCTTGTATTTCAGAGTACATTACAGTCACTGAATAGCCTATATTGTGACTAATGTTATATAAACATGCAATATCGTTGACGAAAAAAGATGAGTCTAAAATTACTGGTTTTGGATTTGTCTGAGGGAATGAAGAGCGTTCGTGCGGTTGCCAGATTTCAGTAATTTAAATCCCCCAAACAGAGCTTTTCTTTGAAAAGAACATGTATACTATCTGGTGTTTTACCTAAACTTACAATCTGGCAACCATATGCACGCAAGCTCTTTCTCGTAAGGGATGATCTGAAAACACCAATAAATAAGTTAGCAATCTTCATTTGAAATGTTCTGCTTAAAGTGTCATTCAGTTTGTCTGTGTTCTGTCAGGACGGTCAGGACTCTTGAGCCGCTTCGCTGAACAGCTGAACTGCTGTGAGCTGCTGAAATAAGCCAAACAGAGCAGAGCTCAACATTAATATTCATGACCCTTCTAAATGAGGCAAAAAGCTTAGGGACAATTTATAGGGCTGTTAATGGACCTGTAAAACTGTATCTGGACCATTTTTGCTGTTAAATAAGCCACTTGTAGATATCAGAGAACAATTTAACATTGTTTCAGCTCATTCTAGGGTACCTTTAAGTCCAAAACGGAGAGAAAAAGATGCATTTTCAAACTAAAACATATTAGCGTGGACAAGGCCTAAGGGTGTTGATAAACAAATGCATGAATTCACAATGGACTGAAAATCCCCAAATCAGAAAGCTTACGTTACCATTTCAGAAGACCACCACACGCAACTGTTATATACACATTTGTTTTGTGCATAATGGCAAATTGTTTTTAAAGGTTTCACCATTGTAGTCAAAACTCTTTCCCTGCAGAGGCAGAAACAGTCTGGCTTTTCTATTGATCTCCCAAGTTAACAAATCTCATTATCTGTGAAAATGATCTCTGAGATACACAGAGGAGAAAAAAAAGCTGTGAGCCTTTCTTTCAACATGAGAGGGTTATTTCAAGTACCCTGTCTGGCTCTGATGAAAACCATTAGACACAGGTCTTGTTAAGAGAAGATATGGTGTTCTGATCATTTATACCATATCAGTATGTGGTCTGCAGATATTTAACTAGATTGGCGAACAAGTGCACTTTATTTTAAAATACAAAGATTTTAATTATTTAACTCATTGTGGGCTTTGGTGATCTCTCGTTGACTATATGGTAGTATAACAAAGAGTATGATAACTCTTTAGTGTTTTTTTGTGACATATTTTTTGACATATTTACATTTATAAATTTATTTTGTAAGATGCATACTATTTGCACCCTAGTATGGTTGTACATTAACAGGATAGATATTATGAGTAATATAAAAATGTTAATTTAGCATAAATGTTTTAAGTTTTCAAGCAAAACTATAATACATATTGTAACAGTATATGTTTTGACCAGTATATTAAGTCATATTTGCACTGTGCAAATTGCAATAGATGCTATACACTAAGTGAAAATAACAGCATTTCTTAGCAATCTGATATTTTCAATCAGTCCCTCCAGAATTTCACAATATTTTTTTGTGATTTTTGCGATCAATATGACAATATTTTGTGGAGGTAATTTCCAGAAATTTCCGAAAAAATTTGCGATGTTTTTTTTTTTAAATAATTAAGATACCACATTTACTATATTATGTATTATGTTATATGCACAATAGTCATACACAACAATAGAACAAACAAATGCACAAATCTTGTCTATTTTGGTATCTTACACAAAAAGGCTAGTCCAGTGGTGTACTATTAGCTTTAATAACATGATCGCTTAGGGTGGGAAATATCTGGGAAAAGTAAATACAGCAATAAGCAATTGCCTTAGGCTATATAAAAAGTTCTCAATTAATTATAATTAATTAATCAAGTAAACAGTCAGTAATAAAATAAGAAATAATAAACAAATGATATGAAGACAAATAAATACAATGATAAATAAATACAAAAATGCTTTTCTAAGTGTTTTTTTTATCGTTTAAGTCAGGCTACTGTTATTTTTTTTATTTTGTTCAGTGGTTGTTATTTGATAGGTAGCCTATAGGCTGCGTTTGCTTTCACTTTAAAGATTACTGCCTACAGTAGGCTAATACACGGACCCAATAGCCTATAGCCTATACTGTCACACTTCCCAAACCTATTCACTCAAGACACAGCCAAGACGGACATTTAGACATAATAATGGGTGTATTTGATTACGATTGTTAAAGGGCATAAGCCTACATAAAAACAGATCTGTAGCCTATACTCGCGAGCACTGACAGCTGGCAAACAATCCTCCGCCAGTCTGTGTCCATCGGTCCGTGTGTCAGGAGCGAATTGAGTTCTGACTGTTCAATAGTTCAATGGTATTATACTTCCAAATAGTGGCAGGTTCTATTTGCACCTCAGTGTTGCTGTACATTAAGCAGTATGCAATAATAACAGTGTAAATGATTATATTTGTTAAAATTATTAAATGAATGCTGGATTACTGGGACAATAAAGCCCTCCCTATACAGACCCATAACCGATAAACACACTTTTTGAATTGAAAACTCATTTTACTCACACTCATATTAAAACTCACACTCATTTTAATTGAAAATAAATGCCTTTTAGGTCTGATATATGATGGGAACAGAGTGCAGCCAGTTTGGGAAAAGGGGGATTCAAACCTCGGGTTGATTTGCGTCAAAATTTTCTGTGAATGGGCAGAGTTAGTGCAAATAGCATTTGGCCTTCACATGATATTTTCTTTTCCCATGTTTTTATTAAAGATTTGAGGATTTTCTGGTTCAATATGTTTTGCTTTTACCGGAATCTCAAATGCTTCCGTTTCAACTTCTGTTGACAACCTGATCCCCTAAGTGACCTCAAGCAGGTTGTTTTCCATCCTATTTCTGGATCACTGTGCGAACACAGCACACAAACACAGACGTTTGTGTAGTATATTTCGGCCGTAATCGCAATTGATTCTTTTTGACCTACATGAATTGGGTGAACTTTCGAAACTCGCTCCCCTTAAGTTGTTGGAAGCTTAAAAGAACAATTATATGGCTGATTTAATTTAATTAAACTCCAGCAAGGTTAAAAAGGGTCAGCTCGAGCACTCGCTCAAATAAATAAGTTCTAACGTAGCCATGCTTATTTAATCTAGGAGGCAACAGCTCAATGGCACTACAAAAACCATTGTGTTGCTCTCCTCTCTAGAAAAGTTTTACCTATAATTGTGCTTTTTTAAGTTCTCCTTTCATCGCCCTCTCTGCCGGTGCACCTCATCTCTTTTTATCACCCTCTCGGATGCCTCTCTGTTCCCACGTCTCGTCTCGGCTCGGCTCTGGTCAGATGGGAGCAGCTGTCGGTGTCTAACTGGGTAACTCATTACCTGGCAGCTCTTATTGAGCCGGTGCAAAGCTGTGTCGGGATTTGTGAGGCTGACTAAAGGTTATATCAGTCTGTAACGTGATAATTTGAGATGTACACAGTGTGTCAAACACATCAAGCCTAATTAATGTTGACAGCAAGGTCAAGTGCTCCCCTTCATTGACAACAACATGCTAAAGGATTCATAATTGAGGAAGTGTCTGGAAAAGATAAGGATGATGGCTGTACAGATGACCAGTGTGATTCACACTGTAGTGGACTATAAACTATAATAATGGAGTTATTTGTATATTTTTTGTATATCTGAGCACTGTATTGGCGAATAGTGGTTAAATACCTGGAAATCTATAGGTTGCAGGTTTGAGCCACAAGCTGGTAATTTTGTGCAAAACATTATTTTTTATTAAATGTTACTGTAAGGTGCTTTGTATTTCCCATTCCCAGCATGCACTGGGGCATTTATAATTAATATGGTTTGACTGTTTTTACATAATATTTTTCTCATTTATTTAAAATTTGTCTTGTGATGTCAAGATGCACTTGTTTCTCTACTCAAAACCTTACAGTTGCAGTGATATTTCGGTTCATTATATTTTGTTTTTGTCTCATGAGTGCTCGTGTAGCACAATACATATTCATGTGATTTTGTCAAACAAATGGTTTGATGTCCAAAATATAGTCCTGCGTGAAATGGAAAACTATCTGAAGCACATAATATTGAAAAAAGTGAATTACTCTTTTAAGTTTGATACTACTTGAATAAAATAAACTTTATTATTGTAAGTGGCACAATGTTGTCATGGTTCTATGTTGCTTGAACTTTGTTTGACCATATTCTGGAATGAGTTTGTCACCTTGGTTACTCATTTGATTTGTCATCACGTTCATGTGTAATGTCATTAATCTCCTCGTTCGTCTGAGTATTTAAGTAACTGTGTTTTCAGTTCACATTTGTCTGGTCTTGTTGATGTATGGTTGTGTTTGCCTTTCTACCCTTGTTTGGATATCTTTTTGGATAGACAGTTTCAACCTGATTCCTTCATCTTCGTATGTTTGTATACAGCCAAGTGAGATGGAAGACTAGACCAAAATATACAATCTAGTTTGCAGCCTTTCTTTTGTGTATTTTATTACCCAGGTTTAACAAATCAACTGGATTCAGTCTGGAATGAAGTCAGAATCTTTGTTTAGCTGGATTCAGGTGAGAATCTCTATCCGGGTCACGGCACCAAAACTGTTGGAAACTCATAAGTGAAGACCAGGAGAACTTGGGTATATCTTTCAAGCAGGCGTTTTTCTTTATTGAGAAACATGTGGCATCGATAGCTGCAGTCGTCCAAGACTAATTCAAACCGGTATTTATTGTAATTTATCCAGTAGAAAAGAGAAGGAGAGAATCTAAACAAAGGAATGCAAATGTTGTATTGGTAAAATGACCCACCCCAGACATTTATTTAAAAAAAATATATATAAATTAAAAAAAAATTAATAATAATAGATTTATTTATAACGCACTTTTCATTCTGAAGAAGTAGTTTTAGAAGAACCCTACATTAAAATGATAAACAAAACAAAAACACAAACTCAGTGTTACCAAATAAGAGGAATGTTCTGCAGGAAAACACACACATTTGAGAAGGACAAGTAACCTGTTACTGTCATTCCTTTATCCTGTAAATAGACAAGAAATGTATTTAATTTATATCAAATTACACACTGTAATCCCGTTACACTTACTTCTCATAAAATATATGAATTACATTTAGCGTCCTACAGCAGATATTTCAGCTAAATTAATGTTTTTGCGTTTATTTGTAATTGTGTCCCACTCTATTGTGTTCCGTCTGTTTGACCCTCTGCATCTGCACTCATTCAGTGAACTTTGAAGTTTAACACATTCAGGACTCGCAAAATATAAATCCTTGTGTGAATTAGTAGCATTTACAGATGAGGATATAACTACTGTTCTCTATATAGATCAAAGTATATAACCTTTAAAATGAAAGTTTTCCTCTGAGGACGTGCACACATCTGTCAAAGGGCATGACAGGGTATGTTAAATGCATTCACGTGAAGCTAAAAATAAATAATTTACCATGTACCTTTCCAGCAGCTGCTCACTCTATTTCTTCCACTATTTCTAGATGCATTTTGTCCATAGAAATGCATTATTCAGTGCTGTAATTTGCCGCAGCTGGTGGAAGTTGGTGGTAGACCCGACTAATCGATAATGAGAATCATTGTCAATGATATTCATTATTGATTATTATTATTTTTATCAACTAGTTGTTGCAGCCAGACTGGTGTTCAGAAGTATGCCTACTATTTATTTATTTGTAGTGTACTTTTAAGTAAATTAATACATTGATAAAGACATGCAAACATTTGCTTTGTTTTTAATTTTATGAAGATCTAATTTTACCTAACTTTTTCCCATTATAATGTAAAATGCAGTTTTTATGATCCAGTGTTAATCCTAATAAGCTGAACATGTTGTAGCTACACTGTATCCAAGAAATGACCCTTTTGGTCATGACTGCTTACGAGAGCACAAATGTTCACTGACTGGCATCTGAGAAGCAAACATTGAAGCCTGGTTTACTCCATTTGTCAAGACTTTTTATGGCTGAGGATTATTTTGTCCCAGCATCAGTGTTAGCATGACAAAACTTTTTCTGCAAGATGAGCCAGGCCAAGAATGATCTTGTCCTTATGCGTACTTGGTAAATTATTCATCTCCGCTCAGCATCATTCACATTCATGGCTGCTGATTACTCTAAATGCTTTAGCCCTGGGGGCTGAACAGTCCCCTGACTGCTCACATTAATAAAAGCTAATTAATGTAAGGGCTAGGAGAGCAGTATGGGAGTAATGAATGATGGTTAAAGCTCTGATCAAATACTCAGCCATTAATTGGCTTTACAAAGTCATCCTCCACGATCACAGTATCTGTCATGTCATTGACTGCATAATGAAAGAGAAAGGTTGCTATGCTATACTAGCATGAAAGAGATCAGGCAGGCCATATAGTCAAGCTCTGCTGGTCCAATTCCTATGTGCTCAATTGCCAACTCTCAAACAGAATGCCTTACTTAAGCATAAATTAAGTTCAGTCAGCCAGCTTGACTGCTTTCACTGCATGCTGCTTTGCAACCCACCTCCTCCCCAGCTCCTCCTTAAACTGTGTTTAACTTAATATCATTCTGTTGTCATTGATGCATGCTCTGTTCTTAAAGGGTTAGTTTACCCAAAAAAGAAAGTTATGTCACTAATTACTCATTCTCATGTCGTTTGACATTCGTAAGACCTTTGTTTATCTTCGGAACACAAATTAAGATATTTGTGTTGAAATCCGATGGCTCCAATATGCCTCCATTAGCCACAATGTCATTTTCTCTTTCAAGACCAATAAAAGGCACTAAAGGCACCTAAGTCCATCTCACTACAGTGGTTCTACAATAATTTTATGAAGCTACGAGTATAGATTTTGTGTGCAAAAAAACCCCCTGAATAACGACTTATATAGTGATGGCCGCGATTAAAAAAAAAAAAAAACTTTGTAAAGCTTTGAACCGTTATGAATCAGTTTATCGAATCAGCGGTTCGGATCGTCAAGGTCACGTGACTTCAGCAGTTTGGCGGTTTGACACGCGATCTGAATCATGAATCGATAAGCTGATTCATTGAGCTCAGAGGCTTCAGGAAGAAGTGTTTTGAAATAGGCCATCACTATATAAGTTGTTATTTAGGTTTATTTTGCGCACAAAAACTATTCTCGACTGAAGTGAGATAGACTTTGTAGTGACGTCTTTAGTGTCTTTATGGGTCTTGAGAGAGGAAATTACATTGTGGCCAATGAAGGCATTTCTGAGCCATCAGATTTCAACAAAAAATATCTTCATTTGTGTTCCAAAGATGAACGAAGGTCTTACGGGTTTCGAACGACATGAGGGTAAGTAATTAATGACAGAATTTTTCATTTTTGGGTGAACTAACCCTTTAATGGGGGATTTACTCTGTCTTCCCAGTTTTAAAAAAATGGGAGGTTGTCCTCAGAAGCTGCTGCATTTCCCTGCCTTGGCTTTTCATTGAGCACTTGAAAAGGACATATATTAGGGTCCACACCAAAGCACTTTAGCCTTCTGTTTATTATAATTGTAGCCTGCAGTTATGTCATCAGCCGCTGTAAAGTCGGGTGGATTCTGATTCTGAGTGTGGTCCACTGGGTGGTTCTTTTTTTCGTTCATCAGATGGAAAAAAGGGTGTGTTTGGCTAAATTTGGCACTGTTCACACTGATCAGCGTTTGATAAGAAGCAGTGCATGCCGGTTTGAAATTTTGGGCTGCATCAGAAATCGCATACTCTCTTGAGTAGGTTATTTTGAAGAAGTACTTAAAGTTCTAAAATAGTATGTTCTATAGTATATGTGTAGTATGAATATAATATGGATGTGCTACAATCGTCATGTCATCATTATCATGTGACCTAACTGTGTGACCTTGACATCTCCATTTTCAACTTATTCATGGCTGTCGCCTCCTATATCCTCATTAACTATTCCCTACATTAGTCCTCTAACAATATATAATTTGAAGGAATAAATTAAAACGAGTGAGCAAATTCAGAAAGAGTGCTGCTTTTGTGTAGTTTGTGTTTGCTGTGTAGTAATGAAAATATTTCCATCATGGAAACCAGGCATAAACCTTGATTAAACATTTAATAATCAATTAAAAGTAATTTGTACCTGTATGATATTATGCTGTACCCACATTGGATCAGCGGTTTGGATAATTTAGCTGTAGGTACCATCTGCTGATCAGACTCTGGAGTTCATTCGGTGTGACCCACACAGTGCATTATGGGTATTCTCTAGCTAGCCCTTGAGTGTACTTTGAATGTACACTCGTTATCACAGTGCATTATTGTGGGATTAAAAGAGAGAATTAAACTCCTTTTTGAGGTGCAAGTTTTTTAAAGTGTTTGTAAAGCAGACTACTAATATATACTTTTATAGGCTTGCAGCTTGTCATGCTCATAACTAGATTTCTAAAATTCTGTTTCTCACTTATTCCAAGTAAATCAGCTGAGAATATAAGTAATATAAGTTACCACAAAATTAACAAGAATAAGAAATAATGAGGTATGCGTCAGTTTGTTAATTAAAGGTGCCTCAAAGAACCATGAGATCACACACTTAATCGCAGTTAAAATGTCTCCATATATACCGTAAGGGCCTCTTTCTTTTACTCACATCAATGTCACGCTAAAAAGCCGGATAACTCAGTATAACTGACAGTGAGAAATTAAGTTTGCACTAAATAGGTGTGTTTCAGTATAGCTTAAGTGTCTGTCATACCCACTTATTCACTATGACGTGTATACGGTCTCTAACGTATGATCTTAAGTGACCGATCAGAGCATAGCTACACTGTTAGCAATTTCTGTAAATTTCACAGTAATTAACTGTAAAATGAACTGTATTTTACTGTAAGACAGTTATACAGTATGTTACTGTATTTTAAAGTTGCATTGTGGGAAATTTCCCACTGGCACCACTAAAATACAGTATTTTTAATTTACTGTAAATCAAAATACAGTATAAAAAATGAGCGCGAAACCTGACCAATCACAGAACGGCTTGCTTGGCGAGAGAAAAATGAGCGCGAAACCTGACCAATCACAGAAAGGCTTTTATTTCCGCTTGGAGAAGGAAAAAAGAAGACAGGCACAGATGCAAGAACATGTCAGCTGCAAAGGTTTGTGCAAATATTCTTACTTATTCTTTGTTTATTTTATATTTGTAGTTTAACAAAAAAAAGAAGAAAAAAACAACGCCACCTCACATACAACGTTACTGTGTGGAGAGACTGTGAGAGCTCAGAGAGATTTGTGGCGCCACTCATTCCAAATATTAATATTTCTTTTTTTATTTCCTTTTTATGGACGTTTCACCATCAAAATATGGACATAAGCTGGTCTCTGTCTTAGGTTTGACGAACACATTATATGAGCAGGTGAGTGTTCACGTGAAAAAACGAGCTTTTGTGGGTTTAACGTTAGTTTAAAAGTCAGTCATTTACCCCCGCTAAGTTACACAATCGTCTGCCGATAACCTATTACGTACCCCATATAAATGTTCAGCATGCATTTGTTGTTAGAATAAAACACGCAATGTTCGTATGCAAGCACTGTGGCGTCTTATTTGCCTTTATTAATTATGCCAAAGGGCACAAAAACATGGCGAACTTCAGGTTTGCGTGTGGGAGTTCGTTCCTGAATCCCCGTGCACGTGCCAAAGCCTCTCCGCACTTCAGTCACACATGCAAGTTACCGCAAACACAGAAAGGCCACGGATCACATAACGAACAGATCGGAACAGCACGATCTGATTTCTAGATTCAGCGAAGGCTGTAATGGACCAAATGGGCTAGTCTTTGTCCACACGAAGCCAGAGCTTTTCGTATCTGATCTTTTTTTCCACCCTCGTTTCTTCATATCTAAGATTGTACATTCGAGATGTATATATATATATATATATATATATATATATATATATATATATATATATATATATATATATATATATATATATATATATATATATATATAAAAATTAATGTCAATGTCAGATTTCTGGCTCTAAAAAGTATTTATAGTAGTTATAATTTATCATTTTCATTAAAAGAGATTAATATACTGATGTATGTATTAACTAGTAATAATAATTAAAATTAATTAAACATTTAAATGGATAGCAGCAATAATATATTTTGTCAGCACCTCTAGTAAATTTCATATTATTTATAATTGTTGTTTATAATTGTTATAATTGCATAACCATGGGAGAAATGTGAACTCTATTTGTAACAAAAAAAGTTGATTGTCAATTTATCCAGAATCATGTAGTTCTAGGATAGTTTTTTAAAAGCAAACATGTTGGTTTATTCGTAGCATGTTCATTATTCATCCATGTTTAATATTCTGCTTAACATCTCCTTAATAAGTTTTGAATAACAAGGGTAACTAAATGATGATAATCATTTTTGAATAACAAAGGTAGGCCTAAGCAAATTATGATTGTCAGTTTTGGGTAAACTATCCTTTTAAACTAATAACAAAAGCTCCATCTACATACTGTCACTGACACCAAAATAAAATGTGAAATGTTTTTCAAAAGTTAAACACTACATTTATCAATGTATTATTATTATTTTAGGGGATTCAGTTCTACACAGAAAAATGCATTGATGCTGGCAATTGAAACATCGAGTACCAAGTGGAAGCAACCAATACTTTGGAGTTTTCAGAGGTAAGTACATCTTGCATTATGCTATAATATTAAACATCAAAGGGATAGTCCAACCAAATGCAATCCAAATGAAAATGAAAGTTCTGTCATCACTTACTACTTCAGTGAAACACAAAAGAAGATATTTTGAAGATGTTTACATATAATATTTTGAAGTGATGAAAACTTTCATATTTGGGTGGGCTATCCCTTTTAAAGTCACAATATCTATGATGTATAGAATATTCAAAAACCAGTAGAACAATGTTATGCATTTTGTAGATTTGTGTACTTACTAGTGTAGTCAAAAGTACCATCTACAAAATTAAGTTGGTATTGAAATTAAAAAAATGTGACTACTAGCATTCACTCCAATCACAGATATACTACGAGCATGTGAACACTATGGTGAATCAGAGGTGTTTAAGAATCCGTTCAGAAATGCAAATATTATCACATTTTTTGAATTTCAGTACCGACTTGGTACCTCAGTTGGTACTTTTGACAACAGTAGTAATTGCATTCATTTTTTATTAAATAAAATGTATATGAACAAACTTTTACATCTTTAATAAGTTTAAGGCTTCTTTTGTGCTGTTATAAGCTGTTTGAATAGTTATCAAGGAGCTCTAAAGACCGGTTACACTCACTACGTGAATGAATCACGTTTGTGCCGAAGACTCATGGTATATGAATGTGAATCAATGCAATGTAGGAACTCAAAAAACGAAAACAAACATTCACCTTTAATCCATGAACACATCCATAACTTATTCTGCAATCTCAGTGTTTCAGTCTGTGTTTCTTATCTTAATAGAGTTAAATGAATAGTTCATCCAAAAATGAAACTTCTGTTATTAACTCACCCTCATGTTGTTCCAAACTTTAACAAATTAAGATGTTTTTAATCTCATAATTTTTGTCCATCCACTGATGTCCACTTAACCAAAATATCCCGTTTCAAAAAGTGCATATGGATTCAAATCATATGGATTACTTTAACATTGTCTTTATGCACTTGATGCTAAAAAACTTTGGTTGACTGGATAGACAAAAATAAAGAGAGAGTGAGACATTAATTTATTTTTATTCTGAAAATGAACCAGTCTAATGGGTTTGAAACAACATAAGTGTGAGTAAATGACACCAATGTTTAAAATGTTTTTACACATCAAATGATCTTACAAATTCTTTCTTTTATGTAAAGGTCCACTGTGAGGATTAACCCCGACCACAGCAAGTGCTCCTCAAAGTTCCAGGTCAGCAAAAGAAGTGGAAAGATAGTAGCCTGACAAGCCAGAGCCACATCAAGATGTTTGGTCTGGAAACTCACCATTGACGGCTCAATCCGAGGGGCGGATAAACGGTTGTCTTTCAAACTCCCTCTGCACGCAATTGTATAGCGCTACACCAACCAGAGCAACGTGAAGTGGAGCTAGTTGATATATTAAACTTTCGCCGTATCCGGACGGCTAAACTCCGAACACATCTTCCCTTTTTAAGAATGACTTCAATGCCGTTCTGTTCTTTTCTCAGAGAAAAGCTTAACTCCAAGTCTTCCAGAGTCGCGGTCAAAGCTGATTCGAAAGACCGCCGCCGTTCGCCAGTTTCTGTGTTTACTAGTGGCACGCAAGCGCAACTCTGCCGTCATTATGTTAAGCCCGCCCACTGACTCTATACACGATGTGATTGGTATCTTTTAGGGCTGGACAATAATTCAATATCAATATATATCGCGATATAATTTTTTTCAATAACGGTGATATGATTTTTAAACACATTTCCGATATTTCGATATACACATACATTACAGCATTCCTCACTGACTGATGTTCAGGGCGCAGCCGTCAGAAAGAGCAGAACACGATTGGCTACTTGCGCGATGACGTACACCACGGACACGCAGCCAGTGCTCAGCAGTAGTAAGGCTGATAGATCCAACGCGGCAAGTTTTAGCTACAAAAAGAGTTTCCCTGACTAATACAAATGTGACTGGACGAGCTTCCACAAGTAAGGAGAAAGACTAACTTTCTTTAGTGGCGTGGAAGTGGTTCGGCTATCTACAGCACTATTCACACGGGATTAGTAGCCTGTTATAGAGACCTCTGTGATTTAGAAATGACTCCCCCACATCTGAGTTTTGCGTGGCGCATTCGCACGGGATAAGCAAGCCTGTGATTTTACTTGAATTTACTGACTTCTCCCGGATATGATAGACTTCGTTATAGATATCTGTATGAAATCATAAACAAGCATCGATATCGTTTTGATTATTTTACAGTAGCCTAATAAATAAACATAATTTCGTTTAGTTAGCGAACAGACGCCATGAACCGAGCTCAGACCAGCGGCAGGAGTCAGATTTATTTTATCACGAGTGAGAAGCTCACAATATAGGCTACGACGGATGATTCAGTTTCAAATGCAAAAGTGGCTATTTAAACAAGCTTGTCATTGTACTGTACTGTTCTGTTCTGTTTTTCATTAAGAACAGTAGGCTATTGGTGTTAATATTAAACACCATTCAATCAGATTACTCTCAAATTGAAAATCATTCTAAAGTGAAAGTATAATCCGTGCGGGCGCGGCTGCACGGGAATTCAAAACAGTGCGCATTATGAATGCAGACTTTATTCTTCGTGAAAGATAAAGATAGAAATGCTCACAGGAAGAAAAAAAGCTTGCAAAAATTATATACAATCCGCCTAATCCTGGCCAAATCACAGAGATGCCGATTCGCACGGGACTAATGTTATCACAGGACCTCGGTGTTCGGCGAAATATGGTAGGTAATTTGCGGGGGAATTTTTACTTTACAAATTACAGACATGGCCGATTCGCACTGGATTAAGATCACAGACATTCTCTGCAATTATTAAAAATCACCAGAGGTCCCCAGATAATACTTGTCCCGTGCGAATGGGGCTTAAGATCTGATATTAAACTTCAGGTTTCAGTGTGCTGCAAAATGTGCCGGAGAGGTGCCGACTAGGGGTGTAACAATACATCGACATAGATGCATCAATCTAATGTCTAATAATACGATGCCAAGCGTTAAAAATAATCCATGTAGACTATTTGTGTAAGAGGCAAGTGGCACATTTGTTTTAATGCTTTCCACATTTGCACACAATGACATGTATTAACACCAATGCGTTCATTCTCGTTTAAATTACCTTTCAAAGCTTGTGAAAGACGGTCAGACATGGCTTCACGAAAATGTATCATTTGCTCGTGTTTAAAGCCTTGCAAAAAGCAGCGTGCAATCATCTCAAACAGAGCACAAATAGGCCACTGAATTGAGTCTTCTTTTATTTATTTTTTGTGCATCAGTAGATAAAGGTCTATAGTTTTGCATTAAAGGAGAATATAGCGCTATGAATCGTTCTTCAATTCTGAAATTTAAAACTTAAAAGAAAATGCTCAATAAACTGCGTCTGCGAAGTGAGTCTTGTTTATTTGACGGTGATATCGCATTTCTTGTTTGTATAAAGGCTAAATGCAAATAAAAGGTGAACATTAATTTATTTGTACCGTTTTTATTTCTAAAATATTATATAGTTTTATAGGAGGAGGTTTCATAGACTTGGCAAATTAATTTTTCAGAAGTTTGTAGGTACAGAAATCCCTTGTGGCAGTTCTTGATAGTTTTTCTAAAGCTTTTATATAGTTCATATCGATATCGAAATTATATCGTATTGACCGAAATTAAGAAATATATCGTGATATAAATTTTGGCCATATCGTCCAGCCCTAGTATCTTTTGTATTTTTTGCAATTACCTTTTTTATTTTTCACTCTGTGGCGGAAACAAGCTTCCATAACTAAGCAAAAACTTTTTTCTTAAATGTTGTTTCCTGTTTTTTTCTTCTTCTGTTATTATTAATCTTTGTCTTCTTGTTCTGGTTTATTATTATTTGTAGACTTTTTTTACTTTCTTTTTTTTACTGTACAGCCCTTCTTTGGAATTTGTAAGTTTTTATGACTGAATCTGTTCATGAATAGTCTTAAAAATGTTATGTTTAAAAGTTGCTGCAGGCTTTCAGAAAACAAAGTTTTACAACTGAATGATTAAAAACAAAATTTAAAAAAAATTAAGCATTTGTCATTGCTTCTTTTTATTGTTATTTATGAGGACCTGTTGAAATATAGTAATTGGCAATTTGTACAGTTTTACAGTAAAGGAAAAGTGGGAAATGATTTACAGTAAATTAATAAAATTACTGTAAGTTTCACAGTAAAAATATATATTACTGTAAAACAAATTACAGTAAGAAAAACTGTACTGTAAATAGTAATACAGTATTTTTACTGTAAGTTAGTTTACAGTAAGTTACTGGCAACCAGCTGCCAGTAAGTTACTGTAATTTCTACAGGAAATTTTTTACAGTGTATTATACTACTAGTGCTTCACGTGGCTCTAGACACATATATCATATATAGTCAGTCTCAGTCATTGGGGATTCTGTTTTTTTATCCTCATGAATCTAAATCTCTCTCACCATCAAGTCAGTCCTTTTGTAGTCTTTCAGTCGATACTTCCTCTTGTGAAGATTGCTGTGAAGCTGCCATTTGCCGCTGCTCAAAGGTTGAGACCCTTTTTTTTCATATGGAGGTCTTTCTTGACATCCATCTCCGCCATGAAACGCCGTCGTACAATGACGATAATTACTGCCGTCATCCCCGAAGGCACCTTTGTGCACCCAGTGCACTACTAGAAACAAGCTTTAACTGACCTGTCAGAGCAATGTGCATATCTCTGTCATGCAGACAGCATATCTCTATCATGGACTATTTTAGTGTTTTCCCACCCACCTGCGCAGATAATGTTTGCTCTGGTGTTTGTGTATGTTGTCCTTCCCTGGGGACAGCAAACCTGTCAGCTGTTGATTTGATTTTCTACATGTGCTGCTCTTTTGCTGTAGTTTTGCCTATTCTAGTATTTCTAGGCTCAGTTTTTCTGTCAAAAGCCCATCTGCCCACTGAGCTGGGTAATTTCCAACCTATTGAGTTCTTCCTCAATGTCACCTTTTTGTATCAGCTTTATTAGCCACATGCATGTTTCACGTCTCCATAATAGATCACCTAATATAAAATTGAAGAATTCAGCACTCAGGGACTCCAATTTAAAAGTGACAGAAATGTTCACATAGTTTTTTTAATTTAAACAGGGTGCTTTGATTGAAATATGCAGCAGTTTTGACCGAAAGCCAAAGTACTGCTCTACCCAATATGTTCCAAGAATGTTTAGCTAATGTTCCTTTTAAAACTTTAAACTTTACTTTTGAATATTCTCTGTTTTATAAACATTATGCAAATGTTAAAGGAATGTTCCATTTTAGCAGTCTGATAACATCCAAGGTCAGTCTTAAATGAGTTAAATAAAGTTAATTAAATGAACTTAAAGTAGATGTGCGTGGCAGCAGCCTAATAAACCAGTTGCTGTATGTCTGTCATTAATGTAAATCAAAGAACTAAGGGAACAGTTATTGTAGCTTTAATAATGATTTATCTATTTCATTTTAAATGTATGCAGTTAAGAAATGTGTTTGATAACTTTATTCAATTTTTGTATATGTCTAACAAGTAGTAACATTTAAAAGACATTAGATGAGCTAAAGCATTTCAGAAAAAAAAAACTTTCCATGAATGATGTATAGATAATGTTTTTGTGCTAACATTTTAAGAACATTTTTAATGACCAGATAATTTTGAATAGATATGTTATATGTTACTGGAAGAATATTTGTTCATAATTGTTCATAACTAAGAGAATCTTGCCGGAACGCTCTTGCCAAAGTTTTGCCGGCTGGGTAGTGCGACGCCTCACTGACTCAAAAGTTTACAAGGCTGCAGTGTAATGGCCATGAAATCAGTGTGATTGCTCTATGATGGATCAACACGTAAAAACAGATTCCAAAAATGTAATCCAATCCAAATCCCAATTTTATTTTATTTATTTTTTTGAAAATGACAACTTAATTTTCCCCAGAGCTGCCTGTGTCAGTTGCCCCAAAATTTGGCAGTAGTTGACACCATATCTTTGCCTCAGTGTATATTCTCTAATCAGCCACTTTTGTCTGTCTGAACTCCCTCAGGTTTTCAAGATGGTGCTATACTGCATGGATTAGACAATTACTATAATCCCTGTTTTCTTGTTGCTTAGCAATATGAGGAAAACTTGAGTTTCCTCCGTAAGGAAATAGATTTTTAATGATAATCATTAAGTACAGGCCTACAAGGTTGCTAAGAAACATAATATGGATTTAAACTACTTAAATATTTGTATGTATGTGTACATAATATATATCTCTCTCACACACATGTAAGGGGTAATAAATCCAGCCAGATGCTCCTCAAACTTGGACCATTTTTGCTTTGTGGCAGTGCCCATTATCCTGCTGAAAGAGGCCACAGCCACCAGGGAATACTGTTTCCATGAAAGGGTGTACATGGTCTGCAATAATGCTTAGGTGGGTGGTACTTGTCAAAGTGGATGGCAGGACCCAAAGCTTCCCAGCAGAACATTGCCCAAAGCATCACACTGCCTACACTGCATGCTAGTGACATGTGTTGCCCAGGTAAGTAATGGACACGCACCCGGCCATCCACGTGATGTAAAATAAATTTAAATTCATCAGACCAGTCCACCCCATATGCAACAAACTGTGATGCACTGTGTATTCTGACAGAACCGACATTAACTTATTGAGCAATTTGAGCTAGAGTAGCTCGTCTGTTTGATCAGACAACACAGACCAGCCTTCGCTCCCCATGTGCATCAATGAGCCTTGGCCGCCTATGACCCTGTCGCCGGATCACCACTGTTCCTTCCTCAGACCACTTTTGATTGATACTGACAACATATGTTGTTTGCTTAATGGAATTTTAATTATTTAAAACAAAAAGAATCTTTAATGTTTCAGAAAACTGAAACATAGTTTTATGTATGGCCATTGCGCACTGTACCAAGTAACAGTGTTCTACTATTTTGACGACTGAACAGTATTCAAAAATGTTGAGAAATTATTATTGAACTTCATTACACGTGAC